>NC_134399.1:164469420-164784103 GCF_050003625.1 Haematobia irritans
AACACAATATTTTTGAGTGCAAAAATATAATGTTTTAAGTTAGCATAGCATGTCGGGACATAATAAGTTCTTTAATATACTTTTCCATAGGAGTAAGTGATAGCCAGTTGGGATACCCATAAACTGGGTAACCACTAGTGATTTCTCCAATTTTATCGGTAAACTTACTACTTGCAGTATTACCTGTAATTTAAAAATATTAACTTACCTGTGTAAACCAAAAGTGATATTTTTATACCCTGCGCCACACTGTGGAACAGTGTATTATAAGTTAGTGCATATGTTTGTAACACCCAGAAGGAGACGAGATAGACACATGGTGTCCTTGGCAATAATGCTCAGGGTGGGTCCCTGAGTCGATATAACCATGTCCGTCTGTCTGTCTGTCTGTCCGTCTGTGAACACATTTTTGTGATCAAAGTCTAGGTCGCAATTTAAGTCCAATCGCCTTCAAATTTGGCACATGTTCCTAATTTGGGTCAGAATAGAACCCTATTGGTTTTGGAAGAAATCGGTTCAAATTTAGATATAGCTCCAATATATATCTTTCGCCCGATATGCACTAATATGGACCCAGCAGCCAGAGTTTTGGCCGAATTTGGTTGAAATTTTGCACTAGGGGTACAATTAGTAGTATAGTCAAGTGTGCAAAATGTGATTGAAATCGATTCAGATTTATATATAGCTCCCATATATATCTTTCGCCCGATATGGACTTATATGGCCCCAGAAGCCAGATTTTTGGCCGAATTTGGTTGAAATTTTGCACTAGGAGTTCAATTAGTAGTATAGTCAAGTGTGCCAAATTTGGTTGAAATCGATTCAGATTTAGATATAGCTCCCATATATATCTTTCGCCCGATTTACACTCATATGACCACAGAGCCCAATTTTTAACTCCGATTTAGTTGAAATTTTGCATAGGCAGTAGAATTAGCATTGTAGCTATGCGTGCCAAATTTGGTTGAAATCGGTTCTGATTTAGATATAGCTCCCATATATAGCTTTCAGCCGATTTACACTCATATGACCACAGAGGGCAATTTTGTGCTCCGTTTTAGTTGAATTTTTGCACAGGGAGTAGAATTAGCATTGTAGCTATGCGTACCAAATTTGTTTGAAATCGGTTCAGATTTAGATATATCTCCCATATATAGCTTTCGCCCGATTTACACTCATATGACCACAGAGGCCAGTTTTAACTCCGATTTAGTTGAAATTTTGCATAGGAAGTAGAATTAGCATATATATATCTTTCGCCCGATCCCATATATATCTTTCGCCCGATATGGACTAATATGGTCCTAGAAGCCAGAGTTTTGGCCCAATTTGGTTGAAATTTTGCACTAGGTGTACAATTAGTAATGTAGTGCCAAATTTGATTGAAATCGGTGCAGATTTAGATATAGCTCCCATATATATCTTTCGCCCGATATGGACTTATATGGCCTCAAAAGCCAGAGTTTTGTCCTGACTTGCTTAAAATTTTGCAAGAGAGGTACGTTTAACGGTGTCGTTATGTGTGCCAAATTTGGTTCATATCGGTTCAGATTTAGATATAGATTCCATATATATCATTCGCCCGATATGGACTTATATGGCCCCAGAAGCCAGAGTTTTGGCCCAATTTGGTTGAAATTTTGCCGATTTACAATTTGGTTGAAATTTTGCACTAGGAGTACAATTAGTAATATAGTCATGTGTGCCAAATTTGATTGAAATCTGTTCAGATTTAGATATAGCTCCCATATATATGTTTTTCTGATTTCGACAAAAATGGTCAAAATACCGAATCGAAAAGTTGTAAAAATGACTCTAATTTTCCTAAGCTTCTAATACATATATATCGAGCGATAAATCATAAATAAACTTTTGCGAAGTTTCCTTACAATTTCTTCAGATTTAAATGTTTCCCATATTTATACCCACCACCATAGAATGGTGACGGGGGTATAATAAGTTTGTCATTCCGTTTGTAACACATCGAAATATCGATTTTCGACTATATAAAGTATATATATTCTTGATCAGGGAGAAAATCTAAGACGATATAACCATGTCCGTCTGTCTGTCTGTCTGTTGTAATCACGCTACAGTCTTCAATAATGAAGCAATCGTTCTGAAATTTTGCACAAACTCGTCTTTTGTCTGTAGGCAGGTCAAGTTCGAAGATGGGCTATATCGGTCCAGGTTTTGATATAGTCCCCATATAAACCGACCTCCCGATTTGGGGTCTTGGGCTTATAGAAATTGTAGTTTTTATCCAATTTGCTTGAAATTTGAAATCTAGAAGTATTTTATGACCATAAAGAGTTGTGCCAAAAATGGTGAGTATCTGTCCATGTTTTGGTATATCCCCCATATAGACCGATCTCCCGATTTTACATTTTGGGCTTATAGAAACCGCAGTTTTTATTCAATTTACCTGAAATTGGAAATCTAGAGGTATTGTAGGACCACAAATACGTGTGCCAAAAATTGTGAGAATCGGTCCATATTTTGGTATAGCCCCCATATAGACCGATCTCCCGATTTTACTTCTTGGGCTTATAGAAACCGCAGTTTTTATTCAATTTACCAGAAATTGGAAATCTAGAGGTATTGTAGGACCACAAATACGTGTGCCAAAAATTGTGAGTATCGGTCCATATTTTGGTATAGCCCCATATAGACCGATCTCCCGATTTTACTTCTTGGGCTTATAGAAGCCGCAGTTTTTATTCAATTTACCAGAAATTGGAAATCTAGAGGTATTTTAGGACCATAAAGAGGTGTGACGAAAATGGTGAGTATCGGTCCATATTTTGGTATAGCCCCCATATAGACCGATTTCCAGATTTTACTTCTTGGGCTTCTAGAATCCGAAGTTTTTATCCTATCGGTCCATATTTTAGTATAGCCCCCATAAGAACGATCTCCCAATTTAACTCCTTGGGTTTCTAGAAACTGTAGTTTTTATCTGATTTGCCTGAAATTGTAAATATTCTGGTATTTTAGGCTCACAAAAACGTGTATCGGATTAAGTTTTTATCGGTCCATTTGGTAATGCCTCCATATAGTCCGACTTCACTTCTTGAGGGTGTAGAAGGCGCACTGATCATGAAAATTGCTTGAAACTCAATGTAAAATTTCCAGATTTTACTTCTACAGATTTAAGATTTCAAATCAGGACGTTATTTTATAATTTTCTTGCACACTTACAAGAGATGTTAATGATTCCTCTAAAACTCAAACAAAAATGGTTCTTATAAATCCAGAATCTGATATAGTCCTCATAGGTGAAATCTTTAAATTTATCTTCGGGAAGTGTCCTCAAGTCCTCAAGCCCTCCTGAAATTTCAAAGGAAACCCTAATATTTGGTTCATGGTGGTGGGTATTTAAGATTCGGCCCGGCCGAACTTAGTGCTGTATATACTTGTTTTTTGCTAAAATTGTGTTCCACCCTAGTGCATTAGCCAACTTAAATTTTGAGTCTATAGATTTTGTAAAAGTCTATCAAATTCTGTCCAAATCGAGTGAAATTTAAATGTTTGTATTTGGGACAAACCTTTATATATAGCACCCAACACATTTGACGGATGTGATATGGTATCGAAAATTTAGATCTACAAAGTGGTGCAGGGTATAATATAGTCGGCCCCGCCCGACTTTAGACTTTCTTTACTTGTTTTTTGCTAACATTGTGTTACACCCTAGTGCATTAGCTGACTTAAATTTCGAGTTGTAGAAGTCTATCAAATTCTGTCCAGATCGAGTGATATTTAAATGTATGTATTTGGGATAATCCTTTATATAAAGCCCCCAACACATTTGACGGATGTGATATGGTATCGAAAATTTAGATCTACAAAGTGGTGCAGGGTATAATATAGTCGGCCCGGCCCGACTTTAGACTTTCCTTACTTGTTTTTTACTAACATTGTGTTTCATCCCAGGGTATTAGCCGATTTAATTTTTAATTCTAGCGATTTTGTAGAAGTACAAAAAATTGTCTCCAAATCTATAAATCAGATATGGTAACACAAAAATTTTGGTCTACATAATGGTGAAGGGTATAATATAGTCGGCCTTGCCCGACTTTAGACTTTACTTACTTGTTTTGTTTCAAATAGGTTAAAAAACAGTGTAAGAATTAATAAATGATACAAATTATTAAAATTTTTTCAAAAAATGCAATATCAATTTTTAAAAAATTTCAAGTGTTAGAATGTATAAAAATCATAATGTAAATTATTTATTTAGCAAAATATCAAAAGATTTGTCTATTCACATCCACTGAATTCTGAATGACACCTTAAATGGTCAACATCTCTCCTATGACAAATCCCTGCTAAAATTATCGCTTCTGCGCCAATTTTTGCACCATTTTCGGATCCAAAATAACACTTTCACAGCTTTTTTTGCGACGCTTTTTTCTGGGTAATATAAACCAGTACCTAGGTTTTGTTTCCAGAGCTTCCAGGAGATGCAAATTTCATCCGATATGGTTGGAATTTGTTACGTGATCTCAATATGTGGCCTCTAACTATCATGCAATTATTGGTCCCTATGGGTCTATAGTTTTATACGGCCCCCATATAAACTGAACCCTTCGATTTGATTTCCAAAGCTTCCTCGATATGCAAATTTCGGCTTATCCGTTTAAAATTAGGCATGATTATATATGAGAGTCCTTAGTAGAACTTTGTATGCAATTCATGGTGAAGAGTATATAAGATTCGGCCTGGCTGAACTTATGACCTTAACTTACTTAATTAAAGTTAAATTGGTTTTAGCGTGTCCTTTTTTGAGTGAATAATTTCAGTTTCATATCAGCCTATCAAATACTTTAAACACGGAGTGTATGAAAATGTGTGGAGTATATGGTTTCCAGTAAAAATTGAAAATCAACAAAAGTTTTCAATACAAAACAATATGCAGAGGAAAACAAAACTTTAGGGCTTTTAGAAGCAATCAAGAGTTGTTTTATTATTTAGAGAAAAAAAAAAAAAATACAAACAAACAACATCACACACCCTCACAAACTCTTAGTCACCACAATTCATTCAAAATCTATTGAATGAAAAGGTCTGGCAAGTTACAAATTAAAAATTTCTTCTTTCTCCGCCATATATCACCACATTTTAAAAGACATGAAGAGAGAAGAAATATTGGTGTGTTTGGGGAGTTATCGACAATCAAAACTTCTTCGGAAGTGTGTGACAAAAATTATTCAAATTTTCATCGTTACATTGTATGCATTCAGGGAACCAAATTGGTGATGATTGGTCATTGAATCATCAATATTTGGAATATGGAATTCACATATGATGTCGTTACCCTTTGGCTGTTCTTTTCCGATTTTAGTCTGAAAAGTTTTGAATTATTTCTCCATCTTCGTTTATCACACACACACACATACATATTTGGCTAAAATGGAAATTGTTGCCAATTGTCAACTGGTTGAAAAACGACCCAAACAGAAAAAAAACTATTGGACCAACTGCAAAATATTTGTAATGATCAAAAGGCAAATATGGCATACTTTGTGTCAGCGAAAAGTTTTCTTTAGTTTAGGTCTGTTTTTTTTGGGGATTTTTTTTCCTTTAGCATTTGCTTGATCTGTCAATTTATTCATATTTTTGTGTCGAATAGATTTCATATCCATATTTTATTATTCATGGACACATGTTTGTGTTTTGTTATAAGCAGAAAAGTTATTTCCATTGAAATGTGTGGATATTATAAGTTTGTTTTAGCCATAAATTTGTGTGAACTTTGGCAACCATATGTCACTAGCAGTTCATGTGAATAACCTTTTTATGGAGATGTTATATAAAAAAAATGGAAAAAAAATTTTGCACATATACTATTCCCTGAAAAAGTCACTGATATATAATATAATGAACCGTTCATATGTAAAGTTTATCAGGACGAAATGTTTGTATTTGTAAAGAATCTTATAGTGTGGCCAAACGCTAAGAATTGTTGGCGTTAAGTAATATATCGATAAATGTGTTATCGATTACATTAACATGTTGTAGTATCGTTTATGCCTTCGAAAAAAACTTATAGTGTGGCCATTATCTGGTATATATCTCGAATAGTGGACACGAGCACTATCACACGTATAAACTTATGGTGTGAACAACGCATAATAGAGTAACGCGATATAGCCATAGAATGATATAATAAGTTTGTAATTTCATTTGTAACACAGAAAAAAATATCTGCAAAATATTTCCAATTAAAAAGTTAATTGAAGTTGAAAATTTTTTCAATTAATAAATTAATTGATACAATTAACTTTTTAATCATGATAGAAACATTAAGTTAATTAAGTCAATGATTGAAAATTTTAAAATTTTTAATTAAAAAATAAATTGATACAATTAACTTTTTAATCAAATACGGAAGACTAATTCAGTAACAAGTATATACGGCCGTAAGTTCGGCCAGGACGAATCTTATGTACCCTCCACTATGGATTGCGTAGACACTTTTACGAAAGACTGTCATCCACAATCGAATTACTTGGGTTATGGTATCTTAAATCGTTTTCTAAATTGTGAGTTAGTCCATACGTGGTATATATTAGATAAAAAATGTATGTATAGGTAAGTCTACAAATAATTACGAATCGACATGGAAATTAAAATATGGGGGTCGCTTATATGGGGGCTATATAGAATTATGAACTTGATATGGACCAATTTTTGTGTGATTGGGGATCGATTTATCTGAGGGCTATGTATAACTATAGACCGATATGGACCTAGTTAGGCATGGTTGTTAACGGCCATATACTAGCACAATGTACCAAATTTCAAATCGGATAAAATTTGCTCCTCCAAGAGGCTCCAAAACCAAATTTCGGGATCGCTTTATATGGGGGCTACTTATGCTTATTGACTGATATAGACCACTTTTGGCATGGTTGTTAAATAAAATATACTACCACCATGTTTGAGGCCATATATTAACATCACGTACCAAATTTCAACTGAATCAGATGAATTTTGGCCTTCCAAGAGGCTCCAGAGGTCAAATCTGGTGATCGGTTTATATGGGGGCTATATATAATTATGGACCGATGTGGACTAATTTTTGCATGGTCATTAGAGACCATATTCTAACATCATGTACCAAATTTCAGCCGGGTCGGATGAAATTTCCTTCTCTTAGAGGCTCCGCAAGCCAAATCTGGGGATCGATTTATATGGGGGCTATATATAATTACGGACCGATGTGGACCAATTTTTGCATGGTTGTTAGAGACCATATACCAACACCATATATCAAATTTCAGCCGGATCGGATGAAATTTGCTTCTCTTAGAGGCTCGGCAAGCCAAATCGGGGGATCGGTTTATATGGGGGCTATATATAATTATGGACCGATGTGGACCAATTTTTGCATGGTTGTTAGAGATCATATACCAACACCATATACCAAATTTCAGCCGGGTCGGGCTATACGTAAAAGTGGACCGATATGGCCCATTTGCAATACCATCCGACCTACATCAATAACAACTACTTGTGCCAAGTTTCAAGTCGATAGCTTGTTTCATTCGGAAGGTAGCGTGATTTCAACAGACGGACGGAGGGACGGACGGACATGCTCAGATCGACTCAGAATTTCACCACGACCTAGAATATATATACTTTATGGGGTCTTAGAGCAATATTTCGATGTGTTACAAATGGAATGATAAAGTTAATATACCCCCATCCTATGGTGGAGGGTATAAAAAGTGCTGACTTTTTTTTTTAATTTTAAATTAAAAATGTATTTCAAACAATCATTTGTTAATCCAAATAAAAACTCCAAGCCAATTCAGAAAGTAATGAAAAATAGTTACCTTTTTTAATTAATAAATTAATTGAGTTTTGCAATCAACATCAATTAAATTTTTAATTGAATCAATTAAAAAATTAATTGAAATTTGCTAAAAAAATCAATTAATTTTTTAATCAAGAATTTTTCCTATGCCCAATTAAAACTGTGAATGATACTATCATTTTCGTGATTGAAGACATTTCAATTAAAAAATTGATTGGATCAATTAATTTGGTGATTGCATCAGAAAATTGCGATGTCCGTCTGTCAGCCAATTGTAATCAAGCTAAAGTCTTACAATATTAAGAAATTTTGCACAAAATTGTCTTTTGTCTGCAGGCAGGCCAAGTTCGAAGATTGGTTATATGGGTTCAGATTATGATATATCCCCCACATAAACCGATTCCCGGCTTGACGTTTTCAGCATCTAGACACCGCAATTTTTATCCGATTTACATGAAATCAAAAATCTAAAGGTAGTTTAGGTCCATACATAAGTATGCCGAATATGATGTATATCGGTATATATTTTGATATAGCCTCCTTATAGACCGACCTCCTGACTTGACTTCTTGGTCTCTTAAACACCGTAATTTTTTGAAAATTTGAAATTTGGAAATCTTGAGGTATTTTGAAACAATAAACAAGGCCGACGCCGATGATTGGCTAACAAGCAATAATCGGTCGAAGCCGAAGCTAATTATTTTCCTGAAATTTTTGATTAAAGAAATTTGTCCTAACAACAATAACAAGTAAGGAAAGTCTAAAGTCGGGCGGGGCCGACTATATTATACCCTGCACCACTTTGTAGATCTAAATTTTCGATACCATATCACATCCGTCAAATGTGTTGGGGGCTATATATAAATGTTTGTCCCAAATACATACATTTAAATATCACTCGATTTGGACAGAATTTGATAGACTTTTACAAAATCTATAGACTCAAAGTTTAAGTTGGCTAATGCACTAGGGTGGAACACAATTTTAGTAAAAAAATATGGGAAACATTTAAATCTGAAGCAATTTTAAGGAAACTTCGAAAAAGTTTATTTATGATTTATCGCTCGATATATATGTATTAGAAGTTTAGGAAATTTAGAGTCATTTTTACAACTTTTCGACTAAGCAGTGGCGATTTAACAAGGTATTTTGACCATTTTTGTCGAAATCAGAAAAACATATATATGGGAGCTATATCTAAATCTGAACCGATTTCAATCAAATTTGGCACACATGACTATATTACTAATAGTACTCCTAGTGCAAAATTTTAACCAAATTGGGCCAAAACTCTGGCTTCTGGGGCCATATAAGTCTATATCAGGCGAAAAATATATATAGGGAAGCTATATCCAAATCTGAACCGATTTCAATCAAATTTGGCATGCACAGCTACAATGCTAAATCTACTCCCTGTGCAAAATTTTAACCAAATTGGGCCAAAACTCTGGCTATTAGAACCATATTAGTCCACATCGGGCGAAAGATATATATGGGAGCTAATCTAAATCTGAATCGATTTCAACCAAATTTGGCACGCATAGCTACAATGCTAAATCTACTCCCTGTGCAAAATTTTAACCAAATTGGGCCAAAACTCTGGCTTTTAGGACCATATTAGTCCATATCGGGCGAAAGATATATATGGGAGCTATATCTAAATCTGAACCGATTTCAATCAAATTTTGCACACTTGACTATACGACTAAGTGTTATGTTTGTACAAAATTTCAAGCAAATCGGTATAAAACTTTGGCTGCTGGGTCCATATTAGTGCATATCGGGCGAAAGATATATATGGGAGCTATATCTAAATCTGAACCGATTTCTTCCAAAATCAATAGGGTTCTATTCTGACCCAAATTAGGAACATGTGCCAAATTTGAAGGCGATTGGACTTAAATTGCGACCTAGACTTTGATCACAAAAATGTGTTCACAGACAGACGGACGGACGGACGGCCGGACGGACAGACGGACATGATTATATCGACTCTGGGACCCACCCTGAGCATAATTGCCAAATACACCATGTGTCTATCTCGTCTCCTTCTGGGTGTTACAAACATATGCACTAACTTATAATACCCTGTTCCACAGTGTGGCGCAGGGTATAAAAAGTAATTCAGTCTATGTCTCATAATATTATTTTAGAACTAACAGACTAGAGGTGTGCGGGTGACACGAAATTCTCGTGACAATCGTGATTCACGCGTGAATCACGTGAGTCGTGAACAAAATCTAAAACAACTCTCGTGAATGTGCGTGAATGGGACTAAAATAAATATGTCGTGCGTGAATAAAATTTCTGCAAAGCCACGCTCACGAAAAAAGCAAGATTTAATTCATACTCGAATGTTAACTGAAATTAATTTAGCTCTCGAACTATATTCTATATTTGAATTTTGTTACCTTTGCTGATGTCCGTTTGGAAAATGTCGTGAGTCTCGTGAATTTGTCGTGAATCACGTTAATTCTCGTGAATCGTGCGTGAGCGTGAGTCTTTGAAAGTAGTTCGTGCGTGAGTACTGGTTAACATTTCGTGAATGTGCGTGAGTGGAATTGGCTTCTACACGTATCGTGCGTGAGCGTGCGTAAATAAAAATTTTGCTTCGTGAATGTCCGTGTGTGTCTGAATGAAATTTCACCCACGTGCACACCTATATAACAGACATTTTAGTATTCAAATGACAAACAAGAATTTTTTATATATTTTTTGTTTTATTTGTACTGGGTGTTTTGACTGGGACAAATTCCAGATCCCAGCGGGGATGAATTTTGTATACCCTCCACCATAGGATGGAGGATAGGATAACTTTGTCATTCCGCTTGTAACATATCGAAATATTGTTCTACGACCCCATAAAGTATATATATTCTGGGTCGTGGTGAAATTCTGAGTCGATCTAAGCATGTCCGTCCGTCCGTCTGTCGAAATCACGCTAAATTCCGAACGAAACAAACTATCGACTTGAAACTTGGCATAACTAGCTGTTATTGAAATAGGTCGGATGGTATTGCAAATGGGTCATGACCTCTTTTACGTATAGCCCTCATATAAACGGACCCTCAGATTTGGCTTGCGGAGCCTCTTGGAGGAGCAAATTTCATCCGATCCGGTTGAAATTTGGTACGTGGTGTTAGTATATGGTCTTCAACAACCATGCAAAAGTCGGTCCATAATTATATATAGCACCCATGGTTAGGTTAGGTTAAAGTGGCAGCCCGATTAAGATTCAGGCTCACTTAGACTATTCAGTCCATTGTGATACCACATTAACTAAAAGTACCTATTACATATGGGCACTTCTAGTTTTAACCGTTGAACCAGATTGTTCCAAAAACATTAGCAGACTGCTTAAGTTAACGTTTTCCAGGTCCGCCAGTAATCTGAAGCTATATGCCCCTAAAATTGGCTTACGCTTTACACAAAATGCAGGATACTCACACTAGAGGTGTTTTATTCATTCCTTTTCCTCCGCATCATGACAGCTCATACAATAGTCATTATACTTCGCACCAATAGTTTTTGCAAAATCGCCTATCAGGCAGCGACTCGTTGTAGCAGATATCAGGAGTGATATCTGGCGTCTCGAGAACACTAGCATATCTAGTGTGCGGTTTAAGTTTAAATGGGGCCATATTTGCTTGGTGTCGTTACAACCCTTACAATTCTCCCATCGAACATTTGCCATTATGACAGCCTTCTCACGCAGTAAGAGCTTGCAGGTAGCCAGAGGCATACCAACAGATTCTAGTTCCCCTGGAATATGTAAGGTAGTTCCTAGCCTTGCTAGCTCATCTGCTTAGCAGTTCCCCGGTATGTTCCTATGGCCAGGCACCCATATTAGGTGAATATTGTGCTGCTCAGCCATCTCATTGAGAGATTTGCGGCAGTCGATGGCCGTTTTCGAGTTGAGGAACACAGAGTCCAAGGTTTTTATTGCAGGTTGACTGTCTGAGTATATATTAATTCCTATATTGCTTGGAGCATTACTTCTCAGCCAATTCACCACTTCTCTTATTGCTAATATTTCAGCCTGAAAAACACTACAGTGATCAGGTAATCTTTTCGCTATTCGAAGTTCCAGATGTTTAGAATATATTCCGAAACCCACTTGGCCATCCAATTTGGAGCCATCAGTGTAGAAATCTATATATCTTTTATTCCCCGGGGTCCGTGTACACCACGCCTCACTGCTGGGAATTAGAGTCTCAAACTTTTTGTCGAAAAGTGGACTCGCCAAAGTGTAATCCACTACGTTAGGCACATCTGGCATTATTTTGAGGACCGAACTGTGACCGTAACTTTTTTCCGACCACAGCGATAGCTCGCGCAACCCCACAGCCGTTGTTGCAGCTGACTGTTTGGCCAAAATGTCTAAAGGCAATATATGCAGTATGATATTAAGGGAGTTTGATCCTGTCTTGCTGAATGCACCTGAGATACACAAGCATACCATACGCTGAACTTTGTCTAAACTTGTCGGCTGGTGAACTGCCGGCCACCAGACTACAACACCATATAGCATTATAGGTCTAACCACTGCCGTGTATAGCCAATGTACAATTTATGGTTTTAGTCCCCACTTTTTCCCTATTACTTTTTTGCACGAGTATAAAGCTGCCGTTGCTTTCCTCGCCCTTTCTTCAATATTACGCTTAAAGTTCAGCTTCCTGTCCAAAATAACGCCAAGGTATTTTGCCCACTCCCTAAATATAATTTCAATACCCCCTAAGGAAATGGGTCAAGCCGTGGGAGTTTTACGGTCTTTGCAGTACATGACTAGTTCTGTCTTTGCAGGATTTACCCCAAGACCATTATCTTTCGCCCATTTCTCAGTCATCCGGAGGGCTCTCTGTATAATATCTCTAACTGTTGATGGGAATTTTCCCCTGACTGCGAGCGCCACATCATCTGCGTATGCCACCACTTGTATCCTTTCTTTTTCTAGGGAAATATCCTGTCTTTTTCTAGGGAAAATATAGCTCCCATAAAAACCGATGCCCAGATTTGACCTCCAGAGCCTCTTGAAGAAGCAAATTTCATCCGATCCGGTGGAAATTTGGTATGAGGTGGTAGTATATGGTCTCTAATAACCATGCAAAAATTGGTCCATATCGATCTATAATTAGATATAGCCCCCATTAAAACCGATCCCCAGATTTGACCTCCAGAGCCTCTTGGAGAAGCAAATTTCATCCGATCCGGTTGAAATTTGGTACGTGGTGTTAGTATATGGTCTCTAATAACCATGCAAAAATTGATCCATAATAGTCCATAATTACCCAGCAAAAAAATTTGGAAGTTCTTCCAAAAGCACAACTTTAAAAGCACTTCCAGAAGAAGTACTCCCAATGATGTTCTATATTTTAACTACATAGGAAGTTCTTTTCATTCAATTTTTTATAACTTGCTTTTTTCATATTTTTAATGGGTAACTTTAACTTTTTTTGTTTCAAATTGGTTAAAAACAGTTTAAGAATTCATAAAATTATTTAAATTTTGTCGAAAAAATTGCTAAATCCAATCTAAAAAAATTGGGATTTTTTGAAAAAAATTGGGTCAAACGTTTCAGACAAGCGTTAGAATCCATTAAAAATTATAAAAAATTATAAAAATTTTTTATTTGACTAAATATCACAGAATTTTTTAATCTACATCCAAAACATCGAATTCGAATCACACCTAAAGAAGTGATCCAAATACGGTGCACAAGCTGTTGAAATTGAGGACTTCCGTCCTATGACAAGCCCATGTTAAATTCATCGCTTCTGCGTCAATTTTGCACCACTTCCGGATCCAAAAAGAACATTTTCATTACTTTTTTGGCGACGCTTTTTTTGCTGGCTATCTATAGCCCCCTTATAATCGATACCCAGATTTGAGCTTTGGAACCTCTTGGGGGAGCAAAATTCATCCGATTCGGTTGAAATTTGGTACATTGCGCTAGTATAGGGCCGCTTACAGCCATGGAAAAATTGATCCATATCGGTCTATAGTTATATATAGCCGATGACTAATCACACAAAAATTGGTCTAAATTGCCAAAAATAAACCACCAAAATTTTATTTCTATAGAAAATTTTGTCAAAATTTTATTTCTATAGAAAATTTTGTCAAAATTTTATTTCTATAGAAAATTTTGTCAAAATTTTATTTCTATAGAAAATTTTGTCAAAATTGTATTTCTATAGAAAATTTTGTCAAAATTTTAGTGCAAGATGGTTGGATGTACAGCTGTTTCGGAATTACCACATTGCTCATCAGGATGCTGATGAGGAATGTGGTAATTCCGACACTTGTGGTTTAGTCAATGCATGGTTTTAAGCTGAGATCAAAAACAACAATAACGATTGAAGAGAAACCAACAATAAAAAACAAAACGAATGAAGATAGAGGGAGCACGCTCAAAAACAAACCCAGTCAACTACATTAAAATCGATGATTTCAGTTTGGCAAAGGAAAAGAGATATGCTTGCAAATTTGTTTAGGCAGTAGCCGACTATCAAACCTTTTTTCGGAAGGTTCAAGTGTAGTTCACTTTGGATTGAGTGAATTACCCGAATTTATTCTTATAATTGGTTGATAGTTTTGCTGCAAGTAGAGGATGCTGATGAGGAATGTGGTAATTCCAAAACAGCTGTACATCTAACCATCTTGTAGTCTATAGGGTTTTGCCCAAATAAATTTGACAAGCATACTTTTCCTCTGTCGGTTAAGCTACTCTTGTAGTTTAGTCAATGCATGGTTTTAAGCTGAGATCAAAAACAACAATAACGATTGAAGAGAAACCAACAAAATTGTATTTCTATAGAAAATTTTGTCAAACTGAATTATATACGTATTTAATCGGCCTTTATTTGTTTAATATATACCCGCATGGACTAACTTACACTTTAGAAGACGATGTTAAGCAGTTTTAAGATACGTTGTCATCGGCAAGTGTTACCGCAACCCAAGTAATTCGATTGTGGACGACAGTCTTTAATAGAAGTTTATACTCAAACCATGGTGGAGGGTACATAAGATTCGGCCTGGCCGAACTTACGGCCGTATATACTTGTTAATTTAATTTTTATTAGTTTTTATTTTTTAATGTAATGTAATGAACTGTAATTGTCCAAAACATAAAATTTCACTTAAAATAGCCTAATTGCATACTTTTTAATACTTGTCCATAGGGCCTGCATCAGAAGTGGAAAACATCGATGGGGATCCCGCTTTATAAGAAATGTTTGTGTACTTCTCCAAAAGGACTGCATCGGAAGTGGAAAAATATCGAAGGGGAATTCCGAGAATCACCTCCTGGAGAAAAATGTTATTTCTGGATGGGTAGAAATCAAAATGTTGTTTTCTCGCCAAATACCATATAATTAAATCAAATACTTAAAGTCCAAGAAATTAGAATGGTTTCGACAAACATGTTACATGTTTACCATCCAAAAATATCATTTTGCTCTATGAGATGATCATATTCCTTCTCTGGATGTGGTGGATATTTAAAGTTCGTCTTGACCGAACTTATGGTTGTATGTACTTATTTTATATAATTTAGCAAACATTGATTTAAGTATGAATTTTCGATAAAAACTGGATAAATACTAGAAAACATGAAAATTGTGTTTATCACAAAAAATAATAATTTGTAATGTAACTATGGGTAGCCTGCAGCAACCATAGTAAATCCACAGAATGTTGTGTATAAGGGCTACATAAAAACCCTATTGCCCATGGTCAAGTTTCATATCGAATTGAAAGGAAAAAAAAAACAATTACTCCAAAAATATCTGCTATACATGAATATTTTTATTGATTTGTTGTCATGCCTCAGTCGATTTCAATAAATTCCAATAGATTTCAATAGTAGTATGGACAAAAAAATCCAGCAATTTATAAAACAAGTCTCTCAATGTGTTTTGTGGTTTTTATTTCATTTTCCAGCCTTTTATTTTTGTTAATATTTTATTTTATTATTGTTTTCAGTCGTTTTTTTTTTTTTCATTGATAATCCCTTTCACTGATTTCACATACCAAAAGAAAAGGGGGAATGCGATTAGAGCAACTAACCCATTTCGGTTATCTTTCAATTTATTCGAAACAATGCGTCCCAATTTGTATTTGGTCAATTTTCACTTTATTTAATTCCATCATCACTGAATGGCCATAGAAATTGAAGTAGGGGGGGTCGACGATTCTCTCTTCATTTGTTATGCTCGAAACGTTTTATTTGAATTTTTCTTTAAACCAAAACAGTTAAATTTAACGCTCAGCTCAGTCTCTACTAAAAGAGGGGAGATGGAAAGAAAACAACACTTTTTTTAGTACAAGGAGCCCTTTGAGAATTCTTGGTTAATAATTTGAAGGGGAAGAGTTCCAAAATAATTCCACAGTGAGAAAAAAATATAGTGACTAGTTGCTTAAATACTTAAAAAAAATAAGATACAGTTTTCTTTACCTGGGAAAAATATATTTTATTTTGGTTTGAAAAATATGTATGTCCTTGTGCTCAATTCCCAAACAAAATATTTTTAAATGCAAGCATGTAATGTTCATAAATTAATCATTACGTATTTGCATTCCAATACGAATCGCGCGGTTGCAACTCGGGCCAAAAAAAAATCTACCAAAATTTGGAGAAAATTTTACCAAAACCTACCAAACAGACAAATTTTTATTTCTATAGAAAATTTGTCACCATATTATATATATAGAAAATTTTGTTAACATTTTTTTTATATAGAAAATTTTGTCACAATTTTACTTATACAGAAAAATTTGTTAAAATTTTATTTATATAGAAAATTTTGTCAAAATTTAATTTATATAGAAAATTTTGTCAAAATTTTATTTATATAGAAAATTTTGTCGAAATTTTATTTATACAGAAAATCTTGTCAAAATTTTATTTATATAGAAAATTTTGTTAAAATTTTATTTATATAGGAAATTTTGTTAAAATTTTATTTATATAGAAAATTTTGTCAAAATTTTATTTATATAGAAAATTTTGTCAAAAAATTTTTTATATAGAAAATTTTGTCAAAATTTTATTTATATAGAAAATTTTTTCAAAATGTTATTTATATAGAAAATTTTGTCAAAATTTTATTTACATAGAAAATTTTGTCAAAATTTTATTTATATAGAAAATTTTGTCAAAATTTTATTTATATAGAAAATTTTGTCAAGATTTTATTTATATAGAAAAATTTGTCAAAATTTTATTTATATAGAACATTCTGTCAACATTTTATTTATATAGAAAATTTTGTCAAAATTTTATTTATATAGAAAATTTTGTCAAAAATTTTTTTATATAGAAAATTTTGTCGAAATTTTATTTATATAGAAAATTTTGTCAAAATGTTATTTATATAGAAAATTTTGTCAAAATTTTATTTATATAGAAAATTTTGTCAAAATTTTATTTATATAGAAAATTTTGTCAAGATTTTATTTATATAGAAAAATTTGTCAAAATTTTATTTATATAGAACATTCTGTCAACATTTTATTTATATAGAAAATTTTGTCAAAATATTATTTCTATAGAAAATTATACCAACATTTTTATCTCTGTAAAAGATTTTGTTCAAAAATTTTGTCAACATTTTATCTCTATAGAAAATTTTGTCAAGATTTTATTTCTCTAGAAAATTTTGTCAAAATTTTATCTCTATAAACAATTTTGTCCAATTTTTTTTTCTATAGAAAATTTGGTCAACATTTTATTTATATAGAAAATTTTGTCAAAATTTTATCTTTATAGAAAATATTGCCAAAATTTTATCTCTATAGAAAATTTTGTCAAAATTTTATCTCTATAGAAAATTTTGTCAAAATTTTATTTCTCTAGAAAATTTTGTCAAAATTTTATCTCTATAAACAATTTGTCCAATTTTTTTTTTCTATAGAAAATTTGGTCAACATTTTATTTCTATAGAAAATTTTGTTAAAATTTTATTTATATAGAAAGTTTTGTCAAAATTTTAGTTATATAGAAAATTTTGTCAAAATTTTATCTTTATAGAAAATTTTGCCAAAATTTTATTTCTATAGAAAATTTTGTCAAAATTTTATCTCTATAGAAAATTTTGCCAAAATATTATTTCTATAGAAAATTATACCAACATTTTTATCTCTGTAAAAGATTTTGTTCAAAAATTTTGTCAACGTTTTATCTCTAGAAAATGTTGTCCAAATTTTATCTCTATAGACAATTTTGTCAAAATTTTATTTCTATAGAAAATTTGGTCAACATTTTATTTCTATAGAAAATTTGTCAAAATTTTATTAATATAGAAAATTTTGTAAAAATTTTATTTATATAGAAAATTTTGTCAAATTTTTTTTTTATATAGAAAATTTTGTCAAAATTTTATCTTTATAGAAAATTTTTCCAAAATTTTATCTCTATAGAAAATTTTGTCAAAATTTTATCTCTATAGAAAATTTTGTCAAAATTTTATTTCTCTAGAAAAATTTGTCAAAATTTTATCTCTATAGAAAATTTTGTCAAAATTTTATCTCTATAGAAAATTTGGTCAACATTTTATTTCTATAGAAAATTTGATCAAATTTTAATTTCTATAGAAAACTTGGTCAAAATATTATTTCTATAGAAATTTTTGTCAAAACTTTACGCTATAAAAAAATTTTGTCAAAATTGTATATCTCTCAAAAATTTTGTCAAAATTTTGTCCCTATAGAAAATTTTGTCAAAATGTTATCTCTATAGAAAATTTTGTCAAAATTTTATCTCTATAGAAAATTTTGTCAAAATTTTATCTCTATAGAAAATTTTTTCAAAATTGTATGTCTATTGAAAATTTCGTCAAATTTTATCTCTATGAAAATTTTGTCAAAACTTTGTTTCTATAGAATTTTGTCAACATTTTTTAATAAATAAAATTGGGTCAATTTTTTTTCGATAGAAAATTTTGTCAAAATATTATCTCTGTAGAAAATTTTGTCAAAATTTTATCTCTATATAAGATTTTGTCAACATTTTATCTCTAAAAAAATTTTGTCAAAAGTTTATCTCTATAGAAAATTTGGTCAACATTTTATTTCTATAGAAAATTTGGTCAAAATTTAATTTCTATAGAAAATTTAATCAAAATTTTATTTCTATAGAAAATTTTGTCAAAATTTTATTTCTATAGAAAATTTTGTCAAAACTTTATGCAATAAAAAATTTTGCCAAAATTTTATCTCTATAGAAAATTTTGTCAAAATTTTATGTCTACAGAAAATTTTGTCAAAATTTTATTTCTCTAGAAAATTTTGTCAAAATTTTATCTCTATAAACAATTTTGTCAAAATTTTATATCTATAGAAAATTTGGTCAACATTTTATTTTTATAGAAAATTTGGTCAAAATTTAATTTCTATACAAAATTTGGTCAAAATATTATTTCTATAGAAAATTTTGTCAAAACTTTACGCCATAAAAAATTTTGTAAAAATTTTGTCTCTATAGAAAATTTTGTCAAAATTTTATCTCTATAGAAAATTTTGTCAAAATTTTATCTCTATAGAAAATTTTGTCAAAATTTTATCTCTATAGGAAATTTTGTCAAAATTTTATCTCTATAGAAAATTTTGTCAAAATTTTATCTCTATAGAAAATTTTGTCAAAATTTTATCTCTATAAAAAATTTTGTCAAAATTTTATCTCTATTGAAAATTTTGTCAACATTTTATTTATAACGAAAATTTTGTCAAAATTTCATTTGTATAGAAAATTTTGTCAAAAATGTATTTATTGGTCAAACTATATAGAAATATTGTAACAATTTTATTTCTTTAGAAAGTTTTGTTAAAATTTTGTCAGAATTGTATTTCTGTAAAAAATGTTGTCAACATTTTATTTCTAAAGAAAATTTTGTCAAAATATTATTTCTATAGAAAATTATGCCAACATTTTGATCTCTGTTGTTAAAAAATGTTGTCAAAATTTTATCTCTATAGAAAATTTGGTCCAAATTTTATTTCTATAGAAAATTTGGTCCAAATTTTATTTCTATAGAAAATTGGGTCAAAATTTTATTTCGCTAGAAGGTTAGGTGGCAACCCAATTTATCAGGCTCACTTAGAGTATTCAGTTCATTGTGATACCACAGTGGTGAACTTCTCTCTTATCCCTGAGTGTTGCCCGATTCCATGTTAAACTCAATGACAAGGGACCTCTTTTTTATAGCCGAGTACGAACGGTGTTCCACATTGCAGTGAAACCACTTAGAGAGGCTTTGAAACATTTAGAAATGTCACCAGCATTACTGAGGTGGGATAATCCCCCGCTGAAAAACTTTTAGGTATTCGGTCGAAGCAGGAATCGATCCCACGACCTTGTATATGCAAGGCGGGCATGCTAACCATTCCACCTCGGTGGCTCCCTTTCGACAGAAATTTTTATTTCTATAGAATATTTTGGCACACTTATTTGTGACCCTGAAATATCTCAAAATTTTAAGTTTCAGTTAAATCCTGAAATACAAAAAATTCGGATAAAAATTAAGATTTTGTTTTTTTTAGACAATAAAATGTTTTTAAGGCAGCTTTTTAGAAGAAATATTCTATTTTATCGAGCTTTTTAACATTTTATATTCTTCCCCCAAATAATAGAATAATGTGTTCACCATAATTTTCTTCTCTGTGTGTATTGAAAAACAAAAAATAATCCCAACCTCTCGGAGACAATTGGTCAAATAGAAAGTGGTTTGTGGCACTTAATGGTTGTTGCGTTTGAAGAATTTCAACCACAGCCATGACAGTATTACCACGTCCATGAAACAAGGCACCAGCGAATTGTCTATATTATCAATTTGAAGACATAACGAACATTAATACTTTACCAAACCAAGGCAAAACGAGGATTCGTCTTCGTCTCCACCCATTCCACTTTAACATCAGAATAAAAACATTCACTTCATGAGCTTTATGAAACTTGAAATTCAAAGTCCTTACTGCCAGGACAATAATTTATAAAAATACAACTTCACCCAATATGCGTGAATTCCAATGTCCCATAGTCCAATGTGTTTTCTGTTAAACAAACACCAAGGCAATCGTAAAAACGTGTTTGAAATGTCCAATGATTTGGAATGACACGCAGACACACACACACTCACCCACCCGTAAGGGAATATTGAATTCGGTGAAGAGCTATGGTTTTCCGGCACTTAGACTCCCTTTTCAAAACAGGCATGTCCCACTGCAATGCTAACAATTACAAGACATTATGGGAATGTGAAAGCCAATGGCATTTTGTGGGTTATGAAAACACTTCCTTGTTCCATGTTGAACGACGGGGTTTTTGTTTTGTGTGAGTGTTACATGTTTGGAATTGCTACTGTTGGTTGCCTAGTCTTGGGGATTGCACGACTAAATTATAGTTTTTAAACATATGCGATTGCTACAATGAAAAGAAAAATGTTTTTTGCATACACAAAAAGAAAAAAGAATATATTAATCGGCCGTATGGTAACACAATGGAACTTATTACCAAAATAAATTTTATATGAAATTTTCTGTTTCTATGGGTCCAAATGGGTTGATTGGTCTCCAAGGGAGTTATATCAAAATAATGATCTAAATAAACTACATTTGTAGAGCTCCTTTTTGACCTAAATTACCTCAACTTCAAAATTAAAGCAAATCGAATGAAACGTGCGGCTTTCATGACCTCAAGAAGTCAAATGGTGACATCAATCTATCGATGGGGGGGGGGGGGGGGGGGGGCTATATCAAAACATGGACCGATATACGCCAAATTTAGAGCAGCCTGTAACTACCTAAATTACCTCTGGATTCCAAATTGCAAACAAATCTGAAAAACGTTGCGGCTTCCGTGCCATCATGAAGTCAAATCAGGAATTCGGTCCATATGAAGGCTATATATAAAAACATGGACCGACATATGCCAAATTAAGCACTGATCTTTACTGACTTAAAATACTTCTAGATTTCCAATTTCAAAAATGGAAATTGCAATGTGATTAGAACAGACAAATGGCAACATTAAATATGTGCTTAAAGATAAATTTTAAATTTAACCAACCGAAATTCAGACAAGGTCGTTTTTGTCAGCCCACCTAATGGGTTAATTACAATTTGGGAATATAAAATATTTAATAATAATCAGCACCGTGCATCCATATATACACCATATACATATATTGGTCTCAAATGAAAGGTCTTGAAGAGTGCTATAAATGCATGTGGTTATCATTTAGACGACAACAAATGGTAACAAAACCACAAATGATCCCACAAGTGGAGACCAGATTTGATCGAAATTCAGGCCGCAGTGGTAGAAAAATTGTTCGGATGAAAACTTAAAGGAATGAAACAGATATTGAAAAATGAGCTGGAACAAAATACATTGAAAAGTGCAAGAGTTCAGCGATACACAAAAACTTCAACTGACCAGTATTTTTCAACTCTTTGGCTCTTGAAAAATACTGGTCAGCTATCGAATTAGGTTGAGATGACAAGTCATCAATTGTCAAAGAGGTCAAAAGAAAATTTACATTTTTGATTGCCCACCAGAAATCAAGTGTCGTCGATGGTCGCTCGAATTCATCGCCGTGGGGTTAAAATATAGCATTTTCACTTCAAATGAAACCTTTTACATTTCAAATGAAACCTTTTTCAAATCAAATGAAACATTTTTCAAATCAAATGAAACCTTTTTCAAATCAAATGACACCTTTTTCAAATCAAACGAAACCTTTTTGAAATCAAATGAAACATTTTGCAAATCAAGTGAAACCTTTTTCATTTCAAATGAAACTTTTTTCAAATCAAATGAATCTCTAAAACCAAATGAGTGCTTACTGATGGATGAATTTTAATTAACCAACAATAATTCTTTTTGGATAAATTTTTAAATCACTAAAAGCAAAACTACACTTTTTTGTAAACATTTTGTTGAAGGATTATGCGTTATTTTCTTATGTGTATACTTAACAATTTCTTTTCAATATTTTTTTAGGAATGCAAATCTCCTTAAATAAAGACTCTTTTTAATTGAATATATATACATACATTTTATTCATCGATTGATTAGGACTTAAGTTTATAAGAAATTAAATTCACTACAATTAATTCATAAGAACTTACAAAATATGAATTATTATTATATTAAAATTATAATGTAATATTAGAAAACAGTGTAATAATTTAAAGCATGATTTATAACTAATTCAGTGCAAGGGTTGTCGGCTTGCGGCTTGTGGAATTTTCAAGACCATGTCCATAACATAATTTGAGCAATCGGTTTGATTTAATTGTTGAATACTTTCCTCGATAACGTTAACAATGTTATGTTCAATTCCTATATTGCTTAGGATTGAACGTGCGTGGAATTTAATTTTGGAGAATGCTTTCTCAATGGGGTTCAGCATGGGAGAATATGGTGGTAGAAACTTTATGATACATCCTCTGCAATTTACCATGTTTGCGATATCCTGGCCTTTGTGGATACGTGCATTGTCCATAATAATGAAAGAATTTTCCAATTGCGGGTTAATTTTTTCCAGAAGCTGCGTCCTAAACATTTTAAATCGTTCAGCATTCACCGTAGAATTGGATACGACCATGTGGTGGACCACACCTACATTGTTTATAGCTGCAATCAATGTGACATTTCGACCTTTGACTGTTGGAACAACAACTGGCGCTCTGGTGCCCTTTCTTGATCTGGCTTGAGATCTTCTGAGATGTAGGTTGAACCCACACTCATCGACGAAGATTAACTTTTCCCGTTGCTGTGGAACCCATTGTGTAAATTCGTTTGCATACTTTTCTCTTAATTGAATTGTTCGTTCACAGTTCATTCTATCCATCTCAATCGAAGCTAATTTCAACGTTATTTTGAGCTTTCTGAGCGCATTATTAATGGATGTTAATGAAATATTTATGCCCTTTTCTCGAAATAACTTAGTTTTTATAGTTTTCAATGTAATTCCAGGCTCACGTTCCACATATATTTCAATCCAATTAATAATGTCGTCCGTCAATACTGACCGCCGTTTTCCTCCACGTCTTGCTTCCACCAAATCTTCATTTCTTTTATACCGTGATATAATCGTTTTAGCTGTATTTATTTTAATGGATTTTATTTTGCGGCTTCTCCAATGCTTTTTCCTTCTTCATATAATTTTATAAGAAGCATCTTTGTGTCTTTTGTAATTTTTGAGTAGGGTCCTGGGTTTCTTTTTGGAACAGCTATTGCTCGCCCTTCATTGATTTCGACGTCAGACATGCTGTTTTCTAATTCGACTGGCATACTATGATTGGGCTCCCAACAATCGGAGCTTCCCGAACTAAAATCAGTCTCACTCATTGTAGTATCAATTTGCAACTAATGTAATGTTTCTTATTTTCAATGTAAAGAGCTGATGATCTTTCCAATGAGTTTCTATTTTTAAAAATAACGGTTTATGTAAACAACAACAAAAAGGTGACTTTAAAGACAATTCTTTTGAAGACGCATAATCTTTTTCTAACATTATCATCGAAAATATCAACCAATCGAAAATCCACAATGAGTTATTGTAAACAGTTTTCGCACGAAATTTAATAATACAAAATTGAAATCACATTTAAAATATAGGTTTGGTGACATTAAGTCAAAATATAAAAATATATTTAAATATAACACGCGCAAAAACCGAAAAATTCTAAATTAAAAAAAAATTAACAACGAAAAAAATATCGCATATGACATTAGAGTGTCTAAATTTCGTTGTGGACGAAATTATTTTTTTTTTCAACATTTCCCATGTATACACAGTATACATAGTAGAGCTCGACAAAAAAGCAATAATCGGCCGAAGCCGATTATATTCCTCAAATTTGTAATTAAAGAAATTTGATGTGTTTTATTCAATATTAGAATAATTATTTAGAATGCATACATACAACAATAAATGGCAATTCAGTCCAGTAGTTTGATATTATGACAAAAAATTTTTTTTTTTATAATTTTTTAACGTTTTATTTGTACTGGGTGTTTGGACTGAAATAAATTCAACACTTGGACAAATCAATATCAAATAAATTATTCAAAAAGCTTCGGCTTCGCTTAATCGACCTCATGAAGCCCAAGTCCGATTCGTGGCCGATTATCGATTTTTGGCCGAAAGCCGAAGCCGGAGCCGATGCTTTGGTCGAGCTCTAATACATAGCAATTAAGCCCTAACCATCAATGGTTTAAAGTATGATTTCAACTAAAAATCTGGGTCAAATATAAATATATTCTACAATTAATTGCAAAAGATTCATTTGATTTGAAAAAAGTTTCATTTGAAATGAAAAAGGTTTCACTTGATTTGCAAAATGTTTCATTTGAATTGAAAAAGGTTTCATTTTATTTGAAAAAGGATTCATTTGATTAGAAAAAGGTTTCATTTGATTTGAAAAAGGTTTCATTTGGTTTGAAAATGGTTTCATTTGAAATGTAAAAGGTTTCATTTGAAGTGAAAATGCTATAAATGCCGAACAGTATTGAGGTGCTGCAGGGACAAACATTTCGGACGCAGAAAATGAACATTCCAAAATAGCTCAAAACGCAGGTTTCTTTGCTACCGCGTAATGGCCTGCAAAATCTCTGGATCTTAATCCGTTGGACTTTTACCCATTGAAGTGTTTGGGAGGATAAGGTTGGGACTAAAGAATACCAAAGCGTCGATCATTTCAAGACGGCGTTTTACCTGGATTTTTTTTCTTTTTATGATGGATGCCATCGTTTAGGTTATTAAAGCAATTCCAATAAAAAAAATATAAAAAATTAAATTTATAATCTTTTCTGTTTATATAAAAATATTTACTTCCGAACAAAATTTTCAATTAAAGTTTTAATTATAAATAATATTTTTATTTAATTGAAATGTTGATTGGTATAATTTTCATTTTAAATAAAAACTTAACCATTTGCATAATGTTATTATCTTTCAGATTCATTAAAAATAAATTGTGTCACTTAACGTTTTATTAATTAAGTTTTCATTATACCCTAAACCACATAGTGGTCAGGGTATAATAAGTTTGATCTGCCAAAAAATGTGCCTACCAGAAATATTGATTTTAGACCCCATAAAAAATATATACCGATCGACTCAGAATCACCTCCTGAGTCGATCTAGCGCTTGGTGTCCGTCCGTCCGTCTGTCCATGTATTTGTTGTTCACAGGATTCCGGTCGCAATTATTAACCGATTTTGATGAAATTTGGTACAGGCAGTTTTTTTGGGTACAAGGACGAACGCTATTGAATTTGGAAGAGATCGGATCAAATTTAGATATAGCTCCCATATATATGTGACGCCCGATTTCGACAAATGGGGCCACGTGGCACTTTTTTACTAACCGATCGTCGTCAAATTTGGCACAAAATAATCTTTTTCATCCTCTTCAAGCGTGCAAAAGTTCATCGAAATCGATTCAGATTTTGATATAGCTCCCATATATATGTATCGCTCGATTTTGCCAAATTAGGCCATAAAACCCTTATTTATTAACCGATCTTACTCAAAGTTGGCTAAGTGTAATATTCTACAGCACTAACTATATGTGCAAAAAATCATCGAAATCGGTTCAGATTTAGCTATAGCTCCCATATATATGTACCGCCCGATTTTTCTAAATTTGGCCATAAAACCCTTATTTATCAACCGATCTTACTCAAAGTTGGCTAAATGTAATCTTCTATAGTACTAACTGTATGTGCAAAAAATCATCGAAATCGGTTCAGATTGAGATATAGCTCCCATATATATGTAAAGCCCGATTTTCCCAAATTTGGCCATAGAACCCTTATTTATTATCCGATCTTACTAAAAGTTGGATAGATCCAGTCCTCTATAGTACTAAAGGTACACGGATGAAAAAGACTGTTTTTCATATGTTTGGCTATAAACATTATATGTTTGGAACACAAATTTTTAAACACAATATTTTTGAGTGCAAGCATATAATGTTCATAAACTAGCATAACATGTTTGAGACATATATGTTAATATGTTAGAACATATTATGTTTGGGACATAAAATGTTTGTAAATATAATATGCTTGGATGCAAAAATATATTAATTTGGAAATAGCCTTTAAACATATATGTGTTTAGTAGCTTGGAGCGCTATTTAACTGGGAGCGATATTGAATTAAGTTGGTGGTTGTTTCTTGTTATTATAAAATTAACATTTTATTTTTCCTTGGGCAATTGATCAGCTACTTCTTTGATCCTTACAAACTGTGTGGTCCGCTGTTCGAATCCCCGTCCGGCAAAAGGTAAAATTAAAATAAAAAAAATTATAGAATTGAATAATTTCTTCTACAATGTTTGTATTACAGAAAAAGGTGCTAAGAACTAAAAAATCTCGTGGAAGTGAGAAAGATGTGGGGGAATATACAATTGGGCAGAAACAAAATTTTGAGCATTCAGGTCGAAAACCTATGTTGTTAGCACCTATATTACCTGTTTATTTTCATAATTCATTATGATTGTAAATATATAAATAAATAAATACAATTTTGAGAACAATATTGTTTGGGAGAATTTTTTTTAAGCATATAATATTTTTGGGTGCAAAATGCTTCCAAACATATTATATGTTCACATAATAACATATTGTTTTTTGGAAGACAACATTATTGAATTTGGATGCAAAAATACAAAATGTTTGGAGCTTAGAATATCCAAACATATATTGTTTAGACCAATATGCTTTCAAACATATTATATATTGGAAGAGATCAAACATATAAATGTTTGGGCAATACCCAAAAATATATATGCTTGAAGCAAAATATGTTTGGGAGTATATGTTACAGAAGCGATTTTTTGTGAGCGTGTACGTTTTTTCTAATATTTAGCGACGTAGGGCCACAATGTAGGGAAATTTTCACTCAACATAATTTGTAATCATTTTTACATTTTGGTGGCTCTAGAGGAGGAAATTAGAAGCCGGCAAGGCTTGATCTTTAACAATGTGTGGTAACAATAGTTACCACTCATGCCAAAGAAAAATCTCACAAAATTTTAAGATTACCACAAATCTACCAAACAAATATTTCTATAGAAATTTTTGCCAAAACTTTATTCCTGTAGAAAATGTTGTCAACATTTTATTTCTATAGAAAATTTTGTCAAAACTGCATTTTTATAGAAATTTTTTCAAAATATTATTTCTATAAAAAATTTTTTCATAATGTTATTTCTATGGAATTTTTTTCAAAATTTGTTTAAATTTAACGAAAATATTGTAGGGAAAACTGTTTGGGAATGTATGGGAAAGTAGGGAACTTTTTTTTGTCCTTGTAGGGTAAACCAAACATATTCCCTGGCAACACTGACTATGAGCTATAGTCAGATTTAGCCAAAGCACCCATAAACATGTACCCCTTAATTTTCTTAAATATGCAACTGCGATTTATCTCCCAGACCTATATCAATGTTACCCCAACAAATGCTTATGATTACTAATTCAGTAAGGATGGTTTAGGGTATGATATAGTCGGCCCCGCCCCACTTTCTGCTTTACTTACTTGTTTTTAATTATAAATATTTTGGAGATATATATTCTGCGTATGTATTTTAAAGCAGAATATAATGAAATGGATTGTCATCGTCCTAGTTTCAAAGTGTTTTGTTTTTTTTTTCTCTGTGTTGATTTGAGCAAAAATCTATTTTAGTTGAAATTAAAATTCCAAACCATTCGAAATGACTTACATATATAATCGTGTTTATATGTGTTTGAAATGTTTTATAAAATTTCTATATCTCCATAATATTTTGTTTGGCATATTTTATGGCACACTTGCTGGTGTCATGGAGTAGTAGTTAGTGAAAGGGACTAAATTAAATGTCCATGGTGCCGGAATGTCGTCCTATCGTCTGAATGCTATTGCTACTCATTTTGTTTTTATTCACCAGGACGTTATTGTGATTCCCTCCACTCTCTCTCGCTCGTTTTTTTCTCTGCTTGCGCATGTTGTACATAAATAACTTCATTTAACGACTAATCCAAATTTCCGTTTTTGTTTTGAATTTACTTTTAGATTTTTAACAGAAACTCCCCATTTCTCATTCCTAGATGACTCAGACCTAAAGGCTTCCAGTTTTTTCTTTGGTTTTTGTTTCCCTTTCCTCTCTCATTGCATTCAAGTATTCATGGCACGCAATTAGTGTTGCATTGTTTCTGTTTATCGTCTTTACTTAAATTAAGTAAAAAGCCTTTGACTTTGAATCCTTGTTTTTGCCATAAATGCCGTAATACTCGATGTTAAAAATGAAGACATCATTTAATGAGAATGCAAACATAAGATGGGAACAAGTGGAAAGACAATGAAAATAATATATTTCGGTTTCAAGAGTGGTTATATTATTCAAGCTAGGCATTAAGGGAAACCGTGGTACAATAGCTAGTGCGGTGACAACCTTGGCTACACTGAAAGAAAATTTTAGTTAATTTTAACTACATTAAAATATTCGACAAATTCAAGAAAGTTTATTAGACAAATTTATTATTTTTCACTTATTAACCCTAGCTTAGGCACCAATGTTTTTTTACATTATCTGCACCCAGAAATTTTTTCAGGATTTGGGTAAAATTTTCAATTTTTTGGGGTAGGTCATGAATTAAGCTCTTTTTCGCTCTAGGACGCATAGTTTAGGAGATATGAGCAAAACAAGTTTTTCATATAAAAATTTCAATTTTTTCAGGATTTGGATGGAATTTTAAATTTTTTGGGGGTGGTCATGAATCAAGGTCCTTTTCGCTCTAGGACGCATAGTTTAGGAGATATGAGCAAAACAAGTTTTTCATATAAAATTTTCAATTTTTTCAGGATTTGGATGGAATTTTCAATTTTTTGGGGGTGGTCATTAATTAAGCTCTTTTTCGCTCTAGGACGCATAAGTTAGGAGATATGAGCAAAACAAGTTTTTCATATAAAAATTTCAATTTTTTCAGGATTTGGATGGAATTTTCAATTTTTTGGGGGTGGTCATTAATTAAGCTCCTTTTCGTTTTAGGACGCATAGTTTAGTTCAATAAAATACACGTTTTATTAATAAGTCCCCGGTCTGACACATAGATGACGTCGCTAGTATTAAATGCATATTATTTTTATATAGTACCAACCTTCAAATGATTCGTGTCAAAATTTGACGCCTGTAAGTCAATTAGTTTGTGAGATAGAGCGTCTTTTATGAAGAAACTTTTGTTATTGTGAAAAAAAATGGAAAAAAGCAATTTCGTGTTTTGATAAAATACTGTTTTCTGAAGTTAAAAAAATACGGTGCAAGCAAAAACTTGGCTTGATAATGAGTTTCCGGACTCTGCCCCAGGAAAATCAACAATAATTGATTGGTATGCAAAATTCAAGCGTGGTGAAATGAGCACGGAGGACGGTGAATGCAGTGGACGCCCGAAAGAGGTGGCTACCGACGAAAACATCAAAAAAATCCACAAAATGATTTTGAATGACCGTAAAATGAAGTTGATCGAGATAGCAGAGGCCTTAAAGATATCAAAGGAACGTGTTGGTCATATCATTCATCAATATTTGGATATGCGGAAGCTCTGTGCAAAATGGGTGCCGCGCGAGCTCACATTTAATTTAATTTAATTTATTTATTTTCATATGTAACTAAGCCTTACAAAGGCATTATACAGTTACTTAAAACAACATTTGAGTAGTATACTCAAAACAATTCTCTTATTATACCCTCCACCATAGGATGGGGGTATATTAACTTTGTCATTCCGTTTGTAACACATCGAAATATTGCTCTAAGACCCCATAAAGTATATATATTCTGGGTCGTGGTGAAATTCTGAGTCGATCTAAGCATGTCCGTCCGTCTGTCCGGCTGTCCGTCCGTCTGTGGAAATCACGGTAACTTCCGAACGAAACAAGCTGAAAATCGGCCATATCGGACCACGTTTACGTATAGCCCCCATATAAACCGATCCCCAGATTTGACCTCCGGAGCCTCTTGGAGGGGAAAAATTCATCCGATCCGGTTGAAATGTGGTACATGATGCTATTATACGGTCTCTAACAACCATGCAAAAATTGGTCCATATCGGTCCATAATTATATATAGCCCCCATATAAACCGATCCCCAGATTTGACCTCCGGAGCCTCTTGGAGGGGCAAAATTCATCCGATCCTGTTGAAATTTGGTACCTGATGTTAGTATACGGCCTCTAACAACCATGCAAAAATTGGTCCATATCGGTTCATAATTATATATAGCTCCCATATAAACCGATCCCCAGATTTGACCTCAGGAGCCTCTTGGAGGAGCGAAATTCATCCGATCCTGTTGAAATTTGGTACATGGTGTTAGTATATGGTATCTAACAACCATGCAAAAATTGGTCCATATCGGTCCATAATTATATATAGCAAAAGTCATCCGATGCGGTTGAAATTTGGTACATTTTGTCAATATATGGCCTTTAACAGCCATGTAAAAATTGGTCAATATCGGTCTTTAGTTATATATAGCCGATGACTTATTACACAAAAATTGGTCCATATCGCCAAAAATAATCTACCAAAACTTTATTTCCATAGAAAATTTTGTAAAATTTTATTACTATAGAAAGTTGTGTCTAAATTTCATTTCTATAGAAAGTTTTGTCAAACGTTTATTTCTATAGAAATGTTTGTCAAAATTTTATTTCCATAGAAAGTTTTGTCAAAATTTTATTTTTATAGAAAATTTTGTAAAAAATTTATTTCTGTAGAAAATTTTGTCAACATTTTATTTCTATACAAAATTTTGTCAACATTTTACTTCCATAGAAAATTTTGTCAACATTTTATTTCTATAGAAAATTTTGTCAAGTTTTTATTTCTATAGAAAATTTTGTCAAAATTTTATTTCTATAGAAAATTTTGTCAAGTTTTCATTTCTATAGAAAATTTTGTCAAACTATATTATATACGTATTTAATCGGCCTTTTTTGTTTAATATATACCCCGTATGGGCTAACTTACAATTTAGAAGACAGTGTTAAAAAGTTTTACGATACCTTGCCATCGGCAAGTGTTATCGCAACCCAAGTAATTCGATTGTGGATGACAGTCTTTAGTAGAAGTTCCTACGCAATCCATGGTGGAGGGTACATAAGATTCGGCCTGGCCGAACTTACGGCCGTATATACTTGTTTTTAACATTAATATACTAGCAATAATACAACAACAGGGTACTACTCTACAAAAACAACAACGTGTTGATGATTCTGAGCGGTGTTTGGAGCTGTTAACTCGTAATACACCCGAGTTTTTCCGTCGATATGTGACAAAGGATAAAACATGGCTCCATCTGTACACTCCTGAGTCCAATCGACAGTCGGCTGAGTGGACAGCGACCGGTGAACCGTCTCCGAAGCGTGGAAAGACTCAAAAGTCCGCTAGCAAAGTAATGGCCTCTGTTTTTTGGGATGCGCATGGAATAATTTTTATCGATTATCTTGAGAAGGGAAAACCATCAACAGTGACTATTATATGGCGTTATTGGAGCGTTTGAAGGTCGAAATCGCGGCCAAACGGCCCCATATGAAGAAAAAAGTGTTGTTCAACCAAGACAACGCACCGTGCCACAAGTCATTGAGAACGATGGCAAAAATTCATGAATTGGGATTCGAATTGCTTCCCCACCCACCGTATTCTCCAGATCTGGCCCCCAGCAACTTTTTATTGTTCTCAGACCTCAAAAGGAAATTTTTTTGGAAATTTTGTGTTTTTTGTAAATTCGTATTCTGGAGATTGTTGTTATCTACCCATATTTTGATGTGGTATCTATATAGTATTGTGTCGTATTTTAATTTATTGGGCTGAAATTAAAATGTAGAGTTCTTTACATTCCTAAAATGCTGAGATTTGTCGTCGAGTCGTATCAAAAATTATAGAGTTCTTTTGGACATATAAACACATATGGCAAAATAGAATACTTATATCGGTCTATTTTAGGAACACTACACCTTAAATTTATAATTGGAATAATGTTAAAATGAAATTTAGGTACACCACCTCGCACTCAGTGATAAGAGATAAGTTCACCACTGTGGTATCACAATGGATTGAATAGTCTAAGTGAGCCTGATCATCGGGCTGCCACATAACCTAACCTAACCTAGGTACACCACCGGAGTCGGAGTCGAGACTAATGAGAAATGCTGGAGTCGAGCAATATTGACTCGATTCCACAGCCCTGATTGGTACATTGCAATTTTTAGTGCCAACCTTACTCTTCAAAATACCCCAGGCAAAAAAATCCAACGGAGCGAGATTCGCTCATTTAATATAGTACAATGTAATGTTGAACATTTTTTCGGAATCTTCCGAACATATCTGGAATATATGTAAAAAAAAAAAACAAAAAAACTTTGGTCGAAGCAGGGATCGAACCCACGAACTTGGCATGCAAAAAGGACGTAGCAACCACTGCTCCACGGTGCCAAACTAAATGTTTGTTTCTGTTAAATAAACTTTGTTTATTCGGTTCGTGGGCGCCGCAAGCTATGCTATATAAATATAACTTATATGGATAATTATCTATTGATGACCATAACATGTACATAGCTCAGTGGTGGTCCGCGGTTCGATTCTCCGTTCAGGTGAAAGGTAAAAAATTTTAAAAATTTATAAAATCGTATAATTTCTGCTACATTGTTGGTATTACAGGAAAATATGTTAAGAACTAAAAAACCTCGTGGATATGAGAAAGATGTGAGGGAAAATGCAATTAGCAAGAAAACAATGTTTTTTTTTAAGTTTGTCTTTATTAAATTGTTTTTACATCCTGGAAAAGAATAAACGTTTACCACAAAAAGTATATACTTTTCTTCCAAATACACTTCCTTACAGCGAAAAGCAAATGAGAATCGAACTTTGTTTGTCTAAAATTTCTTTTGGGAGGAAAGAATTATTTTTTTGCGTGTAGGCAAATTGTCTCTTTGACCCGCCTTAAAGTATATTGCGAAGCTGAAAAAGAAAAATTTAAAATTTTCTTCCATCCCCTTTTTTAACATGCCAACCTATCTCATGGCAATCCTTGTACATACGTGTATGCATTGCGAACCTTATCCTTTAGCATTTGCTAGATGATATTCGAATGCAACAAGCTTCCTTTTTATTCTGTTGTTGATACACCGAGTATTGCTTGAAAAAATACAACTCTCTTAACTCCAAAACTCCTTTAGAGGTACATGTTTTTACCCTAAAGTGAGCAATGAAGCATTTCTAAAATTGCAACAAAATCTTCAAGTTTAAATTCATTCTTCACGCCATTGTGGTGTGGTTTGATTGTGGCAAAAACTTCAAGGCAGTGCTTTTTTGAATACTTTCTGGTATTTAGCTGTTGCTCCATTTTTCTGTTCATTTGGTTAAAGTAGAGTGTAGTCGGAACTGTGTCTGCTCTTCGAGATTTTTTTTTTTTGTTGAAGTGAAGTTGATTCACACTTATCTCGAGTTAAGTGCTCCTTTACAACACAGACTCTTGATTAATCCATTGTGTATGAGTAAGTATTTAGTTAAAGTACTTTGGTTTTTGTTTCTATTTTTATTTTTGCGTTTTTAGGTTTCTTAGTTGTAGTAGCATAACAAAGGGGTAGGGAGATTTTTCGTTTGTAGCTTTGTATATGAGATCACATTATGACTCATATACATATGTTATTTGTATTTTTAATAATCACGGGAGAATTTGAACATAAAACAAGTAAATACGGCCGTAAGTTCAGCCAGGGCGAATCTAATGTACCATCCACCATAGATTGCGTAGAAACTTCTATGAAAAACTGTTACCCACAATCGAATTATTTGGGTTGTGGTATCTTAAAACTTTTTAACATCGTTTTCTAAATACGAATCGACATGGAAATTGAAATATGGGGGTCGCTTATGTGGGGGCTATATAGAATTATGAACTTGATATGGACCAATTTTTGTGTAATTGGGGATCGATTTATCTGAGGGCTATATATAACTATAGACCGATATGGACCTAGTTAGGCATGGTTGTTAACTAGCACAATGTACCAAATTTCAACTCGGATGAAATTTGCCCCTCCAAGAGGCTCCAAAATCAAATCTCGGGATCGGTTTATATGGGGGCTATATATGATTATGGACTGATATGGACCACTTTTGGCATGGTTGTTAAATATCATATACTTCCACCACTTACCAAATTTCAACCAGATGGGATGAATTTTGCTTCTTCAAAAGGCACAGGAAGTCAAATCTGGGGATCGGTTTATATGGGAGCTATATATAATTATGGACTGATATGAACCAATTCCTGCATGGTTGGTGGATACCACATACTAACATCACGTACCAAATTTCAACCGTATCGAATGAATTTTGCTATTCCAAGGGGCCCCGAAGGTCAAATCTGGGGATCGGTTTATATCGGGCCTATATATAATTATTGACCGATTTGACCAATTTTTACATGGTCATTAGAGACAATAAAGGGTGATACGGTCAAAATTTGGTCAAGGGAAAACGTGTGTAAATCGGTGAAATCGTTTATTCAAAAAATCAAATTAAATTTCTTTTTCAAGTTCAATTAGTATAAAATTCAGGAAAAATATTCAGTTAGGCTTTCGCTTTTCCAAATCCGAATTGCCGGGCCTCACGCTTGACACCTGCCGTCAGATTTTGTACAGCCACCTTGTCCACCTTCTTCGCCGCAGAAAGCCAGTTTGCCTTGAACTGCTGCTCGTCCTTAGCAGTTTTTTTGGTCTTCTTTAGGTTCCGCTTGACAATAGCCCAGTATTTATCAATTCGGCGGAGCTCTGGCGTGTTGGGATGGTTCCTGTCCTTGGGAACCACCTGCACGTTGTTGGCGGCGTACCACTCCATGGCCTTTTTACCGTAATGGCAAGATGCCAAATCCGGCCAAAACAGTACGGAACAACCGTGTTTCTTCAGGAAAGGCAGCAGACATTTATTCAAACACTCTTTCACGTAAATTTCTTGGTTGGCAGTCCCGGAAGCTATGAAAAAGCTGCTTTTCAAGCCACAGGTACAGATGGCTTGCCAAACCAGATATTTCTTTGCGAACTTTGACAGTTTTATGTGCTTGAAAATATCTGCTACCTTTCCCCTTCCTTTTGCCGTATAAAACTCCTGTCCCGGAAGCTGCTTGTAGTCGGCTTTGACGTAGGTTTCGTCGTCCATTACCACGCAGTCAAACTTCGTCAGCATCGTCGTGTACAGCCTCCGAGATTGCGCTTTGGCCGTCGTATTTTGTTTATCATCGCGATTTGGAGTCACTACCTTCTTGTAAGTCGATAGTCCGGCTCGTTTTTTGGCTCGATGCACGGTTGTAGACGATACACCCAGCTTATTTGCGGCATCTCGGAGAGAGAGAGGTTAGGGTTTCACTTGAAACTACCGGCAACTCTCTTTGTCGTCTCAGCGGCTTCCGGTTTTCGATTTCCCCCCGATGTAATTATGAACCGATGTGGACCAATTTTTGCATGGTTGTTAGAGAAGATATACAAACACCATGTACCAAATTTCACCCGGATCGGTTAAAATTTGCTTATCTTAGAGGGATCGCTTTATATGGGGGCTATATGTAATTATGAACCGATGTGGACCAATTTTTGTATGGTTGTTAGAGAACATATACGGACACCATGTACCCAATGTCAGCCAGATCGGATGAAATTTGCTTCTCTCAGAGCAATCGCAAGCCAAATTTGGGGGTCCGTTTATATGGGGGCTATACGTTAAAGTGGACCAATATGACCCATTTGCAATACCATCTGACCTACATCAATAACAACTACTTGTGCCAAGTTTCAAGTCGATAGCTTGTTTCGTTCGGAAGTTAGTGGATTTCAACAGACGGACATGCTCAGATCGACTCAGAATTTCACCACGACCCAGAATATATATACTTTATGTGGTCTTAGAGCAATATTTCGAGGTGTTACAAATGGAATGACAAAGTTAATATACCCCCCTTCCTATGGTGGAGGGTATAAAAACGAGTATTTACTGCCGTAAGTTCGGCCAGGCCGAAGCTTATGTACCCTCCACCATGGATTGCATAGAAACTTCTTCTAAACGTACCAGAGGCTCCAAAACCAAATCTCGGTATCGGTTTATATGGGGGCTATATATGATTATGGACTGATATGGACCACTTTTGGCATGGTTGTTAAATATCATATACTACCACCACGTACCAAATTTCAACCAGATCGGATGAATTTTGCTCTTCCGAGGGGCTCCGGTGGTCAAATGTAGGGATCGGTTTATATGGGGGCTATATAATTATGGACCGATTTCGACCAATTTTTGCATGGGTGTTTGAGACCATATATTAACACCACGTACCAAATATCAACTGAATCAGATGAACTTTGGTCTTCCAAGAGGCTCCGGAGTTCAAATCTGGTGATCGGTTTATATAATTATGGGCCGATGTGGACCAATTTTTGCACGATTATTAGAAACCATATACTAACACCATGTACCAAATTTCAGCCGGATCGGATGAAATTTGCTTCTCTTAGGGGGCTGCAAGCCAAATTTGGGGGTCCGTTTATATGGGGGCTATACGTAAAAGTGAACCGATATGGCCCATTTGAAATACCATCCGACCTACATCAATAGCAACTACTTGTGCCAAGTTTCAAGTCGATAGCTTGTTTCGTCCGGAAGTTAGCGTGATTTCAACAGACGGACGGACATGCTCAGATCGACTCAGAATTTCACCACGACCGAGAATATATATACTTTATGGGGTCTTAGAGGAATATTTCGATGTGTTACAAACGGAATGACAAAGTTAATATACCCCCATCTTATGGTGGAGGGTATAAAAATATGTTAGACAAGCATTATTGCTTATTGGAATAGAAACTCAATCCAAAGATTGTGACTTTCCTTTGAGGATTTGATGCCGAGTCACAAATGCTGCTTATTTAAAGTAAAGTCATTTTTGGGAGCTACTTAGCTTTAAATCTAGGCTGTAGGCGCGTTTAGGATATTTACCCAAAAACAAAGTTAGTCCGAGTATCAATATATTGGGGTTTCTACTCTCAAAAACTTGTAAACGTCGAAAAGTTGGTAAAACATAGTAAATGTGAAAAATACTTACAAGATCCTTAAATGTCATTTCAAAAACTATTTTTAATATCCTATTTTACAATTGTTTTTATATAATATCAAACAAGTAAATACAACCGTACAAGGTTCCGCTAAAGACATCTATGAATAATCGAATTACTTGGGTTGTGGTAGCAGTTGTCGATGGAAATATATAATTTTATTTCTTAACACGTTCTTCTAAATTGTGGGTTAGTTTTTTTTATTATAAGTGCATATTTGCAGTCTGATATTTATTTATAACTAAAGCTTCTTTATTATTTTGTTTAGTCTGATTTTTAGTCGATTTTATTAAAAATAGTAATTGATATTAAAACTATTCTTTCAAAACTAAATATCTTAATAACGCTGCCAAATATCGTCGCAAAAAAAAGTAAGTAAAGTCTAAAGTCGGGCGGGGCCGACTATATTATACCCTTCACCATTATGTAGACCAAAATTTGTGTTATCGAGGAAAAACGTTTCAAACAACCATTAGAATGCAATAAAAATCATAAAAAATATAAAAATTATTTATTTGGGGAAATATGATAAAATTTTTCAATTCACATTAAATACAATGAATTCGGATCGCACCTTAAGAAGTGATGTAAATTCATTGCAACGGCAGATGAAACGATGGACATTCGTCCTATGACAAATTTTTCTGGGGGGTCTAAGCCCCCTCCCCAGAGGCCTTCCTACGCTTATGGAGGCCAGTTTCGATTTATGCACGATAATGATCCCAAACACACATCGATGGTTGTACGGGAATGGTTGCTTTATAATGTGAGAGAAGTCATTCCTCACCCGCCGCAGACCATGAATATGAACCCTATAGAACATCTCTGGGGAATATTGGAAAAAAAAAAGATAAGTCAGCACACGATTACAAATAAACAAATGCTTAAAGAAGTTAATGAAGTAACATCGGCTCAGAAATAACGAAAACTCTGGCATTATCAATGAAAAATCGTTTAATTGAGGTTATCAAAGCGAAGGGCTACCATACTAGATAATATAAGTTACACATTTTGTTATTGCAATATTTGGCTTCCGCCATTTTTATACCCTGCGCCACACTGTGGAACAGGGTATTATAAGTTAGTGCATATGTTTGTAACACCCAGAAGGAGACGAGATAGGCACATGGTGTCTTTGGCAATAATGCTCAGGGTGGGTCCCTGAGTCGATATAACCATGTCCGTCTGTCCGTCCGTCTGTCTGTGAACACATTTTTGTGATCAAAGTCTAGGTCGCAATTTAAGTCCAATCGCCTTCAAATTTGGCACATGTCCCTTATTTGGGTCAGAATAGAACCCTATTGATTTTGGAAGAAATCGGTTCAGATTTAGATATAGCTCCCATATATATCTTTCGCCCGATATGAACTAATATGGACCCAGCATCCAGAGTTTTATACCGATTTGCTTGAAATTTTGTGCAAACATAACACTTAGTCGTATAGTCAAGTGTGCAAAATTTGATTGAAATCTGTTCAGATTTATATATAGCTCACATATATATCTTTCGCCCGATATGGACTTATATGGCCCCAGAAGCCAGATTTTTGGCCGACTTTGGTTGAAATTTCGCACTAGGAGTACAATTAGTAGTATAGTCAAGTATGCAAAATTTGATTGAAATCGGATCAGATTTATATATAGCTCCCATATATATCTTTCGCCCGATATGGACTAATATGGTCCTAAAAGCCAGAGTTTTGGCCCAATTTGGTTGAAATTTTGCACTAGGAGTACAATTAGTAGTATAATCACGTGTGCAAAATTTGATTGAAATCGGTTCATATTTATATATAGCTCCCATATATATCTTTCGCCCGATATGGACTAATGGTCCTAAAAGCCAGAGTTTTGGCCCAATTTGGTTGAAATTTTGCACTAGGAGTACAATTAGTAGTATAATCAAGTGTGCAAAATTTGATTGAAATCGGTTCATATTTATATATAGCTCCCATATATATCTTTCGCCCGATATGGACTTATATGGCCCCAGAAGCCGGAGTTTTGGCACAATTTGGTTGAAATTTTGCACTAGGAGTACAATTAGTAATATAATTATGTGTGCCAAATTTGATTGAAATCGGTTCAGATTTAGATATAGCTCCCATATATATGTATTTCTGATTTCGACAAAAATTGTCAAAATACAAACATTTTCCTTATTAAATCGCCACTGCTTAGTCGAAAAGTTGTAGAAATGACTCTAATTTTCCTAAACTTCTAATTCATATATATCGAGCGATAAATCATAAATAAGCTTTTGCGAAGTTTCCCTAAAATTGCTTCAGATTTAAATGTTTCCCATATTTTTTTACCAAAATTGTGTTCCACCCTAGTGCATTAGCCAACTTAAATTTTGAGTATATAGATTTTGTAGAAGTCTATCAAATTCTGTCCAAATCGAGTGATATTTAAATGTATGTATTTGGGACAAACCTTTATATATAGCACCCAACACATTTGACGGATGTGATATGGTATCGAAAATGTAGATCTACAAAGTGGTGCAGGGTATAATATAGTCGGCCCCGCCCGACTTTAGACTTTCCTTACTTGTTTAATGTAATGTTTGTTGTACGGTAAATTTTTTGATTTCGTTTTTAGCTTTAATTATGCATTTTTAGCAAACATGTTACATTTAATTTCGATTTTTTACCTATTTCAACACGCAAAAAAAAAATTCTTTCCTCCCAAACGAAATTTTAGACAAACAAAGTTCGTTTCTCATATGCTTTTCGCTGTAAGGAAGTGTATTTGGAAGAAAAGTATATACTTTTTGTGATAAACGTTTATTCTTTTCCAGGATGTAAAAACAATTTCATAAAGACAAACTAAAAAAAACATTGTTTTCTTGCTAATTGCATTTTCCCTCACATCTTTCTCACATCCACGAGGTTTTTCAGTTCTTAACACCTTTTCCTGTAATACCAACAATGTAGAAGAAATTATACGATTTTATAAATTTAAAATTTTTTTTTTTACCTTTTGCCTGGACGGAGAATCGAACCGCGGACCATGCACTTTGTAAGCCAACACACTAACCACTGAGCTATGTACCTGTTATGGTCATCAATAGATAAATATCCATATAAGTTATATTTATATAGCATAGCTTGCGGCGCCCACGAACCGAATAAACAAAGTTTATTTAACAGAAACAAACAATTAGTTTGGCACCGTGGAGCAGTGGTTACTACGTCCGACTTGCATGCCAAGGGTCGTGGGTTCGATCCCTGCTTCGACCAAAGTTTTTTTTGTTTTTTCTTTTTTTTACATACATATATTCCAGATATGTTCGGAAGATTCCGAAAAAATTGTAAACATTATATTGTAGTATATTAAATTTTGAAGTGTAAAATGTGTCTTATTAACGACCTAAAGTCAGAAAAGAACAGTGTTTGATATAAACGAAATGGACTGTGTTGTTGTTTCAAAAATAACTTTTTTTATTGAAAAAATACACATTTTGTAACAAACGATTTTTTTTGGTGATAAAAGTTTAAAATTTTCGAAGCAATTCAAAAAACTCTAACAAAAGAGAAACGTTTTCGGTACACGTTTTCCAAACGTTTTTTTTCTTTGCGTGAATAGAGTACAATACATACTTTAAAACAAGGCACCATTCAATAAAATCGGACAAGTACTTTAAAAATTACAATGAAACGAGTTAAATATAGTTGGGTTTACGGACAATTTTTTGAGACAGTGTATATAAACACAAATCGAGGAATTTTTCAATAATAAAATACTAAATATTTATAGGATTTCTTTGCATTTCCAAGGTGGGGGGTATTGAAGCTTCGGCCGAGCTGAAATTAATTGTGCTCTTAATTGTTCGTCCACTTTTTTGGCGCGATACAACACGGTAAAAAAATTTATTGACGTTTCAATAACGGAGGGTTCCTGTGGGTTTCCAGCCAAGTATTAAGCAATTACACTTGAATTTCATCACGAACTTTTTCTGGAATAAATATGTTAGTTGTCAGACGAAGAAGTTGGTTGGAATACATAGTAGCCACACTGAACAATTTTTCCAAATAAAAAGTCTGCATTGCCATTGTAATGTGAAACTATCAGGTTTTAAATGTTGAAAGTCCTAAAGTCCCGCAAAAGTGGTATAAAACATGTTTTATGTTGTGTTCAATAAAATATGTTTATAATAAAGGAAAGACTTTTTCTAACTTATTAAGGTCAAGTTGGCCTTAGTAAAAAAAATTTTTTTCATGTTATGATACTCATTATACCCTGCGCCACACTGTGGAACAGGGTATTATAAGTTAGTGCATATGTTTGTAACACCCAGAAGGAGACGAGATAGACACATGGTGTCCTTGGCAATAATGCTCCAGGTGGGTCCCTGAGTCGATATAACCATTTCCGTCTGTCCGTACGTCCGTCCCTCTGTCTGTGAACACATTTTTGTGATCAAAGTCTAGGTCGCAATTTAAGTCCTATCGCCTTCAAATTTGGCACACGTTCCTAATTTGGTTCAGAATAGAACCCTATTGATTTTGGAAGAAATCGATTCAGATTTAGATATAGCTTCCATATATATCTTTCGCCCGATATGCACTAATATGGACCCAGTAGCCAGAGTTTTATACCGATTTACTTGAAATTTTGTACAAACATAACACTTAGTCGTATTGTCAAGTGTGCAAAATTTGATTGAAATCGGTGCAGATTTAGATATAGCTCCCATATATATCTTTCTCCCGATATGGACTAATATGGTCCTAAAAGCCAGAGTTTTGGCCCAATTTTGTTGAAATTTTGCACAGGGAGTAGATTTAGCATTGTAGCTATGCGTGCCAAATTTGGTTGAAATCGATTCAGATTTAGATATATCTCCCATATATATTTTTCGCCCGATATGCACTTATATGGACCCAGAAGCCAGAGTTTTGTCCCGATTAGCTTGAAATTTTGCACAAGGAGTACAATTGGTAGTATAGTCCTGTGTGCCAAATTTGACTGAAATCGGTTCAAATTTAGATATAGCTTCCATATATATTTTTCGCCCGATATGGACTTATATGGCCCCAGAAGCCAGAGTTTTGGCCCAATTTGGTTGAAATTTTGCACTAGGAGTACAATTAGTAATATAGTCATGTGTGCCAAATTTGATTGAAATCGGTTCGGATTTAGATATAGCTCCCATATATATGTTTTTCTGATTTCGACAAAAATGGTCAAAACACCAACATTTTCCTTGTTAAATCGCCACTGCTTAGTCGAAAAGTTGTAAAAATTACTCTAATTTTCCTAAACTTATAATACATATATATCGAGAGATAAAGCATAAATAAACTTTTGCGAAGTTTCCTTAAAATTGCTTCAGATTTAAATGTTTACCATATTTAAACCCTTCACCACTACTGTGTATAATAAGTTTGTGCATTTGTATGTAACGCCAAGAAGCAGTAATCATAGACCAACCTTTTAGTATACGGATCGGCTTAGAATTAAATTCTGAGTCGATTTAGCGATGTCCGTCTGTCTGTCTCTCTGTCCGTCTGTCCGTCTGTCTGTCTGTCTGTTGATGTATTTTTGTGTGCAAAGTACAGCTCGCAGTTTTAGTCCGATTGTCCTAAAATTTGGTATAGGGTCCTTTTTCGGCTCAAAGACGATCCCTATTGATTTTGGAAAAAATCGGTTCAGATTTAGATATAGCTGCCATATATATTTTTCACCGATCTGGTCATAATTAGCGTGTATATCAACCGATCTTCCTCAAATTCCGTACATCCGAATATTTTATGAGTCTCGAAAAACTTGCAAAATATCAGCAAAATCGGTTCAGATTTAGATATAGCTCCCATATATAGCTTTCGCCCGATTTACACTCATTTGCCCACAGAGGCCAATTTTTTGCTCCGATTTAGTTGAAATTTTTCATAGGGAGTAGAATTAGCACTGTAACTATGCGTGCCAAATTTGCTTGAAATCGGTTCAGATTTGGATATATCTCCCATATAAAGCTTTCGCCCGATTTACACTCATATGACCACAGAGGCCAATTTTTAACTCCGATTTAGTTGAAATTTTGCACAGGGAGTAGAATTAGCATTGTAGCTATGCGTGCCAAATTTGGTTGAAATCGGTTCAGATTTAGATATAGCTCCCATATATACGTTTTTCTGATTTCGACAAAAATGGTCAAAATACCAACATTTTCCTTGTAAAATCGCCACTGCTTAGTCGAAAAGTTGTAAAAATTACTCTAATTTTCCTAAACTTCTAATACATATATATCGAGCGATAAATCATAAATAAACTTCTTCGAAGTTTCCTTAAAATTGCTTCAGATTTAAACGTGTCTCATATTATTTTTTACTAACATTGTGTTCCAACCTAGTGCATTAGCCGACTTAAATTTTGAGTCTATAGATTTTGTAGAAGTCTATCAAATTCTTCCAGATCGAGTGATATTTAAATGTATGTAGTTGGGACAAACCTTTATATATAGCCCCCAACACATTTGACGGATGTGATATGGTATCGAAAATTTAGATCTACAAAGTGGTGCAGGGTATAATATAGTCGGCCCCGCCCGACTTTAGACTTTCCTTACTGGTTTTTTACTAACATTGTGTTCCACCCTAGTGCCGACTTAAATTTTGAGTCTATAGATTTTGTAGAAGTCTATCAAATTCTGTCCAGATCGAGTGATATTTAAATGTATATATTTGGGACAAACCTTTATATATAGCCCCCAACACATTTGACGGATGTGATATGGTATCGAAAATTTAGATCTACAAAGTAGTGCAGGGTATAATATAGTCGGCCCCGCCCGACTTTAGACTTTCCTTACTTGTTTTTTACTAAAATTGTGTTCCACCCTAGTGCATTAGCCAACTTCAATTTTGAGTCTATAGATTTTGTAAAAATCTATCAAATTCTGTCCAAATCGAGTGATATTTAAATGTATGTATTTGGGACAAACCTTTTATATATAGCACCCAACACATTTGACGGATGTGATATGGTATCGAAAATTTAGATCTACAAGGTGGTGCAGGGTATAATATAGTCGGCCCCGCCCGAGTTCAGACTTTCCTTACTTGTTTTTAAGTTGAATCACTTCATTACAAAAATAAAAACTTCATTGAAAAGTTTATCGACCTTTGGACAAGGAAAAAACTTTATATCAGAGAAATGCGTCTTCTATGCTAAGCAAACTTCGCATGCCGTGGCCTAACGGCATGAAATCGTTGCCCTCACGACAATATTTTTTCAGTGTACAATTTTACAAAAATATGAATTAAATACAAAATTTTCTAAAGTTTTTACATTTTGCAAATAATTCGTTAATATTGAGTTTTGGGACTAAAAGATTTTTTTCAATTTTTAACTTTAAATTTTTCCTTAGCAATTTTTATTTGAAAAATAAAGATCGAAAAAGCACAAAAATCATAAAAAATTTGAATTTCTTTTTCAAGTAATATATATTAATTATTACTAATAAATTATCATTAATTTTTTGAAAAATATTTACTAGATTTATCACATTTTAGAATTATTTTTCCAAAAATAACCCACATTTCATTTCATGTGGGATCATTTACATTGAGTGGCATAATGTATACTTATTGAATTCAATGATTTTTACCAAAAAACAAAAAAAATTAAATGTGAGTGTTCATAGGACCATAGTTCATTGTTTCCGTACCAAAAAGAAATGCCTCAAAGATCCTGATTGTTTGCCCACACTTGGCAAAACGTTAGGACCTAGAACAACATAAAAATTTCTAAATTATTGCAAATCAATTGCTTGGGAAAGAAAATACTTAAAAAATAACATATTTCCATTCCTCCCTCTATTCAATGTTTCACACCCACAATCTGTGTGTAAATTAGATTCGATGGGAAAACCCAAGCAATTTGAAGCACATTTCTGTTCAAAGGGTGGTCTAGTTTGAAGGGAATTTGTAACATCTGTTTTCATTAGAGAACTGATGCTGTTTTTACCAAAGCCAAGGAAGAAACAAAAGGTTTTGCGTTAGATGTTGTTGTGAAAGATATTTCCAACCTTCGTTTTTTTTGCGGGGAAAGAAATTGAGATGTTTTCCCCTATACTACGGTTTTCCTTTAGTCTATTACTTGTTCACGAACTAGGAGCACTCCCTCTACCCCAACATAAGAGTATCATTGTTATGTAGTTAAGGGATTACAATCTTGTTCAACAAGGACTATTCGTAGTACAACTATGTATGAATATGTAGGGATCCTTTCAAGCGTCTGCTTCATCAATTTGCACATGGAAGGTGGTCATAAAGCTTATTTTATTGAGTTGTCGAGTGTGTTGTGTTTTTTTCATCTGTTTTGCAGCCGCCAACAGAGACACATTCCCAAAAAAAATTTTTTCCTTTTTTTGCACAGACTCCAACCCCCAATCATTTGATTTTATTTCCCTTTTTTTCCAAGTCGACCTTCATACAGAAATTTCTTATTACTGAAGTACCAGAGACCCCATCAAAGAAAAAACAAAAAGCACCTCATGTTACTGCCAATTTGGCATTGTTCTCTCGGTCTATGCCAAGTGTAATGATAATAATATTTTCTTAAATACAGCAGCCGGGCCGGGACAGTAACTGGCAAATACTATGGGAAAATGGATTTCTTCTTTCGAATTTTTATAGCTGGGTAGCAAACATTTTGCTGAAGCCCTCAACGTAGTTGAGTAATTGTGTGCAGCTGTTGGAAATTGCAAAATGATTATGAAAAAGTAGGAGCTATATTTATCGTCTGGTTCGACAAAAAGAATCTATAATTTTCTAGGGTAAAATATTTTCTACAACCAACTGCAATGAGGGGGTGGAGGGAAGTCATGAAACACGTGTAAATTGTTTATGAAGTACATGGTAGATTTAAAGAGTAATTGTAAATTTTTCCCTAAAATTTAATACAAATTTGCATTTCGCTTCCTGGAAATAAATTATTGAATTTAAATACGAAGACATCTGCTCAAAATGGCTTATTAGACCTATACAGTAATCCCTCGATTTACGTCGTGATTGGTTCCGGAATTTGACGACGTTAATCGAAACGACGTAAACCGAATTAAAAATTGCTCATAGTTACTCCTAAGTCCATTTATATATGTATGTGCGTGTACATAAGAAAAAACTTCAAAAATAAAGGTAATTTAGTAATTTCGGTAAGAATTTCAGAAAACATGTTTCGATTCCATCATTATCGTTGATACTTATTTTACATATGGAAGGCGTTTCTCATAAAGTGGGCAAAAAATCGACGACGTAAATCGAATGGTGACGTAAATCGAAGTTTGATGGAACAAACAATTTGACGACGTAAATCGAGACGACGTAAATCGAGGGATTACTGTCTGAAATTTGGACATAATTATTAGATATTTTGGTGGACTAAAATAACCCAGAAAGTGAATACAGTTACTGTAGGAATAAATTTTTATTGGCAGCGAAACAGATTCGTATTGAGGAACTAAAGTTCAATTCCATAGCAATTATACAGGGTGGCTGCAACAAAGTAAAGCTCCATATTTGTTAATTTTTTTAACAAAGTCATCACATTCCGGCCAAAATTAGCTCTGAGATATTTTGACCCCTTCCCGGCGAAGGGTCAACATTAGATGATCAACAATTTGATGTTTTTAAGTACCAACCTTATACCGACCCGGAGATTTTGGTAGTTATTGCCCCTTTTTTAAGCCATTCTTGGTTGATGCGAGGTTAGTTCTATAATGATGAGCCCTGTTGGAATGACTTACCCAAGGAAAAAATGCATTCCTCAGGAATGAAATGTTAGATAAACGAAATTCCTTTTTTATTTTCTTAAAGAGCAAATAAACTCGAATTTGTGACAAGTGTGGCAACGATTTTATCTAATTATTTTTTTTACTTCATTAGAAAATTTTTTAGCATCACAAGAAAACTTAGTTTGTTTAAAATTTCGTTCCTCAGAAAAGAAAACTATTCTTTCTGTGTTGGTACCAAGCAAAAACGCGTCGCCAAAAACGTAGTGAAAATATTCTCTTTGGATCCGGAAGTGGTGCAAAATTTGCGCAGAAACGATGAATTTAACATGGGCTTGTCATAGTATGGATGTCGACCATTTAAACAGCCGTTGCACTGAATTTGCATCACTTCTTAAGGTGTGATCTAAATTCAGTGTTATAGATGTGAATTTAAAACAAGCATATACAGCAGTAAGTTCGGCTGGCCCGAATCTTAAATACCCACCACCATGAATCAAATATAATAGTTTCCTTTGAAAACTCTTCTTCGTAGCGAATTCATAATATATGTATATAATTTCAGGGGGTTTAATGACAGATATTCTCATAAGCAAATCATTTCAACCAGTACGTTTTCCGAAGATGGTTAGGTTGATGTGTTTAGGTTCAGTTTCATAAATCGGGATATGGGTACATAGGGGGCTACACATGGACCGATACTCACCATTTTCGGCACACCTCCTTATTGTCCTTAAATACCTCTAGATTTCCAATTACAAATTGGATAAAAACTACGGATTCTATAAGCCTAGGAAGTAAAATCGGAAGGTCAGTTTATATGGGGACTATATCAACACCTGGACCGATATAGCCCATCTTCGAACTTGACCTGCCTGCAGACAAAAGACGAGTGTCAGCACGATTGCTTCATTGTTGAAGACTGTAGCATGATAATAACGGACTGACAGACAGACGGACATGGTTATATCGTCTTAGAATGTCTCCCTGATCAAGATATATATACTTTATATAGTCGGAAATCGATATTTCGATGTGTTACAAACGGAATAACAAACTTAACATATTATACCCCGGTTACCATTCTATGGTGGTGGGTATAAAAAAGTTAAAATTAGAGTTATAAACAAGTATATACGGACATAAGTTCGGCCGGGCCGAATCTTAAATACCCACCACCATGAATCAAAAATATAATTGTTTCCCTAGGAAACTCTTCAGGTTACTTAAAAATATATATACAGAATGATAGGTGGATTTGATGGCAGATGGCAGACTTATCACATGGGAGCTATACCAAAAACATTGACCGATCCCACCGTATTCGCTACACCTATTTACGCTACAAATCGGGAGATCGGTCTATAGATGGGGTATATCAAAATCGATCGATACGCCCCATATTCGGTTTACATATTGTGTAAACCAAAATACCTCTTGATTTTGCATTTCAGGCAAATCGCATAAAAATTGTGATGTCTACACACTTAAGAAGTCAAATCTGGAGATCATTCCATATAAGGTAAATAGGAAAACATGAACCGATACAACCATTATTGGCGTACTTATGCGTAGACCCAAAATATCTCCAGACTTTGAATTTCTGAAAAATCGGAAAGAAATTGCGTTGTCTAGAAGCTCATGAAGTGAAATCGGGAGATGGGGCTATAGCAAAACGTAGACCGATACTCATAATTTTCGTCATACCTATTTGTGGTCCTAAAATACCTCCAAATTTCCAATTTCAAACAAATGTCGAAGTCCAAGAAGTAAAATCGGGAGATCGGCCTATAAGGGGCTATACCAAAACATGGACCGATACTCATCATTTCTCTTTTAATTTCAAATTTCAGGCAAATTGGGTAAAAACTATGGTTTTAATAAGCCCAAGACCCCAAATCGGGAGGTCGGTTTATATGGGGACTATATCAAAACCTGGACCGATAGTCCATCTTCGAACTTGACCTGCCTGCAAACAAAAGTCGAATCTGTGCCAAATTTCAGGACGATAGCGCCATTATTTAAGGCTGTAGCGTTATTACAACAGACAGACAGACATATGGACATGGTTATATCGTCTTAGAATTTCTCCCTGATCAAGAATGTATATACTTTATATAGTCGGAAATCGATATTTCGATGTGTTACAAACGGAATGACAAACTTATTATACCCCGATCACCATTCTATGGTGGTGGGTATAAAAATTGAAGTAAAAGAACTTCGTGTGTTTTTAAAATAAAACAAGTATATACAGCACTAAGTTCGGCTGGGCCGAATCTTAAATACCCACCACCATGAACCAAATATTAGGGTTTCCTTTGAAATTTCAGGAGGGGTTGAGGACTTGAGGACACTTCCCGAAGATAAATTTAAAGATTTCACCTATGAGGACTATATCAGATTCCGGATTTATAAAATCCATTTTTGTTTGAGGTTTAGAGAAATCATTAACATCTCTTGTAAGTGTGCAAGAAAATTATAAAATAACGTCTTGATTTGAAATCTTAAATCTGTAGAAGTAAAATCTTGAAATTTTACATTGAGTTTCAAGCAATTTTCATGATCAGTGCGCCTTCTACACCCTCAATAAGTGAAGTCGGTCTATATGGAGGCATTACCAAATGGACCGATAAAAACTTAATCCGATATACGTTTTTGTGAGCCTAAAATACCAGAATATTTACAATTTTAGACAAATCAGATAAAAACTACGGTTTCTAGAAACCCAAGGAGTTAAATCGGGAGATCGTTCTTATGGGGGCTATACTAAAATATGGACCGATACTCACCGTTTTCGGCACACCTCTTTATGACCCGAAAATACCTCTAGATTTCCAATTTCAGGCAAATAGGATTAGAACTTCGGATTCTAGAAGCCCAATAAGTGAAATCGGGAAATCGGTCTATATGGGGGCTATACTAAAATATAGACCGATACTCACCATTTTCGGCACACCTCTTTATGACCCGAAAATACCTCTAGATTTCCAATTTCATGCAAATAGGATTAGAACTTCGGATTCTAGAAGCCCAAGAAGTAAAATCGGGAAATCGGTCTATATGGGGGCTATACCAAAATATGGACCGATACTCACCATTTTTGGCACACCTCTTTATGGTCCTAAAATACCTGTAGATTTACAATTTCAGACAAATTGGATAAAAACTACGGTTTCTATAAGCCTAAGACACCAAATCGGGAGGACGTTTTATATGGAGACCATACCAAAACATCGACCGATACTCACAATTTTTGGCACACGTATTTGTGGTCCTACAATACCTCTAGATTTCCAATTTCAGGTAAATTGAATAAAAACTTCGGTTTCTATAAGCCCAAGAAGTAAAATCGGGAGATCGGTCTATATGGGGGCTATACCAAAACATGAACCGATACTCACCATTTTTGGCACACCTCTTTATGGTCATAAAATACCTCTAGATTTCAGGCAAATTGGATAAAAACTATGATTTCTATAAGCCCAAGACCCCAAATCGGGAGGTCGGTTTATATGGGGACTATATCAAAACCTGGACCGATATAGCCCATCTTCGAACTTGACCTGCCTGCAGACAAAAGACGAGTTTGTGCAAAATTTCAGCACGATTGCTTCATTATTGAAGCCTGTAGCGTGATTACAACAGACAGACGGACATCGTTATATCGTCTTAGAATTTCCCCCTGATCAAGAATATATATACTTTATATAGTCGGAAATCGATATTTCGATGTGTTACAAACGGAATGACAAACTTATTATACCCCCGTCACCATTCTATGGTGGTGGGTATAAAAAAACATCTTTGGGAAGACATTTTTGGACGTGCTTTTAAAGTTGTGCCATTAGAAGGACTTCCAATTTTTTCTTTGCTGGGCAGTTTAGTTATCCGTAATAATTGATTGATCATTTGTCGGTTTAATTTTTGTTTTTGTTCATAATGTTCTTCCTTACCAAAATTAAATTAATTCAATTGCCATCAAATTCAAAAAAAAAACATTCACAAATTTTAAATATCATTTCACACCCAAAGCAACTTAAGCTTACGACAATGTTTTGGTCGAATGGTTTCTACAGTATTTTCGTTGTCACCGGATTCAAACTGACAACTCCTATTGTAAACCCAATGGCAATCCTATGCTCAGAGCATTTGGTTAGAATTTTGTCGATGGAAATGAATGCCAAAGCTGTTGATGTCACGGATTCAATAAACACTTCAAATAAACTTTAGGATTTATTATTGTATACCCATCGCAAACAATGCAACGTTTGGCAGTTTTTGACACTTGGTTTGGGTTCACTCGTTATCATTGGAGTCTGTATGTGTTGGTGTTAGCGCATACACTCACACATTCAAACACATTCGAATCCTTTAAATTGAAACGAAACGCTTGGGGTATTCGCTCTAGTCATGTGACCCATAGACAAGATTTCAGCAAAAAGAATTTTATGAGAGTCTATCATGCTGAGACTGCGAGTGGAGTATTGATGAAACCCAAGAGTCAACCAGGAAGTGACTGATACTGATGTGTGGCTCTGTTTGGGGACACATCAAGGAGATGTGTCATTGATGTCCTAGTGCTTCGAAAGTGTTTGTAATGAATTACTAATTCATCATACGTTTGAGAGATAGAAAAGAAAAACGTAGGAAATCGTTTAACTGCTGACAAATGATAAATTTATTATTTGTCCTTAATAAAGTAGACCAAAGCAAACAACATTTGGGAGGGCAGCATAAATCACTTCTCCAGATGTATGTCTTCAATACTAGACCACTTGATTCTTCATAAGCTTTTTTTCACGAGCACATGGGATGGTATTATTTCTCGAATTTATTTTACAAAGATATCCAGCAAAAACTTACAAAAATATTGATCTAATATGAGAGATAATGCAATTTAAATTTTACGATACACACTTTTCACACAATATTAAGGAAAATTTTCTTTAAAATAAGGAAGATTTAATTAAAATAAATATCATAACCTCTTCTTTAAGATTTGCTTTCTCTAAATTTAGGACAGGAATTTTTGAAATTTGCGACTCTCCGTCAAAATTGTTGGATTTTGGAGAAGGGAGAACTTTTCCTAAAGTAAAGAAAAACATTTCTAATTTGAAGAATAATATCTAAATTAACGGAGATATTGAATCGTTGGATTAAAGATTAAAAAATATTTTTTGCCTTGTAGTATTCGTTATAATTTGGATTTTTAAACTTTTATTTATTTTTACACATAATACTGATTTATCGAAAAAAAAACAAGTAAAGGGCGGTTAAAATTTCAAGGGCCGATGTTGATTTTGAATAAAACACAAACTATTTAGGAAATTATTGTAATATTATTTTATTATGATATATTGGTATTACTCAATTATGTATGGAACAAAATATCGGCCAAATGGGCGCCGCGACCTCGGTGGCACATCTTCATCCGATGGTTCAAATATTCGATGACGCTGAGGCATAATGGAAGTTCTATGCCGTTAATGTGCCGAATTATCTCATCCTTTAGCTCTTGAATTGTTGCTGGCTTACCGATGTACACCTTTTCTTTCAAATAACCCCAAAGAAAAATGTCCAACGGTGTCAAATCACATGATCTTGGCGGCCAATTGACATCGCCATTACGTGAGATAACACGGCCATTGAATTTGTTGCGCAAAAGAGCCATTGTTTCGTTAGCTGTGTGGCAAGTGGCACCGTCCTGCTGAAACCACATATCGTCTACATCCATATCTTCCAATTCGGGCCATAAAAAGTTCGTTATCATCTCACGATAGCGAACACCATTCACAGTGACTGCCTGACCGGACCCATTTTGGAAAAAATACGGCCCGATGATGCCGCCAGCCCATAAACCGCACCAAACAGTCACTCTTTGTGGGTGCATTGGTTTTTCGACAATCACTCTTGGATTCTCATTCGCCCAAATGCAGCAATTCTGTTTAGTGACGAATCCTCTGAGGTGAAAATGTGCCTCATCACTGAAGATGATTTTCTTCGAAAATTGATCATCCACTGTTGCCATTTCTTGGAAGCATTTAACACGTTGTTGGATTGTGTATCTCTCCATGGTTCAAATTGAGTAAATCTGAAATAGAGAAATGTCAAATAAAATTCGGAAAAAAAACTTGGCGTTTAGGTGTGGTTCACATTTAACATCGGCCCTTATAATTTAACCACCCTTTATATACAGCAATAAGTTCGGTCGGGCCGAATCTTAAATACCCCCCACCATGAATCAAATATCATAGTTTCCTTTGAAAATTTCAGGGAGGTTTGATGACAGATATTCTATCAAGCAGATCAGTTCAACCAGTACGCTTCCCACAGAAAAATGTAGAGATTTTACCTACGAAGACTAGATCAGATTCTGAATTTATAAGAACCATTTTTGTTTCAGTTTTAGAGGAATCATTAACGTAAGTGTGCAAGAAAATTCAGAAATAACGCCTTGATTTGAAATCTAAAATCTGTAGATGTTCACCCCCTTAACTTAAGTGATTACGAGAAGTAAAATCTGAAAATTTTATATTCAGTTTCAAGCACTTTTCATGATCAGTGCGCCTTCTATACCCTCAAGAAGTGAAATCGGTCTATATAGAGGCCTTACCAAATGGAGCGATAAAAAACTAAATATAAAAACTAAATATTTAAAATTTCAGCACATCGAATAAAAATTACGGTTTCTAGAAACCCAAGGAGTTAAATCGGAAGATCGGTCTTATGGGGGCTATACTAAAACATGGACCGATAATCACCGTTTTCGGCACACCTCTTTATGGTATATATACTTCTAGATTTCAAATTTCAGGCAAACTGGATAAAAACTACGGTCTCTAAAATCCCAAACAATAAAATCATTTCTTGCACACCTACACAGAAAAAAATTTCACGCAAATTTTTCCAATTAAAATCTTAATTGAGTTTTAAAAAATATTCAATTCATTCCACAAATTTTTTAATTGAAACAAAAAGCAATCACACAAATTAATAGTATCAATTCATTTTTTAATTGGATCAATTAATTTTTAAATTTACTGTCAATTAATTTTTTAATTGATACTATCATTTTTTTGTGATTGAAGACATTTCAATTAAAAAATTAATTGGATCAATTAATTTCGTGATTGAATCAGAAAAGAAATTTTTGTGTGTATTTATAGTCCTAAAAAACCTCCTGATTTCAATTTTTGTACAAATTATTTTTCGGCACACGTATTTGTGGTCCTAAAATACCTCAAGATTTTCAATTTCAGGCAAATTGGATAAAAACGACGCATTCTATAAGCCCAAGAAGTAAAATCAGGAGATTGGTCTATATGGGGGCTATACCAAAACAGGGACCTATACTGACCATTTTTGACACACCTCAATATGGTTCTAAGATACCTCTAGATTTTCAATTTCAGGCAAATTGGATAAAACCTACGGATCCTATAAGCCCACGAAATAAAATCAGGAGATCAGTCTATATGGGGGATATACCAAAACCTGGACCTATACTCACCATTTTTTAACACACCTCTTTATTGTCCTATGCATAAGATAGAAGAATATGCTAAAATGTGAAACTTTTGTCCCGGGCTCTTTCGAAATGAATCCTGAACCGTGATCGGTCAATGTCGGATCTATCATCACTATCAACGATAATGAGCAAGCCATTGGCATACGTACCGTTCTTAAATACCCAATCGAATTTTTTCCAATGGGATGCATAAATGTGATTACATTTGCAGAATTTTTGAATAACCACTAAATAGATCGAACCTCTGAATTTCTTAATAATAAAAAATTCAAACTTTTCCCAAAAATTAGGATTTAGAATTGGGTACAGTGGCAACACGTTACTTTAGGCTCACTTTGAGTATTCAGTCCATTGTGGTGTGTCTCTTAACAATATGTGCAACCCGATCTTATGTTCAGCTCAATCAGAGTGGTAAAAGAGCTTCGACAATTAGTTCAAACGCACGCAAAAATGTATAGATCTTAAGGGGGATTATTTTGAAAAATATTAAAGCGATGGTTGATATTTGTTTCTGTTCTCTCATCCTGCAATATATAAAAGGCAACCTTCTTGTACTACTACCCAGCAAAAAAATTTGGAAGTTCTTCCAAAGGCAAAACTTTAGAAGCACTTCCAGAAGATGCACTCCCAATGATATTCTTTATTTTAATTACCCAGAAAGTTCCTTTAATTCAATTGTTTATAACTTGGTTTTTTGCATACTTTTATTGGGTAATTTTAACTTTTTTTGTTAAAATATAATAGGTTAAAAACATAGTAAGAATTCATAAAATGGTACAATTCATTTAAATTTTTTCGAAAAAAAAAACCAAATTCAATCTAAAACAAGTATACACAGCACTAAGTTCGGTCGGGCCGAATCTTAAATACCCACCACCATGAACCAAATATTAGGGTTTCCTTTGAAATTTCAGGAGGACTTGAGGACCTGAGGACACTTCCCGAATATAAATTTAAAGATTTCACATATGAGGACTATATCAGATTCTGGATTTATAAAATCCATTTTTGTTTGAGGTTTAGAGAAATCATTAACATCTATTGTAAGTGTGCAAGAAAATTATAAAATAACGTCTTGATTTGAAATCTTAAATCTGTAGAAGTAAAATCTTGAAATTTTACATTGAGTTTCAAGCAATTTTCATGATCAGTGCGCCTTCTACACCCTCAAGAAGTGAAGTCGGTCTATATGGAGGCATTACCAAATGGACCGATAAAAACTTAATTCGATACACGTTTTTGTGAGCCTAAAATACCAGAATATTTACAATTCAGGCAAATCAGATAAAAACTACGGTTTCTAGAAACCCAAGGAGTTAAATCGGGAGATCGTTCTCATGGGGGCTATACTAAAATATGGAGCGATACTCGCCGTTTTCGGCACACCTCTTTATGACCCGAAAATACCTCTAGATTTCAAATTTCAGGCAAATAGGATAAAAACTTCGCATTCTAGAAGCCCAATAAGTAAAATCGGGAAATCGGTCTATATGGGGGCTATACCAAAATATGGACCGATACTGACCATTTTCGGCACACCTCTTTATGGTCCTAAAATACCTCTAGATTTCCAATTTCAGACAAATCGGGAGGTCTTTTTATATGGGGACCATACCAAAACCTGGACCGATACTCACACTTTTTGGCACACGTATTTGTCGTCCTACAATACCTCTAGATTTCCAATTTCAGGTAAATTGAATAAAAACTGCGGTTTCTATAAGCCCAAGAAGTAAAATCGCGAGATCGGTCTATATGGGGGCTATACTAAAATATGGACCGATACTCACAATTTTTGGCACACGTATTTATGGTCCTACAATACCTCTAGATTTCAAATTTCAGGCAAATGGGATAAAAACTACGATTTCTATAAGCCCAAGACCCCAAAACCTGGACCGATATAGCCCATCTTCAAACTTGACCTGACTGCAGACAAAAGACGAGTTTGTGCAAAATTTCAGCACGATTGATTCACTATTGAAGACTGTAGCGTGATTACAACAGACAGACGGACAGACGGACTTCGGTATATCGTCTTAGAATTTCTCCCTGATCAAGAATATATATACTTTATGTAGTCGGAAATCGATATTTCGATGTGTTACAAACGGAATGACAAACTTATTATACCCCCGTCACCACCATTCTATGGTGGTGGGTATAAAAATTGTGAATTTTTGAAAATATTTGAGGTCAAACGTTTCTGACAAGCGTTAGAATCCATTAAAAATTATAAAAAATTATAAAAATTATTTATTTATTTATTTGAAAATATCACAAAATTTTTTAATTTACATCCAAGACATTGAATTCAGATCACACCTAAAGAAGTGATGCAAATTCAGTGCAACGGCTGTTGAAATGAAGGACTTCCGTCCTATGACAAGTCCATGTAATTAATCGCTTCGCATCAATTTTGCACCACTTCCGGATCCAAAAAGAACATTTTCATTCCTTTTTTTAGTGACGCCTTTTTTGCTGGGTATCGTATTGTATGGTGATAAATTTTCTGCAAAAAGCGAACTCCAATTTTTACATATCAGACGCTCATTTCGGTTAAAAAAATCATTGTTCTTCCTCAAATTATTGATGATTTTCTACATAAATTCATAAAGCTTCAAATCCATGGTAGAACTTCCACGTTTTTGCTTCTTCTACATACAAATTAGATAAAAATTTTATTGTATTTGCTGCTCGAAACCACAGTTTTAGACAAAAATTGCCATTGATATTGATTTTCTGCCCCAATGCCAATTTATCTGCACAGCCATATGACCTTCTCATGGCGAATATAGTTGTCCACGTTCTATGGCACATATTCCCCAGATAGATATCAAATATTAAAAATGATCACGTTTAAGTTTCATATCATGACTCCTGTCGGAGTCTCCTGCCATCTTAATGTTGCTGTTAGACGACTGTTTTGTTTGATAATCACGCACGGACGTATGATTAATCACTTACTTACGGGATAATCACTAGCGCCAGGATTTGATGGGAAAGAGATGGTGTAAAAGCTGCGATGCGTACGAAAGATTTTGTGTGCAAGAGTGAGGGTGTGTATGTGTGTGTTTGTCTACTTGCCTTTATGTTGACGCAAGGCTCACATCTAACGTTAGTTTGTGTTTGCTTTAGCGCTAAAACCACATTCACGAAACGGATACTGTCTTCCTTCGAAGGTTTGGTTTTTTGTTTCCTCTTAACTGCTTACCGAAAAGGGATTTCTTAATTTTATCAGTTACAAAGTTTGCCATTGTCAAACAATGAATACTGTATACTTACTGGATACTTAGTTTACGTGGCAACAGCGACACTAAAATAGTTTTTATTTTTCTTTCTAAGAACTACTAACTTTATCCTAGTCCTCCAGTACAATTATGCAGAAAATATGAAAAGTTGTACAAATTTCAGTTCTTTTTGCATGATAGTAAACTTAAGATACAAGGGCCTTTGTGCTCTTCTGTTTGTCTATGATAGAATTGTGATACTGTTGAGTGTGTCAACTAGCAAAGGTGACAAAGTTTGTTTTTTTTACCACTTAGCGATTTGGGAGCGTTTAGTTGTTATCTTTTGTTCAGGAAAAGTTTGACTTTTTCATAGGATTTTTTTTTTAATTGCAGTCGCTGAGTATTTGAAATTCTAAGTTACAGAAAAGGTAAAATATATGCACAGAAAAACCCTTTCATTTCAAAACAATCAGATGTAGTAAAAATAAATGCCTTCATTTTTCCAATAGCTGGTGTTCTATAAATTCTATAAATTGCGTTATATAAATCCAATCGCAATTCGGATTGGCTGGATGGCTGATCAATTGATAATTTCAAAGATGAACATTATACAAAAAATATATTTTTTGTCTTCCTTCATGAAATTTATTTCTAATTAATTATACCCTGCGCCACACTGGGGAACAGGGTATTATAAGTTAGTGCATATGTTTGTAACACCCAGAAGGAGACGAGATAGGCACATGGTGTCTTTGGCAATAATGCTCAGGGTGGGTCCCTGAGTCGATATAACAATGTCCGTCTGTCCGTCTGTCCGTCCGTCCGTCCGTCGGTCCGTCTGTGAACACATTTTTGTGATCAAAGTCTAGGTCGCAATTTAAGTCCAATCGCCTTCAAATTCGGCACATGTTCCTAATTTGGGTCAGAATAGAATCCTATTGATTTTGGAAGAAATCGGTTCAGATTTAGATATAGCTCCCATATATATCTTTCGCTCGATATGCACTAATATGGACCCAGCAGCCAGAGTTTTATACCGATTTGCTTGAAATTTTGTGCAAACATAACACTTAGTCGTATAGTCAAGTGTACAAAATTTGATTGAAATCGGTTCAGATTTAGATATAGCTCCCGTATATATCTTTCGCCCGATATGAACTAATATGGTCCTAAAAGCCAGAGTTTTTGCCCAATTTGGTTGAAATTTTGAACAGGGAGTAGATTTAGCATTGTAGCTATGCATGCCAAATTTGGTTGAAATCGATTCAGATTTGGATACAGCTCCCATATATATCGTTCGCCCGATTTACACTCATATGACCACAGAGGCCAATTTTTAACTCCGATTTAGTTGAAATTTTGCACAGGGAGTAGAATTAGCATTGAAACTATGCGTGCCAAATTTGGTTGAAATCGGTTCAGATTTGGATATATCTCCCATATATAGCTTTCGCCCGATTTACACTCATATGACCACAGAGGCCAATTTTTTGCTCCGATTTATTTGAAATTTTGCACAGGGAGTAGAATTAGCATTGTAGCTATGCGTGCCAAATTTGGTTGAAATCGGTTCAGATTTAGATATAGCTCCCATATATAGCTTTCGCCCGATTTACACTCATATGACCGCAGAGGCCAATTTTTAACTCCGATTTAGTTGAAATTTTTCACAGGGGGTAGAATTAGCATTGTAGCTATGCGTGCCAAATTTTATTGCAATCGGGCCAGATTTAGATATAGCTCCCATACATATGTTTTTCTGATTTCGACAAAAATGGTCAAAATACCAATATTTTCCTTATAAAATCGCCACTGCTTAGTCGAAAAGTTGCAAAAGTACTCTAATTTCTAATATGTATATATCGAGCGATAAATCATAAATAAACTTTTCCGAAGTTTCCTTAAAATTGCTTCAGATTTAAATGTTTCCCATATTTATACCCTTCACCACTACTGTGGTACAGGGTATAATAAGTTTGTGCATTTGTATGTAACGCCAAGAAGGGGTAATCATAGACCAACCTTTTAGTATACGGATCGGCTTAGAATTAAATTCTGAGTCGATTTAGCGATGTCCGTCTGTCTGTCTGTCCGTCTGTCTGTCTGTCCGTCTGTCTGTCTGTTGATGTATTTTTGGTTGCAAAGTACAGCTCGCAGTTTTAGTCCGATTGTCCTAAAATTTGGTATAGGGTCCTGTTTCGGCTCAAAGACGATCCCTATTGTTTTTGGAAAAAATCGGTTCAGATTTAGATATAGCTGCCATATATATTTTTCACCGATCTGGTCATAATTGGCGTGTATATCAACCGATCTTCCTCAAATTCGAATATTTTATGACTTTCGAAAAACTTGCAAAATATCAGCAAAATCGGTTCAGATTTAGATATAGCTCCCATATATAGCTTTCGCCCGATTTACACTCATTTGCCCACAGAGGCAAATTTTTTGCTCCGATTTAGTTGAAATTTTGCATAGGGAGTAGAATTAGCGTTGTAACTATGCGTGCCAAATTTGCTTGAAATCGGTTCAGATTTGGATATATCTCCCTTATAAAGCTTTCGCCCGATTTACACTCATATGACCACAGAGGCCAATTTTTAACTCCGATTTAGTTGAAATTTTGCACAGGGAGTAGAATTGGCATTGTAGCTATGCGTGCCAAATTTGGTTGAAATCGGTTCAGATTTAGATATAGCTCCCATATATATGTTTTTCAGATTTCGCCAAAAATGGTCAAAATACCAACATTTTCCTTGTAAAATCGCCACTGTTTAGTCGAAAAGTTGTAAAAATGACTCTAATTTTCCTAAACTTCTAATACATATATATCGAGCGATAAATCATAAATAAACTTTTTCGAAGTTTCCTTAAAATTGCTTCAGATTTAAACGTTTCCCATATTTTTTTACTAACATTGTATTCCACCCTAGTGCATTAGCCGACTTAAATTTTGAGTCTATAGATTTTGTAGAAGTCTATCAAATTCTTCCAGATCGAGTGATATTTAAATGTATGTATTTGGGACAAACCTTTATATATAGCATCCAACACATTTGACGGATGTGATATGGTATCGAAAATTTAGATCTACAAAGTGGTGCAGGGTATAATAAAGTCGGCCCCGCCCGACTTTAGACTTTCCTTACTTGTTTTTTACTAAAATTGTGTTCCACCCCAGTGCATTAGCCGACTTAAATTTTGAGTCTATAGATTTTGTAGAAGTCTATCAAATTCTGTCCAGATCGAGTGATATTTAAATGTATGTATATGGGACAAAGCTTAATATATAAAGCCCGCAACACATTTGACGGATTTGATATGGTATCGAAAATTTAGATCTACAAAGTGGTGCAGGGTATAATATAGTCGGCCCCGCCCGACTTTAGACTTTCCTTACTTGTTTTTAATTTGACTTTTTTCAAATATTTTAATTTTAATATTAAAATATTTGTACAACCTACATTTAAGGACATGTCATTTACACAATATTAAACAATATTTTTTTAAGATAAGCCCGCTATCGTGGAAACCTTTTTTCGGAAGGTTCAAGTGTGGTTCACTTTTGGGTTTAGTGAACTGCCTGAATTTATTCTGATAATTGGTTGATAGTTTTGCTGCAAGTAGAGTATGCTGCTGAGGAATGTGGTAATTCCGAAACGTGCGTCCATCCAACAGTCTTGCAGTCTATAGGGCTTTGTCCAAAAAAAATTGATAAACATTCTTCTTTTCCTCTGTTGGTTAAGCTACACTGGTAGTTTAGTCAATGCATGGTTTTAAGCTGAAATCAAAAACAACAACAATGATAAAGAAATTTTAATTAAAAGCAAGTTCATAATCTTTGCTTTAAAAATATTTTTCATTACATTTACGATATGAATCTGTTAAATTTAAGTGCCTCTGTTCAAGTCATATGTCTTTGGAGTAAGGCAAGTTTTCCTTAAATTAAAGCAAAATATTTTTGTTTAAATGAAATAATATTTAAATTAACTGAGATATCGAATTTTTGGATTAAATATAAAAAGGTAAAAATATAGGCGAAGACTTATATTGAGGATTTTGCCTCTTTGGTTTAAGGGGTTTTATACCCTCCACCATAGGATGTGGTGTAACACATCGACCGTTAACACCGTTTGTAACACATCGAAATATTGCTCTAAGACCCCATAAATTATATATATTCTGGGTCGTGGTGAAATTCTGAGACGATCTAATAATGTCCGTCCGACCGTCTGTTGAAATCACGCTAACTGCCGAACGAAACAAGCTATCAACTTGAAACTTGGCACAAGTAGTTGTTATTGATGTAGGTCGGACGGTATTGCAAATGGGCCATATCGGTCCACTTTTACGAATAGCCCCCATATAAAGGGACCCTCAGATTTGGCATGTGGAGCCTCTAACAGAAGCATATTTAATCCGATCCGGCTGAAATTCGGTACATGGTGTTGGTATATGGTCTCTAACAACCATACAAAAATTGGTCCACATCGGTCCATAATTATATATAGCCCCCAATATAAATCGATCCCCAGATTTGGCTTACGGAGCCTCAAAGAGAAGCAATTTTCATCCGATCCGCCTGAAATTTGGTACATAATGTTGGTATATGGTCTCTAACAACCATGCAAAAATTGGTCCACATCGGTTTATAATTATATATAGCCCCCATATAAGCCGATCCCCAGATTTGGCTTGCGGAGCCTCAAAGAGAAGCAAATTTCATCCGATCCGCCTGAAATTTGGTACATAATGTTGGTATATGGTCTCTAACAACCACGCAAAAATTGGTCCACATCGGTTTATAATTATATATAGCCCCCATATAAACCGATCTCCAGATTTGAACTCCGGAGCATCTTGGAAGAGCAAAATTCATCCGATCCGCTTGAAATTTGGTACGTGGTGCTAGTATATGGTGTCTAACAACCATGCAATAATTGGTCCATTACGGTTCAAAATTATATATAACCCCCATATAAATCGATCCCCAAATTTGATCGCCAGAACCTCTTGGAGGAGCATAATTCATCCAACTCGGTTGAAATTTGGTAGCATAAGCGTAGAATGGCCTCTGGGGAGGGGGCTTAGACCCCCCCAGAAAAATTTTGCCCCCCCCAGAATTTGAAACTCTATTTATGATTTTCCATTTTTCAATAAAGGTCAATAGTTTTTTTTTAATTTTTATAAAAATTAAATAAGTATATACAATCGCACAAAGTTCCGCTAAATACTTTCATGAACAATCGAATTACTTGGGTTGTGGTAGCAGTTGCCGATGGCAATGTTTGAAGTCAGATACTTATGAAATAAAGATGTGGTTGAACTTATGATTGATTTAGTTTAGTCAATTTAATTTAAAAAATAGTAATTGATATTAAAACTGTTCTTTCATAAATTAATATCTTAATAATGCTGCGAAAAAGCGTTGCCAAAAAAGTAGTGAAAATGTTCTTTTTGGTCTAGAAGTGGTGCAAAATTGGCGGAGAAGTAATGAATGTAATATGAGCTTGTCATAGGACAAATGTCCACCGTTTCAACAGCCGTTGCAATGAATTTGCATCACTTCTTAAGTTGTGATCCAAAATTCAGTGTTTTGAATGTGAATTAAAAAACTTTGTTATATTTTCCCAAATAATTAATTTTTATATTGTTTTTATGATTTTTAATGCATTCTGACGCTTATTTGAAAGGTTTTTCCTCGAACAATTTCCAAAATTATCGATTTTTCTATAATGGATTTAGCAGTTTTGTGGCAAAATTTTAATAATTTGTACCAATTTATTTATTCTTACTCTTTTTTTAAACTATTTGAAATAAAAAGAAATCAAAAAATTACACATTAAAATATGAAAAAAATGAAGTAAAAAAACTTCCTGTGTAGTTAAAATAATTGAGAACATTTTTGGATGTACTTTTAAAGTTGTGCCTTTAGAACATCTCACAATTTTTTTGCTGGGAAAAGTGTGGAACTACTTTTAGTTGCTTTATTATAAATTACTTGTCGAGTTATTTTGATGTCTAATTTTTTATTCAATTTTATGAAATAAAACATTAATTGAACCTATAAGTTCAGTCAATAAATTTTTAGCTGGGGGGGCTATAGCCCCCCCCTAGGAAAATTGTCTAGCTACGCCAATGGGTGCTAGTATATGGCCGCTAACAACCATGCCAAAATTGGTCCATATCGGTCTATAGTTATATATAGCCCATCCCCAATCACACAAAAATTGGTCCATAGCGCCAAAAATAAACTACAAACAATTTATTTCTATAGAAAATTATATGAAAACTTTATTTCTATAGAAAATTTTGTAAAATTTTATTTCTATAGAAAATTTTGTCAAAATTTTATTTCTATAGAAAATTTTGTCAAAATTGTATTTCTATAGAAAATTTTGTCAAAATTTTATTTCTATAGAAATTTTGTCAAAATTTTATTTCGGTAGAAAATTTTGTCAAAATTTTATTTCGGTGGAAAATTTTGTCTAAATTTTATTTCTACAGAAAATTTTGTCAAAGTTTTTCTTGCATAAAAAATTTTGTCAAAATTTTATTTCTATAGAAAATTTTATCAAAATTTTATTTCTATAGAAAATTTTGTTAAAATTTTATTTCTATAGAAAATTTTGTCAAAATTTTATTTCTATAGAAAATTTGTCAAAATTTTATTTCAATAGAAAATTTTGTCAAAATTTTATTTCGATAGAAAATTTTGTCAAAATATTATTTCTATGGAAAATTTTTGTTAAATTTTATTTCTATAGAAAATTTTGTCAAAATTTTATTTCTATAGAAAATTTTGTCACAATTTTATTTCTATAGAAAAATTTGTCAAACTGAATTATATACGTATTTAATCTGTCTTTTTTGTGTAATATATACCCCGTATGGACTAACTTACAATTTATAAGACGGTGTTAAGAATTTTTAAGATATCTTAGAGGGTATACTGAAAAAAATATTTACATGATATTAAAGATTACGCCACCTCAATTTTAGGATGCGCAATTTACACACCATTAAATACAAATTTCTTTAAAATAATGACATTTTAATTAAAAGAAAATTTATAATCTTTGTTTCAAAATTTTTTTTCATTAAATTTAGGGCACACATTTTGAAAATTTGCGTCCCTTCGTTAAAGTTGTATGTCTTTAAACTAAGACAAATTTTCCCTTAAGTAAAGAAACACATTTTTGATTTAAAGAAAGCGTCCTTAAATTAACTGAAATATTGAATCTTTAGATTTAAGATAAAAACGTTTCAAATATCGGCTAAGACTTATTGTAGGGATTTAGTATTTTTGGTTTAAAGTTTTTTTTTTTTTTTTTTGGAATAAAGAAAACATTTGTTTACTTTGAAGTATCCGTTATAATTTGGATTTTTAAAGTGGTATTTGTTTGTACGTAAATAGCTTTAATAAAATACCGGAAAAGTAGAATGATTCGATAAATAAGATCTATATCCTAATTTAAATTTTATAGGTCCTAGATTTAAATCCAGATAGGTCGCAAAAAATATCCTTATTTTAAAAAACCCGCATCTTTGGCTCGGAAGGTCAAAATCTTTGGATCCAAGTAAACTTTTTTTTGAGCGTATATTAGATTCGGCCTGGCCGAATATACTTGTTTCAATTCATATTCAATAATTTAAGTAAAGAGAAAATCGTAGGAAATGGAAAATAAATATTGACCTACTATGAAAAATTATACAACCCAAATTTTAGGGAAACATTCTTTAAAATCAAGAAATTTGAATTAACAGGAAATGTATAATCTTTGATTTAATAATTCTATCTTTAAGGTTGGGACACAAATATTTGAAATTTGCATCCCTCTGTCAAAGTCAAATGTCTTACTTCAAAGATATGCGACTTGGGCAAATTTGATATTTAACATAAATGATATATTGAATATTTAGATTAAAGATAAAAAAAGCTTCAAATATAGACTAGGTCAGGTTAGGTTAGGTTAGGTGGCAGCCCGATGTATCAGGCTCACTTAGACTATTCAGTCCATTATGATACCACATTGGTGAACTTCTCTCTTATCACTGAGTGCTGCCCGATTCCATGTCAAGCTCAATGACAAGGACCTCCTTTTTATAGCCGAGTCCGAACGGCGTTCCACATTGCAGTGAAACCACTTAGAGAAGTTTTGAAACCCTCAGAAATATCACCAGCATTACTGAGGTGGGATAATCCACCGCTGAAAAACTTTTTGGTGTTCGGTTGAAGCAGGAATATACTAACACTTATATTAAAGATTTTTCATTTTTTTTTTTGTACTTTTCATTATCTATTATAATTTGGATTGTTGAACTGACATTTATTTTGACATGAATAGCTTTCGTAATATATGGCAAAAGAAAATGAAAATTAAATAGATCAGGTCTGTGTCCTAATTTTAATTTTATGGAGGCCAAATTTAAAGACCAGAAATCCCTAAAAACTGTCTTTATTTTAAGGAAGCCGAATCTTTGGCTCGGAATCAACAACAAAATCCTTAAAGTAAGATCAAAATCTTTGGATCAAAATAAATTTCTTTTTGAGTGTGTATAGCTAACTTCTAGAATGCGGAGGTGCACTTCGTGTATGGAATTTTGCTGCAACATTGAATGAGTTTTTGAAATTCAACAAAAGTTTTATTGTATGGGAGATTCAAAATGTCAAAAAGTGGAATTTTTACTTATTTGAAGAAATAATTAATTTAAGTTTTAGGAAATATTAGCTTGAGAATTTATCGTATATTTTCTTCATTAATTTTTGCGTTGCTTGTTCTTCTCTCTTACCAATCTAAATATATCCAAAAAACTGTTGTTCATCTCTTTTTCTACTTCATATCCTATGATCAACATTCGCCAAACAAATGTCGGAAATGTTAAAATATTTGGTCAGAGATTCGTGGAAATCTATCAACAGTCGTCGGGCGTGGCAAAAATATATATAAATACATCCATCTGTATATATATACAATCAATTCATGATCCTTCAGCAAATATTTATACCAGAGCGAATATGATGTGAGATGTGTGTATGGATTCCCATTCTCAAGGCAACGAAATGCTACTGTCTACATGAATGTGTGTTCATATCGTTGGGGTGTACTATACAATATTTGAGGATTTGTTTGGAATTACAAGTGTTAAGGACGCACTATGAGGGATTTGTATTGTTTGCTTACAGTGCCCCTTTTTTGTGAAAGCCAGGGATATGCATTTTGCTGTGAGGATTTTATTTCAATTCAAGGGTGAATAAATGTGCTGGATGTTTTTTGCTTCTCTTTTTTTTTTTTGTTATCGATTCCAGATGAGACCAATATTTGTTTACTATTCTGCTGGTTGCTTGTCGTGCAAATCAAGGTTATTGCAAGTTATGATATTTTTTTTTGCAATATTGAGTTTCTATTTTGCTGAACACTTCCAAACTGAATGTCAAAGTAAACATAAGTTTAATGATATTGGTGGCATGAAAAAGTTGTTATTAGAATATAAAGGGTGATTTGTTAAGAGCTTGATAACTTTTTTTTTAAAAAAACGCATAAAATTTGCAAAATCTCATCGGTTCTTTATTTGAAACGTTAGATTGGTCCATGACATTTACTTTTTGAAGATAATTTCATTTAAATGTTGACCGCGGCTGCGTCTTAGGTGGTCCATTCGGAAAGTCCAATTTTGGGCAACTTTTTCGAGCATTTCGGCCGGAATAGCCCGAATTTCTTCGGAAATGTTGTCTTCCAAAGCTGGAATAGTTGCTGGCTTATTTCTGTAGACTTTAGACTTGACGTAGCCGCACAAAAAATAGTCTAAAGGCGTCAAATCGCATGATCTTGGTGGCCAACTTACCGGTCCATTTCTTGAGATGAATTGTTCTCCGAAGTTTTCCCTCAAAATGGCCATAGAATCGCGAGCTGTGTGGCATGTAGCGCCATCTTGTTGAAACCACATGTCAACCAAGTTCAGTTCTTCCATTTTTGGCAACAAAAAGTTTGTTAGCATCGAACGATAGCGATCGCCATTCACCGTAACTTTGCGTCCAACAGCATCTTTGAAAAAATACGGTCCAATGATTCCACCAGCGTACAAACCACACCAAACAGTGCATTTTTCGGGATGCATGGGCAGTTCTTGAACGGCTTCTGGTTGCTCTTCACTCCAAATGCGGCAATTTTGCTTATTTACGTAGCCATTCAACCAGAAATGAGCCTCATCGTTGAACAAAATTTGTCGATAAAAAAGCGGATTTTCTGCCAACTTTTCTAGGGCCCATTCACTGAAAATTCGACGTTGTGGCAGATCGTTCGTCTATTCATGATGAAATGTCAAAGCATACTGAGCATCTTTCTCTTTGACACCATGTCTGAAATCCCACGTGATCTGTCAAATACTAATGCATGAAAATCCTAACCTCAAAAGAATCACCCTTTATTATTGAGGGCCAAATATAAAGATTTGTATACCCCTCACAGGGGTATAAGTGCATTTGTATGTAAAGCCAACAAGGAAGAGTCTTAGACCCATCGTTTAGCACCCGTGGTGCAATGGTTAGCATGCCCGCCATGCATACATAGGGTTGTGGGTTCAAACCCAGTTTCGACCAAACACCAACAAGTTTTTCAGCGATGGATTATCCCACCTCAGTAATGCTGGTGACATTTCGGAGGGTTTCAAAGCTTCTGTAATTGGTTTAACTGCAATGTGGAACGCCGTTCGGACTCGGCTATAAAAATGAGGTCCCTTGTCATTGAGCTTAACATGGAATCGGGCAGCACTCAGTGATAAGAGAGAAGTTCACCAATGTGGTATCACAATGGACTGAATAGTCTAAGTGAGCCTTGTGCCATCTTGCAATTACCCAGCCAAAAAAGTAGTGAAAATGTTCTTTTTAGATCCAGGGGTGGTGCAAAATTGGCGCAGAACCGATGAATTTAACATGGGCTTGTCGTTAGACGGATGTTTACTATTTCAACAGCCGTTCCACTGAATTTGCATCATTTCTTAAGGTATGATTCGAATTCAGTTTTTGGATATGAATTGAAAAATTTTGTAATATTTTGTCAAATAAATAATTTTTATTATTTTTGACCTCAAATATTTTAAAACTTTGCAATTTTTCTATATTGGATTAAGCATTTTTTGGCGACAAAATTTTAATAATCTTTATCATTTCATAAATTCCTACTCTGCTTTTAACCCATTCGAAACAAAACAAGTAAGTAAAGTCTAAAGTCGGGCGGGGCCGACTATATTATACCCTTCACCCCTATGTAGGCCAAAATTTGTGTTACCATCTCAACTACTTAACATTTGCTGGAAGCTATATAAAGGAGACAATTTTTTTACTTCTACAAAATTTCTAGAATTAAAATTTAAATCGGCTAACGCTATCCAGTTAATTGGAGGAAACTTCCATTGAAAATGGGTCTAAAATGTGTTACAGTCTACCATAGTTCCCCAACTCTGGTGTACGTATATATGGGAGCTATATATAATCTCAACCGATTTTGACTAAATTTGACATGTATAATTAGAATAATAATTCAGCTATCTATGCGAAATTTTACGTAAATGGGAGTATAACATAACTTTGGCCCCCCTTGTCATATGAGTGCAAATGGGACGGAAGATATATATGGGAGCCATATCTAAATCTGAACCGATTTCAACCAAATTTGGCACAATTACCGATACTACTAAACGTACTACTTGTGCGAAATTTGAAGCAAATCACGGCAAAACCCTGGATTTTGAGGCCATATAAGTTCAAATCGGACGAAAGATATATATGGGAGCTATATCTAAATCTGAATCGATTTTGACCATATTTGGCACATACAATAGTATCGTTAAAAGTACCGCTTGTGCAAAATTTGAAGTAAGTCAGGGCAAAACTCTGGCTTTTGAGACCATATAAGTCCAAATCGGCCGAAAGATATATATGTGAGCTACATCTAAATCTGAACCGATTTTAACAAAATTTGACACACTTACTACTATTAAACGTACACCCCTTGTGTAAAATTTGAAGCAAATCACTGCAAAACTCTGGCTTTTGTGGCCATATAAGTTCAAATCGGACGAAAGATATATATGGGAGCTATATCTAAATTTGAACCGATCAATCAAATTTACCAAGCATTGGTAGAATGACAATTCTACCCTCTGTGCAAAATTTCACGAAGATCGGTAGTAAACTTTGGCCTCTGTGGCCATATGAGTCTAAATCGGACGAAAGATATATATGGGAGCTATATCTAAATCTGAATCGATTTTGACCATATTTGGCACATACAATAGTATCATTAAAAGTACCGCTTGTGCAAAATATGAAGTAAGTCAGGGCAAAATTCTGGTTTTTGCGACCATATAAGACCAAATCGGACGAAAGATATATATGTGAGATATATCTAAATCTGAACCGATTTTAACAAAATTTGACACACTTAACGATACTATTAAACGTACCCCTTGTGCAAAATTTGAAGCAAATCACAGCAAAACTCTGGCTTTTGTGGCCATATAAGTTCAAATCGGACGAAAGATATATATGGGAGCTATATCTAAATTTGAACCGATTTCAATCAAATTTACCAAGCATTGGTAGAATGCCAATTCTACCCTCTGTGCAAAATTTCACGAAGATCTGTAGTAAACTTTGGCCTCTGTGGTCATATGAGTCTAAATCGGACGAAAGATATATATGGGAGCTATATCTAAATCTTAACCGATTTGGCTGATATTTTGCAAGATTTTCGAGATTCATAAAATATTTGGATGTACGGTATTTCAAGAAAATCGGTTGATAAAAACGCTAACTATGACCAAATCGGGGATAAATATATATGACAGTTATATCAAAATCTGAACCGATTTTTTCCAAAACCAATAGCGAATGTCTCTGTCGCAAGAAACGGCCCTATGCCAAATTTGAGGACGATCGGACTTAAATTGCGAGCTGTACTTTGTGCACAAAATTACATATACAGACAGACGGACGGACAGACAGACAGACAGACAGACGGACATCGCTAAATCGACTCAGAATTTAATTCTAAGCCGATCTGTATACTAAAAGATGGATCTATGACCACTATTTCTTGGCGTTACATACAAATGCACAAACTTATTATACCCTGTACCACAGTAGTGGTGAAGGGTATAAAAAGGTTAAAAAATTGGGATATCAACGACGAAATGTACGAGGATTTTATTAATAATATTTGTAAATATTTATGATAAAAAATATCCTTCTTTTGACAAAAATACTGCTATGATTTTATTAATTAGTTGGGCAATAAAAAAATCCACCAATTTATAAAAATGTCGTATGTGTATTATCAGTTTTATTTCCGATGTTGCGTACATACGTACAAACACATTTTCACATAAATTTGTAGCATCCAGAGAGAAACCAAAAAAATGCATTGCACTTCTTGTACACGAAAAATACGCCTTGTTAAATATTGATAAAAATATTTATTATTTTGGTTAAAGATATTATTTCTAAATAACAAGTATATACAGTAATAAGTTCGGCCGGGCCGAATCTTAAATACCCACCACCATGAATCAAAAATTATAGTTTCCTTAGAAATGTCAAGGGGATTTGATGACAGATATTCTCACAAACAGTTCAGTTCTACCAGCACAATTCTCGAAGATAAATTTAAAGATTTTACCTATGATCTCTTGTAAGTGTGCAAAATGATGAACGCCTTGATTTTAAATCTAGAATCTGTAGATTTTCACCCCCCATTATTTAAATGATTACGAGAAGTAAAATGTGGAAATTTTACATTCAGTTTCAAGCTATTTTCATGGTCAGTGCGCCTTCTATACCCTCAAGAAGTGAAATCGGTCTATATGAAAGCCTTATCAAATGGACCGATAAAAACTAAATCCGATACACGTTTTTGTGAGTTTAAAATTCCAGTATATTTAAAATGTTTTTGTTTGTTTGACAGATAATCACCATTTTCGGCGCACCTCTTTATGGTCCTAAAACAATTCTATATACACAGAAAATAATATTATAATTTTTGAGCTAACAATAAATTGTTGTTACAGAAAATTTTTAAGTTGAATAAAATTTTTGTTGATATAACAAAATGTTTGTTGATATAACAAAATTGGTTGCTAAAGTGACTAAAATCGTAATTGTATTTACAAATTACATTGTTAGCTCAAATTTAAACATAATTTTAATTGTATTGACAATCAAATTAATTGATATTTTTTTGTGTGTATCAAATTTGATGTCAATTGGATAAAAACTACGGTTTCTATAAGCCCAAGGAGTTAAATCTGGAGGTCGGACTATCACAAACTACGGACTGGATCAATACACGCTATTTTCGGTACATGTATTTGTGGTCCTACAATACCTCTAGATTTCCAATTTTAGGCGTACCTCTTTAAAATGTTATGCAAATTGGATAAAAACTACGGTTTCTATAAGCTCAAGAAGTAAAATCGGGAGATCGGACTATATGGGGGATATACCAAAACATGGACCGATACTCACCATTTTAGCACACCTCTTTGTGGTCCTAAAATACCTCTAAATTTCCAATTTCAGCCAAATTGGATAAAAACTAAGGATTCTATAAGCCCAAGAAGTGAAATGGGGAGATCGGTCTATATGGGGGCTATACCAAACCATGGACCGATACATACCATTTTCCTCGCACCTCTTTATGGTTCCAGAATACCTCTAGATTTCCAATTTCAGGCAAATTGGATAAAAGCTACGGTTTATATAAGCCCAAGACCCCAAATAGGGTTTCCGGTTTTCATGGGAGCTATATCAAAATCTGGACCGATATAGCACATCTTCGAACTTGGCCTGCGTGCAGACAAAAATCGATTCTGTGCCAAATTTCAGGACGATAGCTCCATTATTGAAAACTGTAGCGTGATTACGGCAGACAGACAGACGGACATGCTTATATCGCCTTAGAATTTCTCCCTGATCAAGAATATATATACTTTATATAGTCGGAAATCGATATTTCGATGTGTTACAAACGGAATGACAAACTTATTATACCCCCCGTCACCATTCTATGGTGGTGGGTACACAGAAAAAAAAAGTGTCTTGTAAATTTAAGGACCATTTTGACTTCCACATAGTTCAACAAATTTACTGTAATATAGTTCATTTTTCGTAACCACAACGAAAATTAACTTAGCTAAAGCAAAACTTATAAAAATTCAGCAAATGTTTTTTAGTTCACTAACTACGAAATGGGAAGGATTTTTCCTTAAATAAATTTCCAACACAGTAGTTAATGCATCATTGATTCTATTATAAAAATACATGGGCAATATAAAAATCTTACTACGAAATGTGGACAATTTACTAAGAAAAAATTTTGTATGGAAAAAAATTTTTGTAGTAAAAATTAACTTAAAGACATTACCGATTCGTACGATGACTACCTACAGATTATTTTCCCTTTTTATTATATGTTGGAGTGTTTTTACTCACATTGAACATTTTAGTTAAAATAGAATAAAAATTAGTTAATATAATCCTTGACAGGTGTATATAATTTTTATAGATTCCTCATAGATTTGGTATATATTTTACCTTAACTTATAGATAGAATTCCAACTAATCAATAAACGTGCTACTGGAAAATGTGAGGGCATCATGCGAGGGAGTTTTTAGAGACATTTTGTGTATATCTCGTATGATTGTTTGTGTTTGTTATTGCGTCATTTATGCTGTTGTTGGTTGTTTTGATTCTAGAGACAATGGAATGTTCCTTGTGTGTTGTTGGTATCTTTTGTGGTGAGAGTTGTTTTTTTGCAATAGCAAGATCAGAAAGGGATCGTGTGTGTGTGTGGAGTTGTTTTTCTTTACGGCAGGTATGTATCCCTTATGACTATTTGTGGCTTTGAGTCTTATTGTTGCATTCAGTTATGTTGATGCATTTATGAAGTGCACACGTGGATTTAATTTTGCAAAATTGTACGTGCGGTATTGGTGTTTATTAATGAAAATACATTTATTTCGAAACATCAAAAACGCTTTTTATTGATAAAAAAAAAAAAAAACAAATAACAGATTAAGGAACTGTATATTTCTGTTAATATGTTAGTTTAAAATTAGTGCGGATTTTAAATTGATTTACATAAAAATATACAACATGAGTGGTAATAGGATGATTTATATTTATTCTTCATCTGGATCACAGGTTGAGAAGCAACCATTTTTTTTTAATCTATATTTTTTATGTAACAGCAATTCCTACAGGTGAGTACTAAGTTCGAGTTTAGCCGCTAAAATTAAAAATAAATCACTAAGCAAAGTATAAAATTATACGTCTTCGATACAAATTTAAATATAACTTGATGGAGAATAGCCCAAATCAAGTTTTTTATAAAGATTATTTTTTATAATGGATTATTAAAGAAAACTTATCATGGAAATTGCATTTTTAGCCGCTAAACTCGAACTTAATATCCACCTTAAATACTAAATGCTATACTGACAAGTGGAAATTATGTCTAATTTTAGAATATTTTTTATTTCAAATATATTCTGAGAATAATTTCAATAACGTCCCATTTGTCCATGGATATGATTCCAAAAATGTACCTACTGGATGGATTTTTCAATGTGGTAAGTTTTTCTATAAACGGTATTTTGTCCGTTTTTAATAAAACCAAAATTTCAATTTATTAAAAATAATTTTTTTCACTTGCAGGTAGACAGGTCTCGTAATGGTATTTTTTTGAATATTCTTACTGTTTAATACTAATTAAGCTGATATCCTTATTGGCTCTAGGAAATACTCTTGAAAACCGTAAGTTAAAGATCAATATGAACGATAGAATTAATTAATTAATAATATTTTTCTTATATTTTGTATAACTTTGCAATTTCAGATGCTTATAAGCCAAATCCGCCCAACAAAAGTTAGCCAAAATCGATGAAATTGGACAATTCAATTGAAAACATGGAAATTTAAATTAATTAGAAGCAATTACTAACTACCGACAAGTAAATGCGTCCAACGTACTAATAAAAATATTTCCTTTATTGTATATCATAAGCCATAGTTTTGTGTAATATAATAATAATTTTTTGAAATAAAATACTGGTGGTTATAGAAAATTGACTTGTGTTGTACGAACAATTTCTTAGTTGTATACAGGCTTGTTGCACCTTTGATTATTCAATTTCTCAACTTTTTTGAAAATTATACCGACAAACAGTTTATTTCAAACCAATTTCTTAATACAGGTTTCCCAAAAAACTGTTAATTTTTCCGGATAGCAGGAATATTTTGAATGAGTTTAACTATATTCTTCCCACAGCATAGTAATAATGAACTAAAATACGATGTAATACATGAACTAATTTATAAGAAAATCATGAACTTATCTAGATGAAAAAAATCTTTGGCGCCAAATCATGGTCATTCTTACTATGGGTTAGTTCATTTTTCATAAAAAATAGTAAACTTTTTTTTCGGTGTATAAAAATAATAAAACTTTACTTTTTAGAAAAGTGTCTTTTTATTTCAACCACATTTTTCTTGTGGAGTAGTGTTAAATTGACGACGACAAAAGGCTTACGACATTTTTACATTAAGGTCATGGAAATATCAGAAATACTATATTTTTACTAAATAGTGGAATTTTTTATAAACTTAATATTGATAAATTGCTACAAACCTACTACGACATAATTGTTGAATAGTGGATTTCTTTATCGGTTTTGTAAGTGATAAAATGTCCACGATATTTTTTTTAATATTGGATTTCTTTTTTATAAGTTCAAATTAGAAAATATTTTCGATAAAACAACTACAAATCTGGACGTTGAATATTTAAAAGAGTTTATAGCAGGAAACTTTAATAATATTTGATTTGGATAATCGTATTTATACCCTGCGCCACACTGTGGAACAGGGTATTATAAGTTAGTGCATATGTTTGTAACACCCAGAAGGAGACGAGATAGACACATGGTGTCTTTGGCAATAATGCTCAGGGTGGGTCCCTGAGTCGATATAACCATGTCCGTCTGTCCGTCCGTTCGTCTGTCTTGCGGCCTAGCCGCAATTTAAGTCCAATCGCCTTCAAATTTGGCACATGTTCTTAATTTGGGTCAGAATAGAACCCTATTGATTTTGGAAGAAATCGGTTCAGATTTAGATATATTAGGGTCGATATTAGTGCATATCGGGCGAAAGATATATATGGGAATATCTTTCGCCCGATATGCAATAATATGGACCCAGCAGCCAGAGTTTTATACCGATTTGCTTAAAAATTTGTACAAACGTAACACTTAATCGTATAGTCAAGTGTGCCAAATTTGATTGAAATCGGTTCAGACTTAGATATAGCTTCCATATATATCCTTCGCCCGATATGGACTAATATGGTCCTAAAAGCCAGAGTTTTAGCCCAATTTGGTTGAAATTTTGCACAGGGAGTAGATTTAGCATTGTAGCTATGAGTGCCAAATTTGGTTGAAATCGGTTCAGATTTAGATATAGCTCCATATATATGTTTTTCTGATTTCGACAAAAATGGTCAAAATACCAACATTTTCCTTGATAAATCTCCACTGCTTAGTCGAAAAGTTGTAAAAATGACTCTAATTTTCCTAAACTTCTAATATATATATATCGAGCGATAAATCATAAATAAACTTTTGCGAAGTTTTCTTAAAATTGCTTCAGATTTAAATGTTTCCCATATTTTTTTACTAAAAGTGTTCCACCCTAGTGCATTAGCCAACTTAAATTTTGAGTCTATAGATTTTGTAAAAGTCTATCAAATTCTGTCCAAATCGAGTGATATTTAAATGTATGTATTTGGGACAAACCTTTATATATAGCACCCAACACGTTTGACGGATGTGATATGGTATCGAAAATTTAGATCTACAAAGTGGTGCAGGGTATAATATAGTCGGCCCCGCCCGACTTTAGACTTTCCTTACTTGTTTTATTATAAAATAATTTTTATTTTCGTTATGTGCTTAGTTCAAAAACTTAAATCTAACCATTTCAGACTCATATTTTTCTTCTGTTGTCTCTATACTCCTTAAATATTTAAAATTTAGGAATATTTTAAAATTTCTTCAACTACCTCTATTATATCTTCATATTGATTGGCCAACTCCTAAAACGCAAAAGCAAAGAACGAACGTAATTAACAGCTGTTACCATTGATGTTATCCAGACAGAAAAGGCATTTAAAAGTTGGTTGTTCAGGAAGTTGTTGTCTGTTTTGGCGTAATCGTCATCCTTTTGTTATTCTATGTAATATTCGCATAGATAATAACGGCGGTAAAAGCTGCTGTGGCAGGCATTACCTTCATATAAAAACATCAACAACAATAAAAACAAAAACAAACAAGTAAGGAAAGTCTAAAGTCGGGCGGGGCCGACTATATTATACCCTGCACCACTTTATAGATCTAAATTTTCGATACCATATCACATCTGTCAAATGTGTTGGGTGCTATATATAAAGTTTTGTCCCAAATACATACATTTAAATATCACTCGATTTGGACAGAATTTGATAGACTTTTACAAAATCTATAGACTCAAAATTTAAGTCGGCTAATGGACTAGGGTGGAACACAATGTTAGTAAAAAAATATGGGAAACATTTAAATCTGAAGCAATCTTAAAGAAACTTCGCAAAAGTTTATTTATGATTTATCGCTCGATATATATGTATTAGAAGTTTAAGAAAATTAGAGTCATTTTTTCAACTATTCGACTAAGCAGTGGCGATTTTACAAGGAAAATGTTGCTATTTTGACCATTTTTGTCGAAATCAGAAAAACATATATATGGGAGCTATATCTAGGTTAGGTTAGGTTAGGTTATGTGGCAGCCCGATGTATCAGGCTCACTTAGACTATTCAGTCCATTGTGATACCACAGTGGTGAACTTCTCTCTTATCACTGAGTGCTGCCCGATTCCATGTTAAACTCAATGACAAGGGACCTCCTTTTTATAGCCGAGTCCGAACGGCGTTCCACATTCTAGTGAAACCACTTAGAGAAGCTTTGAAACCCTCAGAAATGTCACCAGCATTACTGAGGTGGGATAATCCACCGCTGAAAAACTTTTTGGTGTTCGGTCGTAGCAGGAATCGAACCCACGACCTTGTGTATGCAAGGCGGGCATGCTAACCATTGCACCACGGTGGCACCCGAGCTATATCTAAATCCGAACCGATTTCAATAAAATTTGGCACACATGACTATACTACCAATTGTACTCCTAGTGCAAAATTTCAACCAAATTCGACCAAAAATCTGGCTTCTGGGGCCATATAAGTCCATATCGGGCGAAAGAAATATATGGGAGCTATATCTAAATCTGAACCGATTTCAATCAAATTTGGCACACATGACTATACTACCAATTGTACTCCTTGTGCAAAATTTCAAGCTAATCGGGATAAAACTCTGGCTTCTGGGTCCATATGAGTGCATATCGGGCGAAAGATATATATGGGAGCTATATCCAAATCTGAACCGATTTCAACCAAATTTGGTACGCATAGTTACAATGCTAATTCTACTCCCTGTGCAAAATTTCAACTAAATCGGATTTAAAAATTGGCCTCTGTGGGCAAATGCGTGTAAATCGGACGAAAACTATATATGGCAGCTATATCTAAATCTGAACCGATTTGGCTGATATTTTGCAAGTTTTTCGAGACCCATAAAATATTCGGACGTACGGAATTTGAGGAAGTTCGGTTGATATACACGCCAATTATGACCAGATCGGTGAAAAATATATATGGCAGCTATATCTAAATCTGAACCGATTTTTTCCAAAATCAATAGGGATCGTCTTTGAGCCGAAACAGGACCCTATACCAAATTTTAGGAGAATCGGACTAAAACTGCGAGCTGTACTTTGCACACAAAAATACATCAACAGACAGACAGACAGACGGACAGACAGACAGACGGACATCGCTAAATCGACTCAGAATTTAATTCTAAGCCGATCCGTATACTAAAAGGTTTGTCTATGATTACTCCTTCTTGGCGTTACATACAAATGCACAAACTTATTATACCCTGTACCACAGTAGTGGTGAAGGGTATAAAAATAGCGGCAACAAGCAACACAAATAATATGAATCCAACTCTTTGGGACATGCACGCATTGACCTACACAACAATTTAACCGAAAAACAAAACCCCAATGCAATACAACGGCCACAACCACACGAACCACCAACAGCATTTATAGCCGAAAAACAACAACAATAGCAGCAAGCCAACATTTCTTGGCCGCATTGTGCGAAAGAGGTAGATATGCATATTTTTTTTTTTTTTTGGAAAGGAATGTTGATGTATGGGAGTGTGTTTGTGTCAATGGCAATGTGGTGGGTGAAGTTTTCACGTGTAAAACACCAACAATAACAAACATTGAACACGTCGCTGAGGCATATTGTGGGGCCCTTATAGATGGCAAGCAGACATATTAAAACGTAAGTTTCCTCTGGGTATGGTGAAGTTAAAAAAAAACAAATTCATTCGGAACACCTAGGTTGAATGGTCTTGTCGACATACTTTCACATTGCATCCACGTGGATGTCGTTGTCGGGGTTGGCTAAGTCAATGCTGGGGTTATCATAAAATCTGGGGTTAAAATCGATATAAATCAAGTAAGTAAAGTCTAAATTCGGGCGGAGCCGACTATATTATACCCTTCACCACTATGTCGACAAACATTTGAGTTACCCTCTCAACTACTGCAAATTTGCTGGGAACTATATAAATGTTGCATTTCTAGATACAAATACTTTTAATGGAGACAATTTTTTGTACTTCTGCAAAAAACTCTAGAATTAAAATTTAAATCGGCTAACACCCTGGGATGAAACACAATGTTAGTACAAAAACAAGTAAGGAAAGTCTAAAGTCGGGCGGGGCCGACTATATTATACCCTGCACCACTCTGTAGAACTAAATTTTCGATACCATATCACATCCGTCAAATGTGTTGGGGGCTATATATAAAGGTTTGTCCCAAATACATACATTTACGTATCACTCGATCTGGACAGAATTTGATAGACTTTTACAAAATTTATAGACTCAAAATTTAAGTCTGCTAATGCACTAGGATGGAACACAATGTTAGTAAAAAAAAATATGGGAAACATTTAAATCTGAAGCAATTTTAAGGAAACTTCGCAAAAATTTATTTATGATTTATCACTCAATATATATGTATTAGAAGTTTAGGAAAATTAGAGTCATTTTTACACCTTTTCGACTAAGAAGTGGCGATTTTACAAGGAAAATATTGGTATTTTGACCATTCTTGTCGAAATCAGACAAATATATATATGGGAGCTATATCTAAATCAGAACCGATTCCAACCAAATTTGGCACGCATAGCAACAATGCTAATTCTACTCCCTGTGCAAAATTTCAACAAAATCGGAGTTAAAAATTGGCCTCTGTGGTCATATGAGTGTAAATCGGGCGAAAGCTATATATGGGAGCTATATCTAAATCTGAACCGATTTCAACCAAATTTGGCACGCATAGCAACATTGCTAATTCTACTCCCTGTGCAAAATTTCAACAAAATCGGAGTTAAAAATTGGCCTCTGTGGTCATATGAGTGTAAATCGGGCGAAAGCTATATATGGGAGCTATAACTAAATCTGAACCGATTTCAACCAAATTTGGCACGCATAGCAACAATGCTAATTCTACTCCCTGTGCAAAATTTCAATTAAATCGGAGTTAAAAATTGGCCTCTGTGGTCATATGAGTTTAAATCGGCCGAAAACTATATATGGGAGCTATATCTAAATCTGAACCGATTTCAACCCAATTTGGCACGCATAACTACAATGCTAATTCTACTCCCTGTGCAAAATTTCAACTAAATCGGAGCAAAAAAATAGCCTCTGTGGTCATATGAGTGTAAATCGGTCGTAAGCTATATATGGGAGCTATATCTAAATCTGAACCGATTTAAACCAATTTTGGCGCGCATATCTACAATGCTAATTCTACTCCCTGTGCAAAATTTCAACCCAATTGGGGTAAAACTCTGGCTTCTCGGACCGTATTAGTCCATATCGGGCGAAAGATATATATGGGAGCTATATCTAAATCTGAACCGATTTCAATCAAATTTGGCACACATGACTATACTACTAATTGTACTCCTAGTGCAAAATTTCAACCAAATTGGTCCAAAACTCTGGCTTCTGGGGCCATATAAGTCCATATCGGGCGAAATATATATATGGGAGCTATATCTAAATCTGAACCGATTTCTTCCAAAATCAATAGGTATCTATTCTGAGCCGAAACACATACTTGTGCCAAATTTAAAGTCGATTGGACTAAAACTGCGACCTAGACTTTGATTACAAAAATGTGTTCACGGACAGACGGACAGACGGACATCGCTACATCGACTCATGAGCCAACCCTGAGCATTTTTGCCAAAGACACCATGTGTCTATCTCGTCTCCTTCTGGGTGTTGCAAACATATGCACTAACTTATAATACCCTGTTCCACAGTGTGGAGCAGGGTATAACAAGTATATACAGCACTAAGTTCGGCCGGGCCGAATCTAATGTACCCTCCACCATGGATTGCGTAGAAACTTCTACGAAAGAATGTCATCCACAATCGAATTACTTGGGTTGTGGTATCTTAAAACTTCTTAACATCGTTTTCTAAATTGTGAGTTAGTCCATACGTGGTACACAGAGAAAACGGATTGGTTGTGATAACCGAATTTATTGCCAACCTCATTTTGGCAGTTGCAGCAACTATCTGTTGGTAGTTGTGTCACCCAACTGATTCGGTCGAATCAATCGAATTATGGGAGATGCAATAATATTACATATGAAAATGGTTGTATTAACCGATGAAATTTGTCGTTACTCCCTTCTCCATTCGGTGGTATTACCCAACCTATATAGCACCCACAATCAAATTGCAAACAAATGTCGCTTTCGCAAAATATTAAATGCTTATATATGTTACATTGTTGGAGTAAATAAAATTATTATATCTAAATACAATACATTAAAAAAATGAATCCTTTAAACATTTATGGCGTTTTCGATTCGCAAAAAATATGTTGCCTTCACGCAGAGAAGAAACATGATTGTCACAATCATATTCGAAGAGCAAAATAATATGATAGCAGCTATTTTTGCGGCGACCATGTAACATTTTAACCTGCAACCATGTTGGCTCAGTGAACATGGTTCTAAGAAAAATACTATTGTCCTCATCTAAAATGTTATTATATTGATAAAAAGAATTTTGTTTCCATTAAAAGACAATGGTCACGATCTAAAATGTTATGTTATTCGTCAAAAATGTTTTTCTTCTAGTTTGATTTTTATGAAAAAACTTTTTTCGTCGTCGAAAAAAGGACGCCACTTGAGAAAAGAAAACACAAAATCAACTTTGTTTATTTGTTTTTATATATTTATAAACTAATTCATTGTTTATTTGTATTTATAATGTCGTGCACACAAACATCACATATTTTTACACACTCTAGTTTGGTTCAATTTCAACAATAAGTAATCATTCCATATTTACTTCGTGTCCATCAAATGTACAAACGCAGACATCATGTAACTGCAAATAAAAACAAATTATACCATATATCAAAATGCAGAACAAAAACCAGGTACATTTTTTTCACTTACACTTTCCTTTTTTGTATTCACATAAAACCACGTGCCATTTCTGAATAAATAAATTAACACAATAATTCCGTATTCTCCGTCCATTCCAAGAAACAATCAACACACGACTGACGCGCAAAATGAAAATCGTGTGTACCTGCTCAATGTTTTTATAAAATTCTTGTCGCTGCAAAAAAAAAAAAATAAACAATTAAATGGTCACGAAAACAATGTACATGGTCTTTATGGACATGTAATGGTTGTAGACATGTCTATACGTAAACTATAAAAATACTTTTTTCTCTGCAAAAAAGTAAAAAAATTGAATGGATCATGTACCTGATTTTCCTGACCATATAATGGTCTCAAATTCTATCATTTAAATAATAGAACATGTTTGCGGCATTTGAGAACCATTTAAATGCTTATTGCCAACATATATTTTTCTCCGCTCGAAAATTATTTTTACAAAGACAAAATACATGGTTTTCGGGACAATTACATACTTTAAATAAGCATTAAATGGATGCTGCAACCATGTCCAAACATGTTTTTTCTGTGCGTGTTGGTGTTACCCTACTTTTTTCCTCATTGCATTTTCGACCAAATGATAGCGTCATTCCAAAGTTATTGTTAATTCCTAATATTGTGAGAGATACAGGATCCAAAATCTATCACAGTGTCCTTCCCATTTTGCTATCAATTTCAAGAATGTTGCACCTTTTTTCCCAATCGAAATCGCTATTAGTTATCTGAGACGGTTTTAGATAAAGCTCTTACAGCGAACAGCGTTGATTGTAGAATGAACGGGCAACGCGGTATACAAAGTGGCGCCCCCATTTGAACCCACATTTAGAAAATTTTGTATGTAGAAAATTAGTGTGGATCTTGCAAAAGTAAAACTCCCCTTTAAATTTCCTACGTGGGTTAATAAAAAGGCGACTTACACAGATCATAGCGCATCTGTTTGTCAATATGCGATGAAGAAGCATCAGACTCAAAACTGTATTTATGCTAAAGGTTTTTGAAGAAATAGTATTTAATGACGCCTTGTACTCAAAATTTTGGAACTCTGGAAAGGAGTAAAAAAATCATTGAAAATTGCAGCAGTTTGGTCATACAAATTTACCTATATAATGATACCTATTTATGTACCTTATTTAACCAAATCTTGACTATTACTTCCTTTAAATTCAAAATGTCGTTCTTGTAGCAATGTTTCATTAAAAATATACCCTCATATGCAAAAAAAGTTAAAGAAAACTTCTAGCCTACTTTTACCATATAAATTCCTTCGATAAACTGTCAATAAATTATTTTGCATATGGTCAATAGTATATAAAAAGTTTTGGTTTGATTTTAAGAATGACATTTAAGTTATTTATTTCTCGACAACAAATACAAATACTTTTTTTTGACAAATAAATAAATGTCAATCAAAATATATTTCAAATAACATTCGGTTTGCGCAACCGAATGATTATGATGAGTACTGAATGAAAGTTGCAAAAAGTTTTCTTGGTAGGTTGTACCCACCGATTTCCAATAAAATTATTCAAAATAGAAACATTTGGTTAACACAATCATTTGTCTATTGTCATAAATAACTTTTTCTTGAAATCTTACAGTACAGAATATTCGTTGACACAATTGATATTTAGTTCTATGATTGGAATGTTCATTATTACAACCGATTTCCAACCAATCTCTTCTCTGTGTGTATATATTAGACAAAAAAGTTATGTATAGGTAAGTCTACAAATAATTACGAATCGATATAGACTTTTTGCACGGTACGTAGAGAGCCAGAATTGAATTATGGGGGTCACTTATAGGGGCTATATAGAATTATGAAATTGATATGGACCAATTTTTGTGTGATTGGGGATCGATTTATCTAAGGGCTATATATAACTATAGACCGATACGGACCTAGTTAGACATGTTTGTTAACGGCCATATACTAGCACAATGTACCAAATTTCAACTGACTCGGGCGAAATTTGCTCCTCTAAGAGCTTCCAAAACCAAATCTCGGGATCGGTTTATATGGGGCCTATATATGATTATGGACTGTTATGGACAACTTTTTGCATAGTTGTTCTATATCATACACTACCACCACGTACCAAATTTCAACCAGATCGGATGAATTTTGCTTCTCCAAAAGGCACCGGAGGTCAAATGTGGGGATCGGTTTATATGGGGGCTATATATAATTATGGACTGATATGAACCAATTCCTGCATGGTTGTTGGATACCATATACTAACATCACGTACCAAATTTCAACCGAATCGGATCAATTTTGCTCTCCCAAGGGGCTCCGGAGGTCAAATCTGGTGATCGGTTTATATGGGGCCTGTATATAATTTGGACCGATTTCGACCAATTTTTGCATGGGTGTTTGAGGCCACATGTTAACATCACGTACCAAATTTCAACTGAATCAGATGAATTTCGGTCTTCCAAGAGGCTCCGGAGGTCAAATTTGATGATCGGTTTATATGGGGGCGATATATAATTATGGACCGATGTGGACCAATTTTTGCATGGTCATTAGAGACCATGTACCAATATCATGGACCAAATTTCAGCCGGATCGGATGAAATTTGCTTGTTTTAGAGGCTCCGGAGGTCAAATCTGATGATCGGTTTATATGGGGGCTATATATAATTATGGACCGATGTGGACCAATTTCTGCGTGGTCATTAGAGACCATATACTAATATCATGTACCAAATTTCAGCCGGATCAGATGAAATTTGCTTGTCTTAGAGGCTCCGGAGGTCAAATCTGCTGATCGGTTTATTGGGGGCTATATATAATTATGGACCGATGTGGATCAATTTTTGCGTGGTCATTAGAGACCATATACTAATATCATGTACCAAATTTCATGATGAATCATATACAAATCGGAGATCATATACTAATACCATGTACCAAATTTCAGCCGGATCGGATGAAATTTGCTTCTCTTAGAGGCTCCGCAAGCCAAATTTGGGGGTCCGCTTATATGGGGGCTACACGTAAAAGTGGACCGATATGGCCCAGTTGCAATACCATCTGACCTACATCAATAACAACTACTTGTGCCAAGTTTCAAGTCGATAGCATGTTTCGTTCGGAAGTTAGCGTGATTTCAACAGACGGACGGACGGACATGCTCATATCCACTCAGAATTTCACCACGACCCCGAATATATATATTTTATGGAGTCTTAGAGCAATATTTCGATGTGTTACAAACGGAATGACAAAGTCAATATACCCCCATGCTATGGTGGAGGGTATAAAAAGAGGAAATCCCTCAATTAGTGTGGGTAATGAATCCAAATTTATGAAACTTGGAAAATATATTTATGTAAGAGCTACATGTATGTTAAGTCTAACTGCAATCAGTTATTACTTCAAAATTTGAAATTTGTGCAACATTAGGTTAATAAATAAGAGTATTATGGCCAAATTTGGGAACTCTATCTAAATCTGATCCGATTTGGATGATATTTTTCAGGTTTGGTTGATACCACAGAAGGTTACCTTGTATTAAATTTGAGTAAGATCGAGGTTAATAAATAAGGCTTTTATGGCAAAACTTTGAATAAATCGGACGACGCATACATATGGGAGCTACATCTAAATCTGAACCGATTTCTATGATTTTTTGCACATATTGTTTGTACCACAGAAGATTAGATGTGGCCAACTCTGTGTAAGGTCGTTTGACAAAAAGTGGTTTATTAGCCAAATTTGTGAAAATCGGTCGTTACATACACGGATGAAAAATACTGTTTTTCATATGTTTGGCTATAAACATTATATGTTTGGAACACAAATTTTTAAACACAATATTTTTGAGTGCAAGCATATAATGTTCATAAACTAGCATAACATGTTTGGGACATATATGTTAATATGTTAGAACATATTATGTTTGGGACATAAAATGTTTGTAAATATAATATGCTTGGATGCAAACATATATTAATTTAGAAATAGCCTATAAACATATATGTGTTTAGTAGCTTGGAGCGCTATTTAACAGGGAGCGATATTGAATTAAGTTGGTGGTTGTTGCTTGTTATTACAAAATTAACATTTTATTTTTCCTTGGGCAATTGATCAGCTACTTCTTTGATCCTTACAAACTGTGTGGTCCGCTGTTCGAATCCCCGCCCGGCAAAAGGTAAAATTAAAATAAAAAATCATACAATTGAATAATTTCTTCTACAATGTTTGTATTACAGAAAAAGGTGCTAAGAACTAAAAAATGTTGTGGAAGTGAGAAAGATGTGGGGGAATATACAATTAGGCAGAAACAAAATTTTGAGCATTCAGGTCGAAAACCTATGTTGTTAGCACCTATATTACCTGTTTATTTTCATAATTCATTATGATTGTAAATATATAAATAAATAAATAAAATTTTGAGCACAATATTGTTTGGGAGAATTTTTTTAAGCATATAATATTTTTGGGTGCAAAATGCTTCCAAACATATTATATGTTCACAAAATAACATATTGTTTTTTGGAAGACAACATTATTGAATTTGAATGCAAAAATACAAAATGTTTGGAACTTTGACTACCCAAACATATATTGTTTAGACCAATATGCTTTCAAACATATTATATATTGGAAGAGATCAAACATATAAATGTTTGGGCAATACCCAAAAATGTATATGCTTGAAGCAAAATATGTTTGGGAGTATATGTTACAGAGGCGATTTTTTGTGAGGGTGTATACATGTGAGGTACATTTAAAACTGAATCAATGAAATTGTGCAAACTTGAAGGGTGGTAAATTAGATTACTTTGTGCCAGATTTGACGCCGATAGGTTAGTAAAAAAAGCGCAATCTGACCCCATTTATTGAAATCGGGCAATACATATATTGGAGCTATATCTTAATTTGATCCGACTTTTTCCAAAAAAAATTTTTATGGGGTCTAAAATCAATATTTCTGGTAGGCACATTGTTTGACAGATCAAAGTTTGTACCCTGACCACTATGTGCTTTAGGGTTTAAAAAACAATAAAATTAAAAATTTTCACCCACGCGAAGGTACCGGTTGAAGTTCTTTTGCAAATTACTAGAATTTTGAATTTTTTATTGAGTTTAAAAAAGTTCTCCGATTTGGGTGAAATTTTCAAGGAAGATTAGAGGTTTTGTCTAGACAAAGATCCTTTACTTTGTTTTTCGATATTCGGCCCCTTTTGCCCGACTTTTTTTAAAGTACAGGGAGAAAACTAAAATTCTATGATTTACTTGAGATTCACAGAGAACATGCGGTGAGGTTATGAAATGAATATAGGTTACCTGATGTTTTAATATTTGGACGTGGGTGGGAGACCACCCTCGCATAACTTATGAAAATTGAACCAAAATTGACCGATTTTGTTGATGTATTCATGGAAGGGTGAAGGAACGTCTAGACCAAGAACCGCTACTTTTTCGATATTTGGTGGGGGGAACTTGGCTTTTGCACGACTTTTTTACAGTGAAAAAACTAAAATTCTCAGACTTACCGGCAATTTACGGAGAATCTGGGGAAGGTTACGAAATTTATATGGGGTATCTGATTTTTTCGGTGAAAATAAAAGGGCACAGGGAGACCTGCTGTAAGTACATACAGCGAAATAATTAAACTTTTGCAATTTACTTTAAATTTACAGAGGACCGAAGGAGGGGTTATGAAATTAATATGGGGTACCTGATTTATGTGGTATTTGGTTGGAAAGAGAGGCTTTCCCTTGACCTGCTTTTGAAAATTTGGCTTATGATTTGCTTGACATTTTCAGGAAAGATTAAGGGTAAGGTTTGCACTAAGATACGCTCCATCATTTTTCGAATTTGGACCCTCTCTAAAACTGAAAAAAAAAACTAAAATACTCAATTTTACTTGAAATTTACAAAGGCCGTAAGTGGGGGAGGTTATGAAATCAATATGGTGTACCTGATTTTTGGACGGAGAGGGAACCTAGCCCAACACTTTGTAACTTGAAGGAAATTTCCTAGTATTTCTTAAACATATCAGCGAAGGTTAAGGGTGCTATCCACTTCTGTGTCTGTTGATATTTGTTCAGGGAAAGTGATGAATCTTAAAAAAAAAATATTCAAAATATAACCTTATCCGATTTACTTGAAATTTACAGGGAACGTGGGAGAAGTTGACTAAATTAATACAGGTTACATGATTTTTCGATATCTGGTTGAGGAAGGGGAATAGCGAAATATCTAAACTTCGCCGATTTATTTGGGTAGTTTGTGAAATGAATATTGCGTAATTGATTTTCCGATATCTTGATGAGGAGTGAAGGAGAGGAGAGGGTTCCCTTTTGCCCGACTTTTATACCCCAAACCACATAGTGGTCAGGGTATAATAACTTTGATATGCCAAAAAAATGTACCTACCAGAAATATTGATTTTAGACCCCATGAAATATATACCGATCGACTCAGAATCACCTCCTGAGTCGATCTAGCGCTTGGTGTCCGTCCGTCCGTCTGTCCATGTATTTTTTGTTCACAGGATCCCGGTCGCAATTATTAAACGATTTTGATGAAATTTGGTACAGGGAGTTGTTTGGGCACAAGGACGAACGCTATTGGAAGAAATTGGATCAAATTTAGATATAGCTCCCATATATATGTATCGCCTGATTTCGACAAATGGGGTCACGTTGCACTTTTGTACTAACCGATCGTCGTCAAATTAAGCACAAAATAATTTTCTGCATCACCCTTTCAGTCTGCAAAATTTCATCGAAATAGGTTCAGATTTAGATATAGTTCCCATATATATGTATCGCCCGATTTTGCCAAATTAGATCATAAAACCCTTATTTATCAAACGATCTTACTCAAAGTTGGCTAAATGTAATCATCTATAGCACTAACTATATGTGCAAAATATCATCGAAATTGGTTCAGATTTTTTATACCCAAACATATGAAAAACAGTATTTTTCATCCGTGTATATATGATACCTGTATCCCCATTTTGAATTAGATAGAGTTTAGATTTAAAGTTAGATAGCGTCCCAAAAAAGCAGAATCTTTGGTTAGGAATGTAGATAAGAAGAAGTAAATTTAGTTGCACTCAATAGCCATATAATAGGGTCTAAGTCAATTATTTCTGGTCACAATTCATTATACCCACCGCCATAGAATAGTGACGGGGGTATAATAAGTTTGTCATTCCGTTTGTAACACATCGAAATATCGATTTCCAACTATATAAAGTACATATATTCTTGATCAGGGAGAAATTCTAAGACGATATAACGATGTCCGTCTGTCTGTCTGTCTGTCTCTCTGTTGTAATCACGCTACAGTCTTCAATAATGAAGCAATCGTGCTGAAATTTTGCACAAACTCGTCTTTTGCCTGCAGGCAGGTCAAGTTCGAAGATGGGCTATATCGGTCCAGGTTTTGATATAGTCCCCATATAAACCGACCTCCCGATTTGGGGTCTTGGGCTTATAGAAATCGTAGTTTTTATCCAATTTGCCTGAAGTTTGAAATCTAGAGGTATTTTATGACCATAAAGAGGTATGCCGAAAATGGTGAGTATCGGTCCATGTTTTGTTATAGCCCCCATATAGACCGATCTCCCGATTTTACTTCTTGGGCTTATAGAAACCGCAGTTTTTATTCAATTTACCTGAAATTGGAAATCTAGAGGTATTGTAGGACCACAAATATGTGTGCCAAAAATTGTGAGTATCGGTCCATGTTTTGGTATGGTCCCCATATAAAACGACCTCCAGATTTGGGGTCTTAGGCTTATAGAAACCGTAGTTTTTATCCAATTTGTCTGAAATTGGAAATCTAGAGGTATTTTAAGACCATAAAGAGGTGTGCCGAAAATGGTGGGTATCGGTCCATATTTTGGTATAGCCCCCATATAGACCGATTTCCCGATTTTACTTCTTGGGCTTCTAGAATCCGAAGTTCTTATCCTATTTGCCTGAAATTGGAAATCTAGAGGTATTTTGGAGTCATAAAGAGGTGTGCCGAAAACGGTGAGTATCGGTCCATATTTTAGTATAGCCCCCATAAGAACGATTTCCCGATTTAACTCCTAGGGTTTCTAGAAACCGTAGTTTTTATCTGATTTGCCTGAAATTATAAATATTCTGGTATTTTAGGCTCACAAAAACGTGTATCGGTCCATTTGGTAATGCCTCCATATAGACCGACTTCACTTCTTGAGGGTGTAGAAGGCGCACTTATCATGAAAATTGCTTGAAACTCAATGTAAAATTTCCAGATTTTACTTCTACAGATTTAAGATTTCAAATCAAGACGTTACTTTATAATTTTCTTGCACACTGACAAGAGATGTTAATGATTCCTCTAAAACTCAAACAAAAATGGATCTTATAAATCCAGAATCTGATATAGTCCACATAGTTGAAATCTTTAAATTTATCTTCGGGAAGTGTCCTCAAGTCCTCAAGCCCCCTGAAATTTCAAAGGAAACCCTAATATTTGATTCATGGTGGTGGGTATTTAAGATTCGGCCCGGCCGAACTTAGTGCTGTATATACTTGTTTTACTTCATTTAAAATGTATTAAATATTCTTCCATACCCTTTCCTATGCTAACTATCTACCTTTTGAGTTTATATCAAAATCTATTTCGATTGAAATCCCTATCTCAACTCTTTGCAATCAAACAATCTCGTGCTTGTATTAAAGATGGTGTTTACCCCAATGTTTTTTTTTTTGGTTCTTTATCCTCTACCAAATGCTTTCACACTTTTTTGTGGTGTTGAGTTTTTGATGTAAAGGTGTTCCATGTTTGTGTTGGTAATGTGCGATAATTTAACATCATCATCTGTAGACTGAAGGAAACACGCCTGGTTAACTGTGGCTAGGCTTTCTGGCTGGTTTGGTCCTTGCAGTGTTGGTATGTGAGGGAGCTTAACCAAAGGTCCTTAAATCAACATGGCAACATTGAACTACATCTGTCGGTATGTTGTCGGGGGAAAAAACACCCTTTTCTCCACAATTGAAGCAATGTATTTGTGTGGGATCAATTGTGTGTGTTGTATGGGAAAACCATATGGTATGGTGCTTGGCTATGTCGACTTTACTGATAAAATTCAATTGTTTTATAACAATTTTTAGTATGCACTACTGCTGATATGACTATTGTGTGGTTAACATGCTTTCAAAAAGTTATCTACACAAACAAATGTTCTTCAATAAATGAAAGCAGAGACGAGGTCAGTTTTGAAAAAGCAAAAAACAAAAATAGTTATTGGAAGTTTATAGAGTAAATATGAAACATGCCGCTATATAAACTATACATGGCACGTTTCTCTGTTGGTTCAAACCAAATTTCAGAGCAAATTGGATGACAATTGAGGCATTTATGAAATCGGGAGAAATGGGGAGCCGTACCAAAACATGTAAATTTGGGGTGCCTATATTTCTAGATTTATTCAAAATCGGATAGTTGTATGGTATATTGGGGATATTAGGGCTAGAACAGGATATGAACCTATATGAAGTTATTGTGGACGTCTCTTTGTTAAGTTATATCCACACATTAATAAAATGTATACCCATTTTAGCATAGTTTTTTTTAAGCCTCTGCAATTACATGAAAACTGACAAAATTTGGGGGCGGAGCATATGAGGCCTTTAACGTTAATTGTCCTGGAGATTTACATATATGACAGCTCTTTTGAGGTTATACTAGGGTTTTTTTCCCGGGAATTTGTTATTTTTTCGTTCCCGCTTTCCCGGGATTTTTTTTTACAATATTTTTTTATATAGTAGAGGGTTTTATATGGCAAATGACAGTTGAAATCTAGTTAAAATAGTATTTGGTGGTGGTTTCAGCGGTGGATTATCCCACCTCAGTAATGCTGGTGACATTTCTGAGGGTTTCAAAGCTTCTCTAAGTGGTTTCACTGCAATGTGGAACGTCGTTCGTACACGGCTATAAAAAGGAGGTGCCTTGTCATTGAGCTTAACATGGAATCGGGCAGCACTCAGTGATAAGAGAGAAGTTCACCAATGTGGTATCGCAATGGACTGAATAGTCCAAGTGAGCCTGATACATCGGGCTGCCACTTAACCTAACCTAACCTATGGTACCAAGTACACGGATGAAAAAGACAGTTTTTCATATGTTTGGCTATAAACATTATATGTTTGGAACACAAATTTTTAAACACAATATTTTTGAGTGCAAGCATATAATGTTCATAAACTAGCATAACATGTTTGGGACATATATGTTAATATGTTAGAACATATTATGTTTGGGACATAAAATGTTTTTAAATATAATATGCTTGGATGCAAACATATATTAATTTAGAAATAGCCTATAAACATATATGTGTTTAGTAGCTTGGAGCGCTATTTAACAGGGAGCGATATTGAATTAAGTTGGTGGTTGTTGCTTGTTATTACAAAATTAACATTTTATTTTTCCTTGGGCAATTGATCAGCTACTTCTTTGATCCTTACAAACTGTGTGGTCCGCTGTTCGAATCCCCGTCCGGCAAAAGGTAAAATTAAAATAAAAAAATCATACAATTGAATAATTTCTTCTACAATATTTGTATTACAAAAAAGGTGCTAAGAACTAAAAAATCTCGTGGAAGTGAGAAAGATGTGGGGGAATATACAATTGGGCAGAAACAACATTTTGAGCATTCAGGTCGAAAACCTATGTTGTTAGCACCTATATTACCTGTTTTTCATAATTCATTATGATTGTAAATATATAAATAAATAAATAAAATTTTGAGCATTATTGAATTTGGATGCAAAAATACAAAATGTTTGGAAATTGACTACCCAAACATATATTATTTAGACCAATATGCTCTCGAACATATTATATATTGGAAGAGATCAAACATATAAATGTTTGGGCAATAGCCAAAAATGTATATGCTTGAAGCAAAATATGTTTGGGAGTATATGTTACAGAAGCGATTTTTTGTGAGCGTGTAGTAGTAGTTGACTTGTGGGACATACATAGTTGTAGGTTCTAGCCCAGATTCTAATGGGCTCCCAATGGTTAGAAAGAAGGTTTCTATTCAATTTATGATTTCATATATCTGTGAACCGGCATTCCGATAGACTGATAGACTGAGTAAATCTTTATAAAGGTAAAATGTCCCGTACCTAATGTAACCCACGTTTGCAATTGCATAATTTAAAAATTTCATAATTATTGCAAGGATGTTTTAATGAAATATGAAAATTCTAAACTTTATTCTAATTTCAAGCTTATACATCATACACATTAGGCTCGAAATATATTAAAATGATTTTAAATCCCTTATTAGGCGATAGTGTTTCCCTTTTGGGAATATTGACCGAATATGTGCATATAGTGACCCCGTTTTACGATGGTGAAATCGAAACAAGTTTCTTTCATTTCCAAACAGTTATTTAATGTTCAAAAAATTCTTCTATACTAATAGTGTGCTTGCGAAAACTATACCCAAAGAGACTGTCTTAATAAAATTTTAACAAAACTTTCTATAGAAATAAAATTTTGACGAAATTTGCCATATAAGTAAAATTTTGACATAATTTCTAGACAAATAAAATTTTAACAAAATTTTCTATAGAAATACAATTTTGATAAAATTTGCCATAGAAATACAATTTTGACAAAATTTTCAATAGAAATAAAATTTTAACGAAATTTGCCATAGAACTAAAATTTTGACAAAATTTTCTATACTATTTCTATACAAAATTTCTATACAAATATAATTTTAACAAAATTTTCTATAGAAATAAAATTTTGCCAAAATTTGCTATAGAAATAAAATTTTGACAAAACTTTCAATAGAAATAAAATTTTGACAAAATTTTCAATAGAAATAAAATTTTGACGAAATTTGCCATAGAAGTAAAATTTTGACAAAATTACTATACAAATAAAATTTTAACAAAATTTTCTATAGAAATAAAATTTTGACAAAATTTTCTATAGAAATAAAATTTTGACAAGATTTTCTATAGAAATAAAATTTTGACAAAATTTTTTATTGAAATAAAATTTTGACAAAATATTTTATAGAAATAAAATTTTGACAAAATTTTCAACAGAAATAAAATGATGACAAAATTTTCAACAGAAATAAAATGATGACAAACTTATCTATAGAAGTAAAATGTTGACAAAATTTTCTATAGAAGTAAAATTGTGACAAAATTTTCAATAGAATTAAAATTTGGCCTAACTTTTAAATAAATTCAATGACTGTAAGTTTTCAAGATTATATTTTCAATAGAAATAAACTTTTGACAAAATTTTCTAAATAAATTAAATTTTGAGTATATTTGCTATAAAAATAAAATTTTGACAAAATTTTCAATAGGAATAAAATTTTGACACAATTTTCTATACAAATAAAATTTTGAGACTTTTTTTTATAAAAATCAAATTTTAACAAAATTTTCTATATAAATAAAATTTTGACAAAATTTTCTATAGAAATAAAATTTTGACAAAATTTTCTATAGAAATAAAATTTTGACAAAATTTTCAATAGAAATAAACTATTGACAAAATTTTAAATTCAATAACTTTAAATTTTTAAGTTTTGTTTAAGTCATAATATCAAAGTCCATTGTGAGTTAGTTCTCCCTCTTTGTAGAAGTACTAACATTCCCTTGTTAGTGTAGTTTGTAATCGTTAAAACATTTAAAAATTTGACACATAAGATTTTTTTTATTTTGGCAGATTTTTTGTAAAATGTTCTTAAAATTGTTTGTTTACCATAGACCAATGCAGAACAGTCAACAGTGTGAGTGGTGGAAAACCATTTGTTTGCCATCTGTGTCCCAAGAAATCATGAAAACCAATCGCTGAAGGCGGATTACTCTTCACCACAACACATCGGCTCAAACAACTGCATTTGGAGCTCTCAAGACATCGACTTGGGTCATCCGGCATATAGAGGCAAGAAAATCGGATAAAAATTCCGGCCTGCAGGGAATCAAACCGGGAGATTGGGTTATAGTCCAACTTGACCTGCCTGCAGGCAAAAAACCAATATGTCCAAAATTTTAGCACTATAGCTTTACTAATGAAGGCTGTAGCATGAATAAAACTAAAATACAAATATACCTGCAGACGGACACCATCAGGTTGACTTAAAATTTCACCTGATCAAGAATGCGTTTGTGGAAATAGATGAATAATGACAAGCTTAGTATATCTCAATCATCATCCTTTAGTCCATTTAGTCCTTTTAGGCATTCGCGGCAATAGTAATACTGTGCACAGTGAAATGGTTTATGGCAAAAATGAACTACTTCGTGCAAAAATTATACAAAATTATACTCCATTCATTGAGATAAAACAAGGAAAAAGTAATTATCTGGTATATCTTTTAATTATAATTTAGAAAATTATAACTTTATAATAATAAATAAAAAATGGAGTGATTAAATAAAATATGTTCCAAAATCGTGAACGCACGGTAACAAAATGAAACGGAAACGTTCACGAAAAATCAAAACCGAATGTTCATGGTTTCGTCCATGGGCGTTCATGATTTCCTGAAAGGCTTTTGTTTTTCTTTGGCCACGAAAAGTCTTAAAATATTCATTGGAGTCACGGTAACGTAAATCCGTAACCATTACGTTTTCAGATCATGAACGCTGGTTGTTGTTTTGACAACGCATGGTGTCATTTTATCGTTGTCAGATTGACCCACATGTGTATTGATTCACTTTTATGAACGTATCGTTTTGAAACGAGCACGCCATTCGTGAGTTTTCTATGAGTGTATGCTTGGGAGGGATGGAAAATACAATTTTTAAGAATGTACAAAAAAGGTATTTTTTTGAAGGAAAAAGTACTTTTTACTAAATTTCAGCAAAAATTCAATTGGAAGATTATTGTCAAGAGCACCTTTAGACTGAATTTTGTTTGTCAACTCCTCAATTTCAATTATATATTTTTTTCGTTTTACATCCACTTATAAAGACTAGTACTAGTATTGTAATCGTGGTATTTCATAAATTTTCTGTTGATAAATAAAAATAAATTTTTAACAAAATTTTCTATACAAATAAATTTTTGACAAAATTTTCTATAAAAAAAATTTGACAAAACTTTCTATAGATATAACATTTTGAAAAAATTTTCTATAAAAATAAAATTTAACTAAATTTTCTATAGAAATAAAATATTGAAAAGAAATTCAAAAGAAATAAAAGTTTGACTAAATATTCTATAAAAATAAAATTTTAACAAAAGTTTTATTAGAAATAAAATTTAAAAAAAATTTTCTATAGAAATAAAATTTTGACAAAATTTTCTATTGAAATAAAATTTTGACAAAATTTTTTATAGAAATAAACTTTTCACAAAATTTTTTTAGAGAAATAATATATGGCAAAATTTTCTATAGAAATAAAATGTTGACAAAATTTTTATTAGAAATAAAATTAAAAAAAAAAATCTATAGAAATAAAATTTTAACAAAATTTTCTATAAAAATAAAATGTTGACAAAATTTTCTATAAAAATAAAATGTTGACAAAATTTTCCAAAAGAAAAAAATTGACAAAAATTTCTGTAGGTTAGGTTAAAGTGGCAGCCCGATTAAGATTCAGGCTCACTTAGACTATTCAGTCCATTGTGATAAATTTTCTGTAGAAATAAAATGTTGACAACATTTTTGCAATTATTTTTTATTTAGTTTTTGGTAAGTTTGTTAAAGACTTTTTCTCAAAATATTAAAATATTTTGTCAAAACTAATGTACAATAAATCTAATATTGACTCATAAATGTCTACACAAAAGGTACTAAACCATTTGCGGGGGTACTACGGTATTGTCCATTACTATAGAACTGCATTTTCCATACTTCAGATTTCATTAATTATATACCGACCATTGAGACACTTCACTTAAGAATAACGCTAGAAGCTACCCATCCCATTATCTATCATTCGATAAATTTTTCCATCATTTCCATACTGACCTCATTGCGAGTGGTTAATTTATTCCCAGGAACATGTGTTTTTTAAACACCCGCTTGTGTTTTTATGTAGGAGAACAGCCAATACTTTTGTTTTCAATGGTCCATTATTCCTACCACTACTACGACTACAACTCCACCAACAAACATAGTCTACACAAACACACATAGTCTACATCGACTTGATGCATAAATGTGGGATTCCGGTTAATGTAGTTGCCGTAGCTGTCCTCCGATATGCGGGTAGTAGAGTCTATTAAATAATCCTGACTGTCCATTTTGTTAGTGTTGTTTGTAGGAGCTGTTGCTCAGTACACAGTTTTTTTCCTTCTCTGCTATAGCGATTTTTACAGTTAGTGGCAGCCAATGTCGAGAAGTAAATTAAAACGTTACCCGGTTTATAAAATTGCACGCATACATGCATACACACACACGTATATATTCACATGCTAAGTACTGGACTAACAACCAGGCAATCACCGACACATTAACAGGGCTTTTATTCTATTAAATACGTGAGAAAAGAGTACCGCATATATTCATGTAGAGAATGCATTAAACTGGTAGTTTTTTAAGCTTTTTTTATTTTCTTGGATGTTTGGCGATGTTTTCTCAGATTTTTGCTGTTGTTGATATTTGTGGTCGTGCTTTAAGGGTAATTTATGGTTTGCTTTTTTAGTTGAATTTAAATTTAGTTTAATATTTAATCCATTTTGCACATGATGATGAGTAAAAGCATATACATTTTTGGTTTTCAATTTTCATAGGTATTTAGAATTAATCTGTTTTATGAAAATCACAAAGTGTATACAATTTATGGTGATTTGGTTTGTGAAAAAAAATTGTATTCATATGATACATAATATCTTGTGTTGTAACAATTGATGTAGCCACCATTTAGACCGATCTGCTGACATGAATTCTTGAGCTACTACCACGGTAGCCATTCGAACCAAAATAATCTACAAGAATTTGGAAAACAATTTTACCAAACAAACAATTTTGTCAAAATTTTATTTCTATAGGAAATTTCACCAAATTTTTTTTTTCTATAGAAAATTTTGTCTAAATTTTATTTCTACACAGAATTTGGTCAAAATTATATTTCTAAAGGAAATTTCACCAAAATTTTATTTCTATAGAAAATTTTGCATAAAAAAATTTTTGTCTACACAGAATTTGGTCAACATATTATTTCTATAGAAAATGTTGCGAAAATTTTATTTCTATAGAATTTTTCTTTTCAAAATTTTATTTCTATAGAAAATTTTTCTTTTTCCATTCTTTTTGTTTTATTATTGTTGGTTTTGTTCTTTAAGCATTGTTGTTGTTTTTATTGCAGCTTAAAACCATACATTGACTAAACTACAAGTGTAGCTTAACCAACAGAGGAAAAGAATGTTTGTCAAATTTATTTGGGCAAACCCCTATAGACTGCAAGATGGTTGGATGGACGCACGTTACGGAATTACCACATTCCTCATCAGCATCCTCTACTTGCAGCAAAATTATCAACCAATTATCAGAATAAATTCAGGCAGTTTATTAAACCCAACAAAAACCACACTTGAACCCTCCGAAAAAAGGTTTTACATTGATAAATTCGAAACAAACATATCTCTTTTCTTATGCCACTGTCAAATCATCGATTTTATTTCTATAGAAAATTATGTCAAAATTTTATTTCTATAGAAACTTGTGTCAATATATTTCTATAGAAAATTTTGTCAACATTTTATTTCTATAGAATATTTTATTAAAATTCTATTCCTATAGAAAATTTTGTAAAAATTTTTTTTCTGTAGAAAATTTTGTAAAAAGTTTATTTCTATAGGGAATTTTGTCTAATTTTTGTCAAAATGTTATTTCTATAGAAAACTCTCTCAAATTGTTATTTCTTTTGAAAATTGTTTCAAAATTTTATTTCTATAGAAAATGTAGTCAAAATTTTATTTCTATAGAAAATTTTGTCAAAATTTTTTTAAATAAAATGTTGCCAAAATGTTATTACTATAGATAATTCTATCTAAATTTTATTTCGATAGACAATTTTATTTAAATTTTATTTCTATAGAAATTTTTTTCAAAATTTTATTTATTTATATCAAAAATTTTATTTCTATAGAAAATTTTTTCAAGAATTTATTTCTATAGAAAATTTTTTAAAAATTTTATTACTATAGAAAATTTATGTTAGTTTTATTTCTGTAGAAAATTTTATGTGTATAGAAAATTTATTCTAAATTTTATTGCCGTAGAAAATTTTGTCAAAATTTTATTTCTATAGAAAATTTTGTCAAAATTTTATTTATATAGAAAATTTTATTAAGGATTTATTTCTATGGAAAATGTTTTCAAAATTTTATTTTTATAGAAAATTTTATCAAAATTTTATTCCTATAGAAAATTTTGTCAAAATTTTATTTCTATAGAAAATTTTGTCAAAATTTTATTACTATAGAAAATTTATCTAAATTTTAATTCTATAGAAAAGTTTATTTCTATAGAAAATTTAGTCAAAATTTTATAGCCGTAGAAAATTTTGTCAAAATTTTATTTCTATAGAAGATTTTGTCAAAATTTTTGTCTAAATTTTATTTCTATAGAAACTTTTGTCAAAATTTTATTTCTATAGAAAATTTTGTCAAAATTTTATTTCTATAGAAAATTTTGTCAATATATTTCTATAGAAAATTTTGTCAAAATTTTATTTCTTTAGAAAAGTTGGTAAAAATTTCATAGCTATAGAAAGTTTTGTCAAAATTTTATTTCTATAGAACATTTTGTCAAAATTTTATTTTTATAAAAAATTGTGTCAAAATTTTATTTCTATAAAAAATTTTGGTAAAATTTTATTTCTATAGAAATTTTTTTCAAGATTTTATTTATTTATATAAAGAATTTTATTTTTTATAAAAAATTTTGTCAAAAATTTATTTTTATAGAAAATTTTTCAAAAATTTTATTACTATAGAAAATTTATCTAAATTGTATTTCTGTAGAAACTTTTATTTCTTTAGAAAATTTAGTCAAAATTTTATTGCCGTAGAAAATTTTGTCAAAATTTTATTTCTATAGAAAATTTTGTCCAAATTTAATTTCTTTAGAAAATTTTGTCAAAATTTTATTTCTATAGAAAACTTTAGTAAGAATTTTATTTCAATAGAAAATGTTATTCCTATAGAAAATTTATTCAAAATTTTAGTACTAATTTTATTTCTATACAAAATTTTATTTCTATAGGAAGTTTTGTTCAAATTTTATTACTATAGAAAATTTATCTAAATTTTAATTCTATAGAAAAGTTTATTTCTGTAGTAGAAAATTTTGTCAAAATTTTATTTCTATAGAAAATTTTGTAGAAAATTTTGTCAAAATATTGTTTCTATAGAAAATTTTGTCTAAATTTTATTTCTATAGAAAATTTTGTCAAAATTTTATTTCTATATAAAATTTCGTCAAAATTTTATTTCTATAGAAAACTTTGTCAATATATTTCTATAGAAAATTTTGTCAACATTTTATTTCTATAGAACATTTTATTAAAATTTTATTTATATAGAACATTTTGCCAAAAGTTTATTTCTATAAAAAAAAAATTTATTTTTATAAAGGGTGATTTGTTAAGAGCTTGATAACTTTTTTTAAAAAAAAAACGCATAAAATTTGCAAAATCTCATCGGTTTTTTATTTGAAACGTTAGATTGTTCCATGACATTTACTTTTTGAAGATAATTTCATTTAAATGTTGACCGCGGCTGCGTCTTAGGTGGTCCATTCGGAAAGTCCAATTTTGGGCAACTTTTTCGAGCATTTCGGCCGGAATAGCCCGAATTTCTTCGGAAATGTTGTCTTCCAAAGCTGTAATAGTTGCTGGCTTATTTCTGTAGACTTTAGACTTGACGTAGCCCCACAAAAAATAGTCTAAAGGCGTCAAATCGCATGATCTTGGTGGCCAACTTACCGGTCCATTTCTTGAGATGAATTGTTCTCCGAAGTTTTCCCTCAAAATGGCCATAGAATCGCGAGCTGTGTGGCATGTAGCGCCATCTTGTTGAAACCACATGTCAACCAAGTTCAGTTCTTCCATTTTTGGCAACAAAAAGTTTGTTAGCATCGAACGATAGCGATCGCCATTCACCGTAACGTTGCGTCCAACAGCATCTTTGAAAAAATACGGTCCAATGATTCCACCAGCGTACAAACCACACCAAACAGTGCATTTTTCGGGATGCATGGGCAGTTCTTGAACGGTTTCTGGTTGCTCTTCACTCCAAATGCGGCAATTTTGCTTATTTACGTAGCCATTCAACCAGAAATGAGCCTCATCGCTGAACAAAATTTGTCGATAAAAAAGCGGATTTTCTGCCAACTTTTCTAGGGTCCATTCACTGAAAATTCGACGTTGTGGCAGATCGTAAGTCTATTCATGATGAAATGTCAAAGCATACTGAGCATCTTTCTCTTTGACACCATGTCTGAAATCCCACGTGATCTGTCAAATACTAATGCATGAAAATCCTAACCTCAAAAGAATCACCCTTTAGAATATTTTGTCAAAATTTTATTTCTATAGAATATTTTGTCAAAATTTTATTTCTATAGAATATTTTGTCAAAATTTTATTTTGATAAAAAATTTTGTCAAAATTTTATTTCTATAGAAAATTTTGTAAAAATTTCATTTCTATAGAAAATTTTGTCAACATTTTTCTATATAACATTTTATTAAAATTTTAGTTATATAGAAAATTTTGTAAAAATTTTATTTTTATAGAAAATTTTGTAAAAATTTTATTTCTATAGAAAATTTTGTTAAACTTTTATTTCTATAGAAAATTTTGTCAAAATTTTATTTCTATAGAGAATTTTGTCAACATTTTATTTCTATATAAAAAATTTTCAAAATTGTTTTTCTTGAGAAAACTTTGTCAAAATATTATTTCTATAGAAAATGTTCATCAAAATGTTGTATTTTCATTTTTTCAAATTCATTTAGTTGCAATCTATGTAAAATTGTATTGCTATAGAGAATTTGTGAAGTACCTCTTAGTTGGAGATGAATAATTTGCAAAATCTACTAAAACATCAAAAATTCTACCAATCTACTAAACATCTACCATTTTTGATAGGATTCGACCAATATTGGCAACTGTGGCTACTACCGCATTTCTGTTATTTATAACAAACAGCTTTAGATTGCTATCAGTCCCAAGCCGCTCATGTGATAACTGACAAATTTATTCCGTTGATGGTTCATTTTATTGTAAACATATAATTTTATTGTAAAAAATCGCTTCTGTAACATATACTTCCATATGGTTCCATATAGTTTTTTATTTTGTTGCATTACATATCAGCTACCCTGTTGTTTAATTTGTTTTTTTTTTTGTTTGTAAGCACAAAGGCAGCTAGTATGCCTTCATCCTTAAAGGAAATTCACGCATGATTGATTATTTAAGTTTCTTCCTCGAATATTAACTTCAGCCAAATTCTTTGGAAAATTCAATGTTAACGTTATGTGAAAAAGAAGGCAAAGTGAATGTGTTTATGATATCCCAAAAACGCTTTTGCCCTTCACCAATCTTATCAGAATGTTGCATTATTTATGAGAGTGCATTAAATAAAATTGTTGCCTTTTTTTTGTTGCAGCGTAACATTCAGGCAAATATGTTTCTCTGACGGAGAAAAACTTGGCAATGATGGCAAATTCCATTCAGATCGGGCCCTGCTCAGGGAGCTGGGAGTGGGGTAGAAAAGGAGATTCGTTCAACAACAAACACTTTCTTATCTAAATGTACGTCATTTCACAATAACAAGAATATAGACCAAAATCGGGAGAGATGATGGGGAAGCCCTAGGGTCCGGGAAAGAGATGATTACTTGATTTTTCTTGTTGTTGTTCATTGCATTTGCTTGGCAAGAAAAATGTTTAAATATTTCCGGGCAATCGTTTTTACACACTTTTCTTCCACAAACAAATTCTCTGAAAGCACAGCACTATAAAGCGAAGAGTTAGAGCTGTTTCATTGCTTCTTTGTGGAAAACTTATGTTGTTTACGATTTTTCTTTTTTCATTTTTGCAACAGCCGTAGATTTTTTATTTAAATTTCGTCTATATGGTGTGAAATAAAATGAAAAGAAAGGCATCGCACACGGAGAGAATACTGTGAAAACTTTCGACAGGAAATGCTGATAAGGCCATTTTACCCTAACACATTTAACCAAACGTTTTGGTTTGCATTCTCTTCTTTTTTTTTGTGGTTTGTACCCACGCTTTCAGATCATTTGTTGTGAGGTCCTTCGTTTTGTTTTTTGCCCTTTCTTCAATTTGGCATCATTCATCTTCTGTTTCCAAAAAAGGTGTAACCGTTTTGTATGATTGAAATTATGTCATTTTTGCATTATGTGACAGTTGAAGAGATAAAATGTAATTTTATCATATCATTGAATGTTTCGTCATTTCCAAAGCCAATATCTTTTGTGAACGACATAAAAGGGTTAAATTCATTACTCAGTTTGCTTCTCTGTAAGGATTTCTCTTTGCTCCCAAAATAGAGAAGTATTATGAAACTTTGTGTTTTTCACTGAGCGGGAAGTGTTATCCGGCAAAAGTCCCATTACCAAACAATTTTGGAGGTAAACTACTTCAAACTTACTATAAAATATAAGTCTGGAATCTGCCCAGGAGCTTCTACCAGTGAGCGCTCTGAAATTTTTGACTCAAAAATTTCAAATGAAAGCAGTGATTAAAAAAATTATATATACGAAATAAAGCACGTCCGGCTCTAAAAATTTTATCTTTACACTAATACTTTGGCATTTTTCAGAGCCAAAGAACAAAAGAATTTCAGTAAGGATACAATTATGACACATTTAAATTTAAGTTTTGAATACACATTACGAGAAGACAAATTGGAATTTATACGTTTTGTATGCCCTCCACCATAGGATGGGGGGTATATTAACTTTGTCATTCCGTTTGTAACACATCGAACTATTGCTCTAAGACCCCATAAATTATATATATTCTGGGTCGTGGTGAAATTCTAAGTCTGACACATAGATGGTGTCGCTAGTATTAAATGCATATTAGTTTTATATAGTACCAACCTTCAAATGATTCGTGTCAAAATTTGACGTCTGTAAGTCAATTAGTTTGTGAGAAAGAGCGTCTTTTGTGAAGCAACGTTTGTTATTGTGAACGAAATGAAAAACAAGTATATACAGCAGTAAGTTCGGCCGGGCCGAATCTTAAATACCCACCACCATGAACCAATTATTAGGGTTTCCTTTGAAATTTCAGGAGGGCTTGATGACTTGAGGACACTTCCCGATGATAAATTTAAAGATTTCACCTATGAGGACTATATCAGATTCTGGATTTAGTTCTAAATTTCAGGCAAATTGGATAAAAACTACGAATTCTATAAGCCCAAAAAGAAAAATCGGGAGATCGGTTTATATGGGGACTATACCAAAACATGGACCGCTACTCACCATTTTTGGCACACCTCTTTATGGTTCTAAAATACCTCTAGAATTTGAAATTGAGGCAAATTGGATAAAAACTACGGATTCTATAAGCCCAAGAAGTAAAGTCGGGAGATCGGTCTATATGGGGGCTATACCAAAACATGCACTGACACTCACCATTTTTGGCACACCTCTTCAAGGTTCCAAAATACCTCTAGATTTTCAATTTCGCGCAAAAAGGATGAAAACTACGGTTTCTATAAGCGAAAGACCCCAAAGCGGGAGGTCGGTTTATATGGGGGCTATACCAAAACATGGACCGACACTCACCATTTTTGGCACACCTCTTCAAGGTCCCAAAATATATCTAGATTTTCAATTTCGCGCAAATTGGATGAAAACTACGGTTTCTATAAGCGAAAGACCCCAAATCGGGAGGTCGGTTTATATGGGGGCTATACCAAACCATGGACCGACACTCACCATTTTTTGCACACCTCTTCAAGGTCCCAAAATACCTCTAGATTTTCAATTTCGCGCAAATTGGATGAAAACTACGGTTTCTATAAGCGAAAGACCCCAAATCGGGAGGTCGGTTTATATGGGGGCTATACCAAAACATGGCCCGATATAGCCCATCTTCGAACTTGACCTGCGCGCAGACAAAAGACGATTCTGTGCCAAATTTCAGGACGATAGCTCCATTATTGAATGCTGTAGCGTGATTACAACAGACAGCCAGACAGACAGACAGACAGACGGACAGACGGACATGCTTATATCGTCTTAGAATTTCTCCCTGATCAAGAATATATATACCTTATATAGTCGGAAATCGATATTTCGATGCGTTACAAACGGAATGACAAACTTATTATACCCCGTCACCATTCTATGGTGGTGGGTATAAAAAGGAATTTCGGGTTTTGATAAAATACTGGTTTCTGAAGGGGAAAAATACGATGGAAGCAAAAACTTGGCTTGATAAAGAGTTTCCGGACCCTGCCCCAGGGAAATCAACAATAATTGATTGGTATGCAAAATTCAAGCGTGGTGAAATGAGCACGGAGGACGGTGAACGCAGTGGACGCCCGAAAGAGGAGGTTACCGACGAAAACATCAAAAAAATCCACAAAATGATTTGGAATGACCGTAAAATGAAGTTGATCGAGATAGCAGAGGCCTTAAAGATATCAAAGGAACGTGTTGGTCATATCATTCATCAATATTTGGATATGCGGAAGCTCTGCGCAAAATGGGTGCCGCGCGAGCTCATATTTGACCAAAAGAAATGATTCTGAGCGCTGTTTGCAGCTGTTAACTCGTAATACACCCGAGTTTTTCCGTCGATATGTGACAATGGATGAAACATGGCTCCATCACTACACTCCCGAGTCCAATCGACAGTCGGCTGAGTGGACAGCGACCGGTGAACCGTCTCCGAAACGTGGAAAGACTCAAAAGTCCGCTGGCAAAGTAATGGCCTCTGTTTTTTGGGATGCGCATGGAGAAATGTTAATCGATTATCTTAAGAAGGGAAAAACCATCAACAGTGACTATTATATGGCGTTATTGGAGCATTTGAAGGTCGAAATCGCGGCAAAACGGCCCCATATGAAGAAGAAAAAAGTGTTTTTCCACCAAGACAACGCACCGTGCCACAAATCATTGAGAACGATGGCAAAATTTCATGAATTGGGCTTCGAATTGCTTCCCCATCCACCGTATTCTCCAGATCTGGCCCCCAGCGACTTTTTCTTGTTATCAGACCTCAAAAGGATGCTCGCAGGGAAAAAATTTGGCTGCAATGAAGAGGTGATCGCCGAAACTGAGGCCTACGAGGGCAGTTCGGAAACTTCTTAGCCTAGCACAAAAAGCGCGGTATAAACAGAAAAAAGTTAAGTGTTTTGGAAACTTCCATCTCTGTTATGAACACATGTTAAATTTTGTTTCGATCTGGAAACTCCTTCATATAGAAACAGGTGTTCCAAAAAGACACATCGGCAATTTTTTTACAATGGAAAAAGTAGAAATGCGTGCTGTCATTAAATATTTACATAAAAAGATTTATCCGGACAAGAAATTCATAATGATATGGTGAATGTGTTAGGTGAAAGTGCTCCATCATATGCAACAGTAAAAAAATTGGGTTGCTGAATTTAAACGTAGTCGTGCAAGCATTGAAGATGAACCACGTAGTGGACGTCTAAAAACCGCAACAACAACAGAAATTGTAGCCAAAGTGCATGATATGGTATTAAATGATCGACGAATAGAAGTGCATGAAATTGCTAATATCATGGGCATCTCAAATGATCGAGTCCATTTAATTTTGCATGAAGAACTACAGATAAAAAAGGTTTCTGGAAGATGTGCCTCATTTGTTAACAGTCGATCAAAAAACGCATAAGAATGAACATTTCTTGTTTGGATCGTTTTAAACGAAATAAAATGGATTTTAAGCGTCGTTTCATAACTGTTGATGAGACATGGATCCACCACTATACTCCAGAGACAAAAGAACAATTCAAACAATGGACTGAAGCTGGAGGAAGTGCCCCAAAGAAGGCAAAAACATTTCAATCGGCTGGTAAGGTTATGGCAACGGTTTTGTGGGACTGTTTGATTGACTATCTGCAAAAGGGTAAAACAAAAAATTCAGAGTGCAATAGTACTCAATAGTACCTTTTGGATCAATTAAATGTACAAATTCGAGAAAAACGTCCTGGCTTACAACACAAAAAAATAATTTTTCATCAAGACACCGCACCAGCGCCCAAGAGTATTTTAACAATGGCTAAATTCAACGAATTAAAGTACGAGTTGCTTGACCACCCACCTTATTCTCCTGATTTAGCTCCCAGTGACTTTTACTTGTTCCCAAATCTAACAAAAAAATCCTTGCTGGCTAGCGTTTTACCTCAAATGAAGATGCAATTACAGTTGTAAACCACTATTTTGAAGACCTTGAGGAAAACTATTTTAATCAAGGGATAGAATTGTTAGGAAGGCGTTGGACTAAGTGCATTGAAGTTTCAGGAGATTATATTGAAAAGTAAAAATATTTTTGAAAAACTAACTATTCTCTTGCATAGATAGGCTAAGAAGTTGCCGAACCGCCCTCGCATTTTGAGGCAATCCGAAGGAGTACTACCAAAATGGTATCAAACAAGTATATACAGCAGTAAATTCGGCCGGGCCGAATTTTAAATACACAGAAAAAAAGGTGTCTTGTTAATTTTAGGACCAGTTTAACTTCCACATAGTTCAAAAAATTTACTGTAATATAGTTAATTTTTCGTAACCACTGCGAAATTTAACTTAGCTAAAGGAAAACTTATAAAACTTCAGTAAATGTTTTTTAGTTCACTAACTACGAAATGGGACGGATTTTTCCTTAAATAAATTTCCAATACAATAGTTAATGCATCGTTGATTGTATTATAAAAAGACATAGGCAATATAAAAATCTTACTACGAAATGTGGACAATTTACTAAGAAAATTTTTTGTATGGAAAAAAATTTTTGTAGTAAAAATTAACTTAACCACAGTACCGATTCGTATGGCGGCTTCCTACAGCTTATTGCGATTTTTACTATAAGTTGGAGTAAATTTCCTCACATTGAAAATTTTAGATAAAGTAGAATAAAAAGTAGTTAATTTAATCCTTGACGGGTGTATATAATTTTTTATGGATTCTTCGTAAATTTTGAATATATTTTACCTTATCCTATAGATAGAATACCAACTAATCAATAAACGTGATACTGGAAATTGAAGTGAGAAGAAATTATGAAATTATTGCATCATCTTTTTTTTTTTTTGTGTTTGTTATTGCGATGATGTTATGGAATGTGTGTTGTTGGTATCTTTTGTGGTGATAGTTGTTTTGTTGCAATAGCGAGATCAGAAAGGGATCATGTGTGTGTGTGGAGTTGTTTTTCTTTACATATGTGTCTTTTATGACTATTTGTGTCTTTGAGTTTTATTGGTGCATTCAGTTCTGTTGATGCATTTATGAAGCGCACACGTGGTGCGCTTGCGTGCGGTATTTGTGTTTATTAATAAAAATACATTTATTTCGTAACATTTTAGAAACTGATAAGTGAATGGTGTGATGTTAGAGAAAACAAAAACACTTTATATTGATAAAAAATAAATCACATATTAAGAAACTGTATATTTCTATTAATAATTTAAAATTAGTGCGGTTTTAAATTGGTTTACATAAAAATATTCATAATGAGTAGTAATAAAATGATCTATATTTACTCTACATCTGGATCACAGTACAATTTTTTGAGTCTATATTTTTATGTTATAGCGAGTCCTTAAGGTGTGTACTAAGTTCGAGTTTAGGTGCTAAAATCAGAAATAAATCAGTAAGAAAAGTATAAAATTATACGCCTTCGATGCAAATTTAAATATAACTTGATGGAGAATAGCTCGAAACAAGTTTTTTATTAAGTTTATATTTTTTAAATGGATTACACGATTAAGAACAGAAAATCGTTTTTAAGCTTATGTAGAACGCTGTTTTTTTAATTTAATATGATGAATCGTTTTCAAGTTATTCCAACATATATAGCGGAAGTGCCTTAATTTTGAACATAACCGTATATCTCAAAAAGTCGAGCTCTTAAAAAAACAAGTGTAAATTTGGATTCAGCGACCTCAAATTACTAAAAATTTGATATAAATTTTAAATGAACACAAAAACGGTTCAATTTTGTTCCCATGTATTTCTAAAGAAAACTAATCATGAAAAATTGGGATTTTAGCCACTAAACTCGAACTTAATATCCACCATAAATACTAAATGCTATATTGACAAGTGGAAATTATATCTAATTTAATAATATTTTTATTTCATTTATATTCGGAGAAGGATTTCAAAAATGTCCCATTTGTGCATGGATATGATTCCACTAATGTAGTAATTGGATGATTTTTTTCAATGTGGTAAGTTTTTCGTCCATTTGTAATAAAGCCAAAATTTCTATTTATTAAAAATAATTTTCATTTGCAGGATGACAGCAAATCTAATGGTATTTTTTGGAATCTTCTTACTGTTTAATGCTAACTAAGCTGATATCCCTATTTGCTCTAAGAAAATTCTCTTGTAAGTTAAAGATCAAAATACCATAGAATTTGATAATATTTTTATATTTTATATACCTTTTTAACTTCAGAGGCTTATGACGCAAATCCACACAACAAAAACTAGCGATATCGGTGAAATTGGACAAAAATGAAATGAAAATAGCAACTTATGGCATATATCTTTCATATGGATAAAAAATGGAAATTGATATTAATTAGTTTCATTCTACTAACATAGAATATTACTCTTTTGAAGAAGCAATTACTAACTACCGAAAAGTAACAGCATACAGCGTACGAATGAAACCATTTCTTTTATTGTATATCATAAGCCATAGTTTTATGTAATATAATAATAATTTTTTGAAATAAAGTACTGGTAGTTATGAAAAATGGTCTTATATTGTACGAAAAATTTCTTAGTTGTATACAGGCTTGTTGTACCTTTAATTCCTCAATTTATTTACTTCTTTGAAAATTATACTGATAAACAGTTTATTTGAAACCAATTTCTAAATATAGGATTCCCAAAAACTTGTTCATTTTTCCGGATAGCAGGAATATTTTGAATGAGTGTAAGTACATTCTTCCCACAGCGTAGTAAGAATGAACTAAAATACGATGCAATACATAAACTTATTTATAAGAAAATCATGAACTTATCTAGATGAAAAAAATCTTAGGCGCCAAATCATGGTCATTCTTACTATGGGTTAGTTCATTTTTCGTAAACAATAGTAAACTTTTTTTTCGGTGTACCCACCACCATGAATCAAATATGATAGTTTACTTTGAAAACTCTTCGTCGTAGTGGGTTACTTGATAATATATAGAATTTTAGGGGGTTTGATGACAAATCTTCTCCTAAGGCAGTCAGCTCCCGAAGACAAACTTTAAAGATTCTACCTATGAAGACCAGATAAGATTCTAGATTTATGAGAACCAATTTTGTTTGAGTTTTAGAGAAATTATAAACATATCGTGTATATGATTAAATTACGCCTTGGTTTGAAATCTTAAAGATTTTTTCCGCCATTATTTAAATAAATACGATGATTAAAATCTGGAAATTTTACTTTCAGTTTGAAGCAATTTTCATGATCAGTGCGCCTGCTATTTTGGAGAATTTTAGAGTTGAATAAACGAAAATACTTTATAAGAAAAGGAAATTTCGTTTGTCTAAAATTTCATTATATATTACTAATTTCCAGCAAATCGGATAAAAACTACGGATTCTAGAAGCCCAAGAAATAAAGCCGGGAGATCGGTGTATATGGGGGCTATACCAAAACATGAACTGATAGGTACCATTTTCTAATCACATATTTGTGATCTTAAAATACCTCCAGAATTTCAAACAAATCGGCTAGAAAACATAGTCTCTAGCGCCCAAGAAGTAAAAATCGAGAGATCAGTCTATATGGGGGTTATACCAAAAAATGGACCGATATACCTCAATTGTGGTCTAAAAATACCTCTAGATTTCGAATTTCAGGCAAATCGGGTAATAAATACAGTTTATAGAAGCTCAAGAATTTCAGGCAAAGCGGATGGTAACTATAGTTTCTAGAAGCCCAAGAAGCAAAATCGGGAGATCGGTCTATATGGGGGCTATACCAAAAAATGGACCGATGGGCACCATTTTCGGTACACCTTTTTATGGTCCCAAAAGAACTCTAGATTTTCAATTTCAGGAAAATCGGATAGAAAATATAGTTTCTAGAAGCCCAAGAAGCAAAATCGGGAGATCGGTCTATATGGGGGCTATACCAAAAAATGGACCGATGGGCACTATTTTCGGCACACCTTTTTATGGTCCTCAAATACCTCTATATTTCCAATTTCAGGCAAATTGGATAAAAACTACGGTTTTTATAGGCCCAAGACTCCAAATTGGGAGGTTGGTTTATAATGGGGCTATATCAAAACATGGACCGATACGGACCATATTCGACTCACCTCTTTATGGTCCCAAAATACCTCTAGATTTTCAATTTCATACAAATCGGATAGAAAATACTGTTTCTAGACGCGCAAGAAGCAAAATCGGGAGATCAGTCTATATGGGGGCTATACCAAAACATGGACCGATACGGACCATTTTCGACACACCTCTTTATAGTCCCACAATACCTCTAGATTTCCAATTTGAGGTAAATCGGATGGTAAATATAGTTTCTAGACGCCCAAGAAGCAAAATCGGGAGATCGATCTATATGGGGGCTATATCAAAACATTGATCGATACGGACCATTTTCGATACACCTCCTTATGGTCCTAAAATACCTCTAGATTTTCAATTTCAGACAAATCGGATAGAAAATACTGTTTCTAGACGCCTAAGAAGCAAATTCGGGTGATCGGTCTATATGGGGGCTATACCAAAACATAGACCGATACGGACTATTTTGGACACACCTCTTTATGGTCCCAAAATACATCTGGATTTCCAATTTCAGGCAAATCTGATAAAAACTACGGTTTTTATAGGCACAAGACCCCAAATCGAGAGGTCGGTTTATATGGGGACTATATCAAAACTTGGACCGATATAGCCCATCTTCGAACTTGACCTGCCTGCAAACAAAAAACTAATCTGTGCCAAATTTGGGGACAATAGCGCCATTATTGTAGGCTGTAGCGCGATTACAACAGACAGACAGACAGACAGACAGACAGACAGACGGACAGACGGACAGACGGGCATGCTTATATCGTCTTAGAATTTCTCCCTGATCAAGAATATATATACTTTATATAGTCGGAAATAGATATTTCGATGTGTTACAAACGGAATGACAAACTTATTATACCCCCGTCACCATTTTATGGTGGTGGGTATAAAAATTGGAAGGTCGTTATAATCGTTGTATCGCTCTTGAAGGGAACTATGTTGAATAATAAAAACGAATTTTGAAAAAAAAATGTGTTTTTCTTTGTTAGGCCGGGGACTTATCAGCCAACCTGCTATATAGCCCATCCACGAACTTGGCCTGCCTGCAGACAAATGACGAGTTTGTGCAACATTTCAGCACGATAGCTTCATTATTGAAGACTATAGCCTAATTACAACAGACAGACAGACGGACATGATTATATCGTCTTAGAATTTCTCCTTGATCAAGACTTTATATAATTTATACAGTCGGAAATCGATATTTCGATGAGTCACAAACAAAATGACAAATTTATTATACCCCTGTCACCACTCTATGGGAGTGGTTATAAAGATTAAAATATATTAAGAAAATATACCACTTCTAAAGAAATTCTTATGAAGTGAAATAAAGTCCATCGCCGGAAGATTTCTTTTTTTTTGATGTACATTTAAAAGTGACATAAGAAGAACAACCTATTTTTTGCTACACTCGAAAATAGCTTGCTTGAATCCAAAGATTTATAATTAATTCTAAAACAAGTCTACAAACCAAAAATACAAAATCCCAAAAATAAGTCTTACCCCATATTTGAAGTTTTTTTTTTTTTAATCCAAAGTTTCAATATATCACTTACACAAAATTCACCGATTTTGATAGCCTCCACCATAGGATGGGGATACCCCCATTCCGTTTGCTATTCCGTTTGTAACACATCGAAATATTGCTCTAAGACCCCATAAAGTATATATATTCTGGGTCGTGGTGAAATTTTGAGTCGATCTAAGCATGCCCGTCCGTCCGTCCCTTTGTTGAAATCACGCTAACGAACGAAGCAAGCTATCGACTTGAAACTTGGCACAAGTAGTTGTTATTGATATAGGTCGGATGGTATTGCAAATTGGCTATATCGGACTACTTTTACGTATAGCCCCCATATAAACCTACGCTAAGATTTGAATAGCGGAGCCTCTTGGAGGAGCAAAATTCATCCGATACGGTTGAAATTTGGTACATGGTGTTAGTATACGTTTTCCAACAACCACGCAAAAATTGGTCCATATCGGTTTATAATTATATATAGCCCCCATATAAGCCGATCCCCTGATTTGGCTTGCGGAGCCTCTAAGAGAAACAAATTTCTTCCGATCCGACTGAAATTTGGTACATGGTGTTAGTATGTGGTCTCTAATAACCATGCAAAAATTGGTACACATCGGTTCATAATTATATATAGACCCCATATAAACCTATAACCAGATTTGGCTTGCGGAGCCTCTAAGGGAAGCAAATTTCATCCGATCCGGCTGGAAGTTGGTAAATGGTGTAAATACATGATCTCTAACAACTACGCATACATTGGTCCACATCGGTCCATAATTATATATAGCCCCCATATAAACCGATTCCCCGATTTGGCTTGCGGAGCCTCTAAGAGAAGAAAATTTAATCGGATCCGCTTCGGTTGAAATTTTGTACGTGGTGTTAGTATATGGTCTCTAACAACCATGCTGGAATTGGTCCATGTACATATTGGTCCATAATCATAAAGGCTGATACGGTCAAAATTTGGTCAAGGGAAAACGCGTGTAAATCGGTGAAATCGTTTATTTAAAAAATCAAATTAAATTTCTTTTTCAAGTTCAATTAGTATAAAAATCAGGAAAAATATTCAGTTAGGCTTTCGCTTTTCCAAATCCGAATTGCCGGGCCTCACGCTTGACACCTGCCATCAGATTTTGTACAGACACCTTGTCCACCTTCTTCGCCGCAGAAAGCCAGTTTGCCTTGAACTGCTGCTCGTCCTTAGCAGTTTTTTTGGTCTTCTTTAGGTTCCGCTTGACAATAGCCCAGTATTTCTCAATTGGGCGGAGCTCTGGCGTGTTGGGAGGGTTCTTGTCCTTGGGAACCTCCTGCACGTTGTTGGCGGCGTACCACTCCATGGCCTTTTTACCGTAATGGCAAGATGCCAAATCCGGCCAAAACAGTACGGAACAACCGTGTTTCTTCAGGAAAGGCAGCAGACGTTTATTCAAACACTCTTTCACGTAAATTTCTTGGTTGACAGTCCCGGAAGCTATGAAAATGCTGCTTTTCAAGCCACAGGTACAGATGGCTTACCAAACCAGATATTTCTTTGCGAACTTTGACAGTTTTATGTGCTTGAAAATATCTGCTACCTTTCCCCTTCCTTTTGCCGTATAAAACTCCTATCCCGGAAGCTGCTTGTAGTCGGCTTTGACGTAGGTTTCGTCGTCCATTACCAAGCAGTCAAACTTCGTCAGCATCGTCGTGTACAGCCTCCGGGATCGCGCTTTGGCCGTCGCATTTTGTTTATCATCGCGATTTGGAGTCACTACCTTCTTGTAAGTCGATAGTCCGGCTCGTTTTTTGGCTCGATGCACGGTTGTAGACGATACACCCAGCTTATTTGCGGCATCTCGGAGAGAGAGGTGAGAGTTTCGCTTGAAACTACCGGCAACTCTCTTTGTCGTCTCAGCGGCTTCCGGTTATCGATTTCCCCCCGATCCAGACTTCCTGGCTGTCGACAAACGTTCCCCAAACACTTTAATTACATTTGTAACGGTTGATTTGGCAACTTTTAGCGATTTTGCCAGCTTTGCGTGCGAGTAGCTCAGATTTTCGCGATGCTCGAGCAAAATTTTGATACGCTGCTCTTTTTGCTTGGACGGCATTTTGACAACTGAAGTGTGAATTCCAAAATCAAAATAGGAGCAACATTCTACAAATACACACCTTCAAAATGAGGGTTGTTCAGGTTTTTTAAATGCAAAATTGAAAGAAATACGTCAAGTTTATATTGACCAAATTTTGACCGTATCACCCTTTATATGCTTTTATTCATTTAATTTGAACTCTATACATTCTATAGATTAAGTTAACGATTTTATAATCTAAGACTCACTTCTGTAACCACTTGCGAATAGTACTGTTTCCATTTTGTTCTCATGTACTTAGCCTGACTTTCGTTAATTACATCGATTCCTAACACACCTATCACAATGGACTGAATAGTCTAAGTGAGCCTGAATCTTTAACTTTAACCTTAACACACCTTTTGTATTGTATATAGAAACACTTAAAGACACTAAAATCAAATATAAATCTATTAAAGCAGAGTAACATTATAACTTTTTTTGGTAAATTTTATTATAACTTGGTGGGGAAATGTCCAAAGCAACAATTGAAAAGTTTATCTTCTTTAAAATGAAATATTAAAGAAAAGTAATAGTGAAAAATGGCTGTTTTAGTGCGATAATGCCTACTTAATTCTGTCCTTAAGGCGATAAATGTTGTTTTTTTTTTAAATGTAAAATTTTGTGATTTAAGCTTTTAATAGGAAAAAAATTCTATATTTTTGAATATTAACTCGCCAAAAATGGCTCCTTTCTTAATTTTTTGGCACTCTGTGTACTGTGTGCATACACAGTCTCAACTGACAAAAGACAAGAAAATAGTTCACTTATGGTTGCACCATTATTCTCAGATTTTCACCGTATTTGACAAAAGCTCTAGGGATATGAAACATTTTTAAAGCTTAAATCTCTGTGTTTAGTTCACACGTTGTTAAATTTATTTTCGCTTTGATTTGTTTTGGTTTTCTCCATCTCTAGTTTGTAACTTCCTAAACAAAAAGAAAAATAACACAAAATGCACAACGACAAGATTTTTGGCGAATCTCTGCAAGAGAACACTCTCACTCTCCATATGTTTCTCACCTTGTGAATTTTCTTGTTGATATCGTTGTTTGTATTTTGAAGTTCTCTTTGTTGTTGTTGTTGTTTTTTTGTCATTCAAGTATGTGACTTGTGCAACATTGTGTCAAGTGGTCTCTGTGGTAAACATGGTGATGTTGTGGGTGAGAAAATTCCACCTTAACATTACCACCTTCTTGCATTCATTCATTTGCACTTAAAGTCCTTGTTGAGAGTTTTTTTCTCATTCTCACTGAGTGTGTTCGTATATATTGTATGTGAGGATGTGTGTGTGTGTGTGGTATGGTATTTTCTATGCTACCAACCAACAGGGCACAAGAGAAATGTTTATGGTTTGATAGAAGCACGGATTGTGCAACAGCGACGACAACAATCATAACCCTGAGGCAATAGCAACAGCATAAATGTTTCGCTTGCAAGTGTTTGTTTTGGCCCTACCAAGTAAGTAAAAGCTTGCCCACTTTTATATTGGGTTTGCTGATATCATGGCCTGTGGCAAGGACACAGTTGCTGTGAAAAATATTTTTTATGATTTGTAGTTTTCCTAGAAGAAACAACACAAATATTTTTTTGTATTTTATTGCTTTACTCTGCTCTTACTCGTCTCTGAATGACAATTGGCAAACGTGATAAGACTGCCATTTGTTTCTTCAAATGGCCATCGTTTTCATATTTGTTTGCTAGCGCTTATGATGATGAGCTATGACTGTGTGTGGTCATTGTACTTTTTAAAGGTTTCCTGGTTATGGGATGTGATATAGTTATGAGTATAATCAATTTCCAGCATAAAACTTTGTATTTACTTTTATGTGTTTAAAGTTTTTCAATTATTTGAGAAAGAAATCAAAATAAAATGCTCTTTAGTAGACCCGGTTTTTGTTTTGTTTCTTACAAAACCTAAATTTTTATATTTAGGATGCTTAGGATTAGGATTTAATGTTAATAGGGAGTCATGGTTAGCCATAGCCTATGTATACGAGGTCTGTTCAATCACACTGAAAATGTACATTTGATGAAAGGTGACTTCTCGTATGTATTTTGATCTGCTGAATTCGAAAAATTTAATATTAATGGGGAGTCATGGTTAGACATAGCCTATGTATACGAGGTCTGTTCAATTACTCTAGTTTACACTGAAAATGTACATTTGAAGAAAGGTGACTTCTCTTATGTATTTTGATCTGCTGAATTCGAATATTAAAAATTTTTGATTTTTTTGTATATTGACTATAAATAAAATAAAATAATAATAAATAAATAAAATAAAATAAATCAAACAAATGCATTTTTGTGTGGCCGAGTGGAATTTTGTGTGGGTGAGTTGCTCATATTTTGCATGATTTGACATCGGATTTGTTCACTCAATTACTTATAACCTTTTCATTTTTTGTCGTTTTTCTTTAGATGGTCTATTAACATACTTACGTTAGAGTATCATCTATACGACCATGAAGAGAAGCAATTTTTTTCAATGATTTGTACTTTTCCGGCGGAAAAGGGTCACTGTAAAACATAATGTTTTTTTTTTTAAATTTGCCCTTTTTGAACCATTTAACTTATCACAGATCCAATTACACACGATTATTCGTCATTTCAATACATTCCATTTAAGTACCAACAACTATATAATCGGACATTTCTAACTCGAGATATAATTTGTATAGTGGAAAAGTGCGAAAAACTTAAACAAACGGGATATCTCAAAAACTGTTCCATAAAAAAATTAAATTTTTTTCGAATTCAGCCGATCAAAATACATAAGAATAGTCGCATCTTATCAAATGTACATGAAAAAAATTATTTTGTAAACTAGTGTTATTAATGATATTTGAAAATTTTGTGACTTACGTCCACTTAGAAAATAGAGAACACACTAGGAAGGAAAATGTAGATTAATTTTAGAAATTTTGAACTAAACTACATTAGAAACACCGGTATCAAGAACAAATAAACATTTTCCCCAAATTTATTAGAATTTATTAGACATAATTAATTATTATAAAATGGAGTTCAAAATTGCAAAAAATGTACTTGGGTTCATTAGTGGGAAAATGGCAAAACTCTAAGAAATTCTAAATTGGTTTTAGTGCTCTGGAGGGTTCATTGGTTTTTGAGAATAGGTTCGATTTTTCCAATTTTATAACTCCACCATAGGAGTACTGAAAAAATATTGTTCTAATACGAAAGATTATCCAATCAAAATTTTGGGTACACAAATACATATGATTAAGGGCAAACTTATTTAATGTAATGAAATTTTATTTAAAATAAAGTTTATAATATTTCTTTACATTTCGCACACGAATCTTGAAAATTTTCCTTAAAATAAAGAAAAAATTTTTTGATTTAAAGAAGTCGTCTTTTATTGAAGTGGAATACTTAACACGGTTGGTAGAATTCTACCAAAAATGATAAATTTTTTACTGTTTGCCAGATTGGTAGAATTCTTGATGCTTCGTTCATTTTGCAAAATATTCCTCTCCAACTAAGAGATACTTCAATTTCAATAACATTTTCAATCAATTTAGTGTTTGACAATATTTACCATAAAAATACAATTTTGTTAAAATTTTCTTTAGAAATAAAATTTTAACAAAATTTTTTATATACATAACATTTTTACCAAATTGTCTATAGAAATAAATTTTTTCGAAATTTTCTATAGAAATAAAATTGTGACAAAACTTTCTATAGAAATAAAAGTTTTCAAAATTTTCTATAGAAATAAACTTTTGACAAAAGTTTCTATACAAATACCATTTTAACAAAATTTTCTGTAAAAATAAAATTCTTACGAAATTTTCTATAGAATTAAAATTTTGAAGCAATTTTCTATAGAAATAAAATGTTCACCAAATTTTCTATATAAATAATATTTTGTACCAAATTTTCTATAGAAATCAAATTATGACAAAATTGTATATAGAAATAAAATTTTCACCAAATTTTCTATAGAATACACATTTTGATAAAATTTCTTATAGAAATTTCCTTGAATATAAGATTTTTTAAATTTGGTAGATTTTTGATAAAATTTTCTTCAAATTTTGGTAGAAAATCCTTAAAGCAAGGCCAAAATCACAATCGGGGCCTCCAGGGTACATACGGATGATAACCAGTTTGAGAAAGGCCATGAAAATATGAATGGCGATGCTCGTCCCATTCGCTCGAGCACATCAACAACAGATAAATACATTTAAGGAATTTTGAAATAATCTTCGAACCACTACCAGAGAAGTTGCTGATGATACTGATATGTCGCTCGGCTTATAGCAAGCAGTTTTTAGGGATATTTTAGACATGGCACTGAAGATTGTTTCAAAATTGCAAAATTTTGAACATAAACTACGTCGCTTAGAATCTATCCAGTTTACGAACATCCAGATTAACTTAAAACGAAAATTACTGGTGACGAGGAGCCACCCGTAATATTTTCCTATTCTTAAATTTTAAGACCCCAATGAAAGAACCTCGGTTTTCTACGAATAACTTTATTTCAGAAGTGTTTCGAAGATTGAACAATAACGCTGGCATAAATGTACTATATCTGAGGGGGTTAGTTTAAAGAGGACAAGATACACTGAAAAAAGCATGGCCGGTTCTAAAGATTTTGTTTTTACACTAATGAGTTTGGTATTGATTACGGGCCAACGGAGCGGATAACTTAAGTAAGGATATCTTTAAGCGCAATTTTCTTTTAAATTTGGGTTTTGCGTACTTAATTCTACGAAAACAACTTTCGTTTTTATACTCTCCACCATAGGATGGGGGAATCACGCTAACTTCCGAACGAAACAAGCTATCGACTTGCAACATGGCACAAGTAGTTGTCATTGATGTAGGTCGAATGGTATTGCAAATGGGCCACATCGGACACACGTTTACGTATATCCCCCATATAAACCGATCCCCAGATTTGACCACCGGAACCTCTTGGAGGAGCAAATTTCATCCAATCCGGTTGAAATTTGGTACATGGTGTAAATATATAGTCTCTAACAACTATGAAAAAATTAGTCCATATCGGTCCATAGTTATATATAGCCCCCATATAACCGATCCCCAGATTTGACCTCCAGAGCCTCTGCACTGAAAAAAAAGCATACTCGGTTCCAAAGATTTTGTCTTTACTTTAAAAAATTTGGTATTGATTCCGAGCCAAAGAAGCGGAGAATACAAGTAAGGATACTTTTAAGACACAATTCTCTTTTAAATTTAGGTTTTGTGTACTTGCTTCTAGGAAGCAAATTTAAATTTTTCGCTTTCTCAGCTTTTTTTCTTCATATGCTATCAAAGTCCTTTAAAAACGAGTTAACGGCAACTTTATTTTCCAAATTAGGACTCGACTTCCAGTAGAAATTATGCTATGTTTGAAGTAAAAAACTTCTTTAAAATAAAGTTTTGAAAAACATGTCCTATATTTGAACGATTTTTTTCTTTGTAGTCAAGATGCAAAAAGACAACAAATTTAAAGACAATTTCATTAAATTTAAAGAATTCTTCTGAATTATTAAAGTCAAGTTGACTTTAGCCTAAAAATTTTTTCTTTCATGTTAAGATACACATTTTTAAGTCAAATCACTTAATTATAAGGACAATACGACTTCATTGAAAAGTTTATCGACTTTTGGACAAGGAAAATAACTTTATTTTAGAGAAATGCGTCTTCTATGCTAAGCAAAATTTGTATTCGTATTTTAAAGACATGAAATCTTTGACCTCACGGCAATATTTTTTCAGTGTGGGAGGAGCAAAATTTATCCGATTCGGTTGAAATTTGGTACATTATGGTAGTATTTGGCCCCTAACAACCATGCCAAACGTGGTCCAAATCGGTCTGTATATATAGCCCCAGATAATCCGACCCGAAAAAAAAATTGTCCATATCGGTTCATTAGTATATATAGCCCCCATATAAAGCGATCCCCATATTTCAATTCAGCCTCTCTACTTACCGCGCAATATCGGATTGTAATTATTTGTAGACTTCCCTGTATATACCGGTCAAGATTGTTGATGACAGTCTTTAGTAGAAGATTCTACGCAATCCATAGAAGATTCTACGCAATTTTCTATAGAAATAAAATTTTGACAAAATTTTCTATAGAAATAAAATTGTGACAAAAATTTCTATAAAAATAAAATGTTGACAAAATTTTCTATAGATATAAAATTTTGACAAAATTTTCTATAGAAATAAAATGTTGACAAAATTTTCTATAGAAATAAAATTTTGACTAAATTTTCTATATAAATAAAATTTTGACCAAATTTTCTATAGAAATAAAGTTTTGACAAAATTTTCTATAGAAATAAAATGTTGACCAAATTTTCTATAGAAATACAATTTTGACGAAATTTTCTATAGAAATAAAGTTAAATTAAAGAAATAAAATTTTGACAAAATTTTCTATAGAAATTAAATTTTGACAAAATTTTCTGTAGAAATAAAATTTTGACAAAATTTTCTATAGAAATAAAATTTTGACAAAATTTTCGATAGAAATAACATTTTGAAAAAATTTTATATAGAAATAAAATTTTTACAAAATTTTCTATAGAAATAAAGTTTTGATAAAATTTTCTATAGAAATAAAATTTTGACAAAATTTTCTATAGAAACAAAATTTTGACAAAATTTTCGATAGAAATAACATTTTGAAAAAATTTTCTATAGAAATAAAATTTTGACAAAATTTTCTATAGAAATAAAATTTTAACAAAATTTTCTATAGAAATAGAATTTTAACAAAATTTTCTATAGAAATACAAATTTTGGAAAAAATTTAACTTTAAATTATATTAATTTAGTTTGGAAAAATGGTCCGCTGGTACGAATTTTGGTCCAATTTCGGAAAAAAGTTGGTCCAAACTTAAAATTCATTGTGGCATATCTGGTGTGTACATAAGATTCGGCCTGGCCGAACTTACAGTCGTATATACTTGTTAAAGTTGTTTTCTTCATATTCCATCAGATTCTTTTAAAAACATTGTAACGACAATTTAAATTTCCAAATTCGGACACTTAAAAAACGTCTTTAAATTTATTTTAGAAACATGTCTCCTATTTTTAAAAGTTTTATTGGCTTTGTAGTCAAGATACAAAACGTCTACCAAATTAAGGACGATTGCATTAATTTTGAAGAATTTTTCAGAATTATTAAAGCTAACCTTAATCAACAATATTTTTCTTTCATATAAAGATACCCATTTTTAAGCCGAATCACTAACTAACTATAAGTACCAAACGACTCTATTGAAAAGTCTATCGAGTTTTGGACATAGGAAAATAAAATATATTGGAGAAATGCGTCTTCAATGCTTAACAAAATTTGCATTCGTGCGATATGATAATATTTTTTCAATGTAGTTATTTATGAGAAAATAAATAAATAAATTTAAAGTAGCAGTTTTTATCAGAAAATCATATTTATTTAAAGACAAAAGATCTCAATTTTCTTTACCACTACAAACTTTTGAAACTAATATCTTTGTTATTCTATTTACTCTTCAAGATATCAATTTATTTCGGTCAATTCACTTAAAAATTTTTCATTCAGTTCGTTTTTTGTTTTCACATAATCGAATTAATTTTTCCCAATCGAATGTATATAGGTCATAGAGATGTTTCAATCAAATATCCTCTCATATCGATTCCTTTTACATAACATCTCACTTACTCAAACAAAAAGTGTCAAATTGAATTTGCCTTGTGGTTTAATGTAATCAGACATGCAAAGCCGTGAATGAAACTTTCTTTGGAATAAAACAAGACCAACAAAAAGTTTTGGGGTGAATAAAATACAACGTACAATTTAACCCTTGATTGGCTAGCATCAAATCCTGAACTAAGAAGCAAATGGTAAATTTTTGGGTTTGAACTAAAAGCCAGTAGATATTGTTAGAAAGACTTATTGTGAACAATATTTTTATATGTCCAGATATCATATAAATCCTTAAATATTGTTGGTGGGAGTATGGTCAACCGAAACGATCATAGAAGCTTTGTATCAAACTCAATTGAATCGTGTGAGTCGACCATTGCGTTCTAAACGCCCAGCAAACAAAAAATTGGAAGTTCTTCTAAATGCCCAACTTTAAAAGCACTTCTAAAAATGTCCTCCCAAAGATGTTATTTATTTTAACTTCACAGGAAGTTCATTTGGGTTAATTTTTTATAACTCGCCTTTGTCATATTTTTAATGGAAAATTTATTTATTTTTTTCTTTCAAATTAGCTAAAAACAAATTAAGAATTAATAAAATTCTACAAATTATTTTAATTTTGCTGAAAAAAGTTCTAAATCCTTTCTAGAAAATTGCAAATTTTTGAAAATATTGAAGTAATATGTCAAACGTTCCTGACAAGCGTTGTGATGCGTTATAAATTATAAAAAAATTTAAAAATTGTTTATTTGTCAAAACAAATTTCTTAATTAACATACAAAACACAGAATTCGCATCACGCCTTAAGAAGTGATGCAAATTCAGTGCAACGGCTGTTGAAATTATATACATCCATCCTATGACAAGCCCATGTTAAATTCATCGCTTCTGCGTCAATTTGGCACTACTTCCGGATCCAAAAAGAACATTTTCATTACATTTTTGATCATCATTTTTGTTCATATGAGGAAGCCATAAAATGGGTCGATTTGCGAATTGAGTCAAATTACGAGTCGCTTTTTTTATCGCGGTATTCACATGTTGCAAGGAAATGGTTAGAAGTACTGCCTAACGATGAACAATATTTCAATTGGTCAGTCTGATGCAGTAGTATCTTCATAGAAATTGTCGATACCATTGAAGAAGGCGTAAAGATTTCATATAATGTGGGAAAAATATAATTTCTGAATAATTCAGCTTCTATATAATGGGACAAGCTTCTAGTAACGTCAAGAGTCATCATAGGCAAGTTCAACTGTATACGCTTCATAAACAAAACACTACACCATTTTCAATATTTGCGATATTACACTCAAAAAAAAAAATAACCCTCTATTTCACCAAAGCCAATTTAACTTTAGTTTAGTTCATTATTATGTTTGGAGAAAGTTTTCTTTGCTCTAATAATTTTTTTGCGTACGTTAGTTAAATTAACTAAAAAACGAGAAAAAATTATACACAAATGAAGTATTCAGATTTACTAGTTTCGTACTTCTCACAAAGTACTTTCTTTAAATTTGTAAATTTTACTACAAATGCGTCCATCATGAACTTCGTATGTCACTAAAAACATTCTTGCAATTTTGAACTCCAGTTGTTTCCTTCCAGTTAGAAACATTTTTTACAGCAAGTGAAACAAATTAATTATGTTTAATAAATATTCTTAAATTTGTCGAAAAATATTTACTTATTTTTGTGAAATCGACGTGATGTCAGCTTTTGTAAAACTTTGTAGTTAAAATTTTCTAAAATTAATCTATGTTTTCTAAATTTACTAAAATTTTCTTTCCTAGTGGGTTCACAGTTTTTTCAGTGTAGTTTTCACTTTTATAACAAAAATGCGTTTTTACTACACTTATTGTCTGGTCACAAAGGGTTAAGAAATAAATTGAAGTATGAATTTTGAAAACTATAGTCTTCATTATACAATTCAATTTAATGCCTTATGCTGAGTGAAATGAAGAACGAACATTGAAGCGTATAAGTAACATGTATTCAACTGCTGTTACTCATACGCGTTGGTGTACAGAATGTGGCTTTAAAATGAACTTGCATATTGGCGGCAGTGATGCCAACTCCCGAAGGGCAAAAAAACACCAAAAATATATAATAAATTCTAATATACCAGTTCCCACTACCAGTTCCCACTACCACAACTACTCCAGTACTCAATGTGCGACTACCAAAAAAAAAACCTTCCAAAGATGTATTAGAACCTTTTGGGTATTGATTTCAGTTGAAGCATTTTTACGAATTTACGAGTATGAAAAAAACATCCAACCATGTATTATAGAACTTTTGGGTACTGATTTCATTTGCAGCATTTTTACGAAATTATGAATGCCTATCCAAGTGCACATATTTATAATAGTTAATGCTTATATTACTCTCATTCAATTAATTTTTATACCCACCACCATAGAATGGTCATGGGGGTATAATAAGTTTGTCATTCCGTTTGTAATACATAATATATCGATTTCCGACTATATAAAGTATATATATTCTTGATCAGAGAGAAATTCTAAGACGATATAAGCATGTCCGTCTGTCTGTTGTAATCACGCTACAGCCTTCTATAATGGCGCTATCGTCCTGAAATTTAGGACAGATTCGTGTTTTGTTTTGCAGGCAGGTCAAGTTCGAAGATGGGTTATATCGGTCAATGTTTTGATATAGTCCCCATATAAACCGGCTCTCCGATTTGGGGTCTTGGGATTACAAAAACCGTAGTTTTTATCTAATATGCCTGAAATTGGAAATCTGGTGGTATTTTAAGACCATCAAAGAGTGTGCCGAAAATGGTGCTCCATGTTTTGGTATAGCCCGATTTTCGGATTTTGCTTCTTGGGCGTCTGGAAACTGTAATTTTCAGCCGATTTGCCAGAAATTGAAAATCTAGAGGTATTTTAGGTAAAACAAGTATATACGGCTGTAAGTTCGGCCAGGCCGTATCTTCAGTACCCTCCATCATGGATTGCGTAGAAACTTCTACTACAGACTATCATCCAAAATCGAATTACTTGGGTTGCGTTAACACTTGCCGATGGTAAGGTATCTTAAAACTTCTTAACATCGCCTTCTCAATTGTAAGTTAGTCCATACGGGACTAAAGATTCAATACGTAAATAATTTAGTTTGACAACATTTTCTATAGAAATAAAATTTTGACAAAATTTTCTATAGAAATAAAATTTTGACAAAATTTTCTATAGTAAAAAAAGTTTGTTAAAAAAAGTTTTGTATAGAAATAAAATTTTGCTAGATTATTATTGGCAATCGGCTATAGATATAACTATAGACCGATATGGACAAATTTTGGCATGGTTGTTAGCGTCCACATACTAGCCCAATGTACCAAATTTCATCAAGTTCCAAATTTTAACCGGGATGAATTTTGCTCCTCCAATAGTTTCGGTTGTCAAATCTGTGGATCGGTTTAAGATCAGTATGGACCAATTTTTGCATGGTTGTTAGATACCATATACTAACACCACGTATCAAATTTCAACCGGATTGGGTGAACTTTGCTCTTCCGAGGGGCTATGTCCATATATGGACTGATATTTACCACTTTTGGCATGGTTGTTAAATATCATATACTACCACCACGTACCAAATTTCAACTAGATCGGATGAATTTTGCTTCTCCAAAAGGCACCGGAGGTCAAATCTGAGGATCGGTTTATATGGGGGCTATATATAATTATGGACTGATATGAACCAATTCCTGCATGGTTGTTGTATAGCATATACTAACCTCACGTACCAAAGTTCAACCAAATCGAATGGATTTTGCACTTCCAAGGGGCTCCGGAGGTCAACTCTGGGGATTGGTTTATATGGGGCTATATATAATTATGGACCGATTTCGACCAATTTTGCATGGGCGTTTGAGATCATATGTTAACACCACGTTCAAAATTTCAGCTGAATCCAATTTTTGCATGTTCATTAGAGACCATATACTAACACCACACACAAAAATTTTTTTCTGATTCAATCACGAAATTAATTGATCCAATTAATTTTTAATTGAAATGTCTTCAATCACAGAAATGATAGTATCAATTAAAAAATTAATTAAAGGTCAATTAAAAAGTTAATTGATCCAATTAAAAAATTAATTAATACTATTATTTTTGTGATTGATTTTTGTTTCAATTAAAAAATTTGTTGAATCAATTAAATTTTTAATTGAATATTTTTTAAAACTCAATAAAAATTTTAATTGGAAAAATGTTCGTGAAATTTTTTTGTGTGCATGTACCAAATTTCAGCCAGATCGGATGAAATTTGCTTCTCTTAGAGGCTCCGCAAGCCAAATCGGGGGATCGGTTTATATGGGGGCTATATATAATTATGGACCGATGGCCCATTTGCAACACCATCCGACGTACATCAATAACAACTTGTGCCAAATTTCAAGTCGATAGCTTGTTTCGTTCGGAAGTTAGCGTGATTTAAACAGAAGGACGGACGGACATGCTCAGCTCGACTCAGAATTTCACCACGACTCAGAATATATATATACTTTATGGGGTCTGAGAGCAATATTTCGATGTGTTACAAACGGAATGACAAAGTTAATATACCCCCATCCTATGGTGGAGGGTATAAAAATTGGTGTGTAGAGAATGGGGTATTTCGATCCATGTTTTGGTATAGACCCCATATAGACAGATCTCCCAATTTTACTGCTTGGGCATCTAGAAACTGTATTTACAAACCCATTTGCCTGAAATTGGCAATCGGTCCATGTTTTCGTATAGCCCCCATACAGACCGATCTCGAGATTTTATTGCGTGGGCTTCTAGAAACTGTATTTACTATCCAATTTGCATGAAATTTGAAATCTAGAGGTATTTTAGGACCAGAAACAGGTGTCCCGAAAATGTGGTGTATCGGTCCATGTCTTGGTATAGTCCCCATATAGACCGATCTCCCGATTTTACTAATTGGGTGTCTAGAAACTGTTTTTTTAATCCGAATTGCTTGAAATTGCAACTCTAGGGGTATTGTAAGGTGTCTCGAAAATGGGGTGTATCGATCCATGTCTTGGTATAGCCCCCATATAGACCGATTTCCCGATTTTACTTCTTGGGCGTATAGAAACTGTATTTTCTATCCGATTTGCTTGAAATTAAAAATCTAGAACTATTTTAAGACCACAAATAGGTATGTCGAAAATGGAGAGTATCGGTCCTAGTTTTGATATAGGTTAGGTTAAAGTGGCAGCCCGATTAAGATTCAGGCTCACTTAGACTATTCAGTCCATTGTGATATAGATCCCATATAAACCGCTCCCCCGATTTGGGGTCTTGAGCTTCTAGAAACCGTAGTTTTTTCCGATATGCCAGAAATTAAAAATCTAGAAATATTTCAGGACCATAAAGACGTGTGTCGAAAATGGTCCGTATCGGTCCATGTTTTGGTGTAGCCCCCATATAGACCGATCTCCCAAATTTACTTCATGGGCTTATAGAATTCGTAGTTTTTACCCAATTTGTCTGAAATTGGAATTATAGAGGTATTTGAGGAACATTAAGAAGTGTGTCGAACATTGTGAGTATTGGTCCAAGTTTTGGTATAGGTATGTCGAAAATGGGGAGTATCGGTCCAGGTTTTGGTATAGGCCCCATATAGACCGATCTCCCGATTTTGGGTCTTGAGCTTCTAGAAAACGTAGTTTTTATCCAATTTGCCAGAAATTAGAAATCTGGAGGTATTTTAGGACCATAAAGAGGTGTGTCGAAAATGGTCCGTATCGGTCCATGTTTCGGTGTAGCCCCCATATAGACCGATCTCCCAAATTTACTTCATGGGCTTATAGAATTCGTAGTTTTTACCCAATTTGTCTGAAATGGAATTATAGAGGTATTTGAGGAAAATTAAGAAGTGTGTCGAAAATTGTGAGTATTGGCCCATGTTTTTGTATAGGCCCCATATAGACCTACCTGCCGAATTTATTTCTTGGGAAGCTAGAATTAGTAGTTTTTATCCACTTTGCCTGAAAATGTAAATATGCTGGTATTATAGATCGTCACAAATTTGTATCGCATTTATTTTTACCGGTCCATTATATAAGACTTTGATCCATCGACCGATTTAACTTCTTGAGGGTATATCAGGAGCACTGATCATAAAAATTGCATGAAAGTAAAAGTAACATTTACAGATTTTACTCCTCGTTATTATTTAAATAATGGCTGTAGGTTAGGTTAGGTGGCAGCCCGATGTTTCAGGCTCACTTAGACTATTCAGTCCATTGTGATACCACATTGGTGAACTTCTCTCTTATCACTGAGTGCTGCCCCATTCCATGTTAAGCTCAATGACAAGGGACCTCCTTTTTATAGCCGAGTCCGTACGGCGTCCCACATTGCAGTGAAACCTCTTTGAAACCCTCAGAAATGTCACCAAAATTACTGAGGTGGGATAATCCACCGCTGAAAAACTTTTTGGTGTTCGGTCGAAGCAGGAATCGAACCCACGACCTTATGTATGCAAGGCGGGCATGCTAACCATTGCATCACGGTGGCTCCCTCGGTAAATAATGGCGGTAAAAATCTACAGATTTATGATTTCAAATCAAGGCTTTATTTCATCATTTACACGATATGTTTATGATTTCTCTAAAACTCTAACAAAATTGTTTCTTATAACTCCAAAATCTGATCTAGTCTTCATAGGTAGAATCTTAAAATTTATCTTCGGGAAGCATACTGGTTGAACTGATCTGCTTGCGAGAATATCTTTCATCAAATCCCCTGACATTCTATATATTATCAAGTAACCCGCTATGACGAAGAGTTTTCAAAGTAAACTATTATATTTGATTCATGGTGGTGGGTATTTAAGATTTGGTCCGACCGAACTTACACTATATATACTTGTTATCTGTAATATGGTTTTCAGAGGATAAACTAAATATTTTGACACTAAATTTCGAAATATTTGCTGGGAGTCTATTTTTGATTTCATTTATGAGCGTTTTTGACAATTTAATACGAAATTTTTTAATGACATCTTTATCAAGTTCAGAAATTCTGTACTCGTCCCCAGACTTTTAAAAATAATAACAATATTTATTAAAAAAGGATCAATGCCACCTTCATAACAATAAAATTCCATGCCAATACAGCTGAGATTCTTAAGCTTTTGAAGTCTAATCAGAAATTTTGTATGAAAACATGTCGTCAATTATATTCAATACTGTTGCAATTGAAAAAAGCACTAAATGAAAACGCCAGAAAGCACCAATTTGGTGCTTTTTTTTTGAAAAGGCACTAAAAAGCCAATTTAGTGTTTTTTTTTTTTTTTGAAAAGGCACTAAAAAGCCAATTTGGTGCTTTTTGGAAATCAAAAAGCACTAAATTTTGTGCTAAAAACACAAAATTGACATCACTGATTGGAGGTTTTGTGATTATTTTTAAAATTTTTTTGTTCGTGCTTAGTTGTGGTCGAACAAGAATTCAGTGAAAACAAAGATGGGACTCGCTTACATTTGCGGTATTTGTGGTTTTCCTTCGGTTATGATTGTTCCGTATGATTACTCATTGCGAAGGGAACATCACTACTTCCAATTCAAGATGTGCATTAGTTTCCTAATACAGCTTCGCTTCTCAACTTACATTTGAATTATGGCAGAGACGATCTCGGTTTTTGAATAACACACTTTTTTAAAAATAAAACAAGAAAATATTAATCATCGAAAATACGAGCTTTATTAGTTTCCAAAAAATATTCCCCATTAAGTTCTATACATTTTGCATGCGTTTGAACCAATTGTCAAAGTACTTTGGCCACTCTGACTGAGGTTTATCCAAAACATGCACTTTCGAATGCTGTTTATTTTCAGGCTCAAACGCGTAAATCCACTTATCACTAAGTCATAGACGTGATTCGAAGCACGGCGATCGTATTTTTGGAGCATTTCTTTCAACATGATCCTTTTTGTTTGAGCGATTGGCAAATTGTATGGGATCCAACACTAACTTGCAATATTAAATGTATACCAGCGGTATGTACCTAATGCCTAATGGATCAATCTCATGACAGGTCAAATGGTGATCAATTAGGGCACAGCATCAAATGATTTTGGAGGACCATCACGAAATTCCTCTTTGGATGAACGACCTCGGTTGAATTCTCCATTCAAAAGACTGTTGCTCGATGGGGTTTCCTCGCCAAAAATTAAGTTCATAGATAGTAGATAAGAGTTAATCCATGTCGAATATTGAAAAAACCAATTACATCGAAATGTTCACGATCTACGATTCCATTTGTTTGGTCGAGATGAATCTTTTAAGTTGCAGCAAATAGCACACGTATGTCAAAACGTTCTGAATACGTATAACCTCCAAAATATCAAGCTTAATGATAGAAATATCAATTGACAGATCGCGACACTCCATAGGCTATTCCCGGCATACAATAAGCAACTCTCGTACGAAGTAGATGGTCCGAAATTCAATGAGTCTGGCCACGAAACGACCCAATTTTTGACTTCTTCTTACGGACAAAAGTACTGATCTGATATGTCATCGATCGGAACAAGTGGTAATAATAAGGAACAATATCTGGGCTATACGATGAATGGGGTAGAACTTCCAACTCGAGTGTTTCCAAATAAGTTGAAGTTTTGCAACATTATGTGCCTTTCCAAATATTCTGGCCGTTTTTATACTCTCCACCATAGGATGGAGACCCCATAAAGTATATATATTCTGGGTCGTGGTGAAATTCTGAGTCGATCTGAGCATGTCCGTCCGTTGAAATGTTGGTCAGATGGTATTGCAAATGGGCCATATCGGTCCACTTTTACGTATAGACCCCATATAAACGGACCCCCAAATTTGGTTTGCGAGGCCTTTAAGAGAAGCAAATTTCATCCGATCCGGCTGAAATTTGGTACATGGTGTTAGTATATGGTCTCTAACAACCATGCAAAAATTGGTCCACATCAGTCAATAATTATATATAGCACCCATATAAACCGATCCCCAGATTTGCCTTGCGGAGCCTCTAAGAGAAGCAAATTTCATCCCATCCGGCTGAAATTTGGTACATGGTGTTAGTATATGGTATCTAACAACCATGCGAAAATTGGTCCACATCGGTCCATAATTATATATAGCCCCCATATAAACCGATCCCCAAATTTGGCTTGCGGAGCCTCTAAGAGAAGCAAATTTCATCCGATCCGGCTGAGATTTGGTACATGTTGTAAGTATATGGTCTATAATAACCATGCAAAAATTGGTCGAAATCGGTGCATAATTAAGTATAGCCCCCATATAAACCGATCACGAGTTTTGACCTCCGGAGCCTCTTGGAAGACCAAAATTCATCTGATTCCGTTGAAATTTGGTACGTGGTGTTAATATATGGCCTCAAACACCCATGCAAAAATTGGTCGAAATCGGTCCATAATTATATATAGCCCCCATATAAACCGATACCCAGATTTGAAATCCGGAGCCACTTGGAAGAGCAAAAGTTATCCGATTCGATTGAAATTTGGTACGTGATGTTAGTATATGGTATCCAACAACCATGGAGGAATTGGTTCATATCAGTCCATAATTATATATAGCACCCATATAAACCGATCCCCAGATTTGACCTCCGGTGCCTTTTGGAGAAACAAAATTCATCCGATCTGGTTGAAATTTGGTACGTATGATATTTAACAGCTATGCCAAAAGTGGTCCATATCAGTCCATAATCATATATAGCCCCCATATAAACCGATCCCGAGATGTGGTTTTGGAGCCTCTTGGAGGAGCAAATTTCATCCGAGTCAGTTGAAATTTGATACATTGTGCTAGTATATGACCGTTAACAACCATGCCTAACTAGGTCCATATCGGTCTATAGTTATATATAGCCCTCAGATAAATCGATCCCTAACCACACAAAAATTGGTCCATATCAAGTTCATAATTGTATATAGCCCCCATATAAGCGACCCCCATATTTCGATTCTGGCTCTCTACCACGTATGGACTAACTCACAATTTAGAAAACGATGTTAAGAAGTTTTAAGATACCACAACCCAAGTAATTCGATGGTGGACGACAGTCTTGCGTAGAAGTTTCTATGCAATCCATGGTGGAGGGTACATAAGATTCGGCCTGGCCGAACTTACGGCCGTATATACTTGTAATTTTATTCATTTAATGTTTAGTGTTGAATTGTTTATGTTTTTGTGTTTTTATTGCTAAAATAAAAATGTACTGTTTTTTTCTTGAATGTAGTGGTTTTGCCAATTTGAAATCTGGCAAGCATAATAGTACACCACGCCAGGTGATTGTCCCGAATACACAGCCTGATATGCTTTCCATGGTATTCGTCGATATTCACGCTTGTCTGTGTTAATCATTTGATTTATTGTGCTTGGGATTTTCGTAGTCGGATCCACTTATCATCACCAGTAACGATGGGAGCCACTGTGTTTCAATGATTTGCACGCCCGCCTGGCATACAAAGCGTCATAGGATAAATCCCAGTTTCGAGCAAACACCAAAAAAATTCAGTGGTGGATTAACTGCTCGCATTAGTGCTGGCATTTCAAGGTGTTTCAGAGCTTCTCTAAGTTGTATCGCCGCATTGTGAAACGCCATTCGGACTTGGCTATAAATATACCCCGAACATCGCCATCTGTCTTGAGCATTACTAATTTGCCTTCCTAATACTTATGTTAGGATCACTAAGATTTCAGCCGATTTCAATATCAAAACTGGTAAACTTCCGATGTAAGTTTTAAAAGCCTATTATCAACACTGAAAGAAGTATTGTTGTGAGGCCAAAGATTTCATGTCCTTAAAATACGAATACGAGTTTAGCGTCTTCTAGCATTTTTCTAACAATGTTTTTTTTTTCCTTGGCCAAAAGTCGATACACTTTTCAACGAAGACATTGTAACTGTAAGGACAGTAAATTATTTGACTTAAAAATGGATATCTTTAGGTGAAAGAAACTTTTCATGAATAATGATTCTGAAAAATTCTTTAAAAATAATGAAATCGTCCTCAAGTTTGTTGACTTTTTGCATCTTGAATACAAAGCAAAAAAGCATTCAAAATAGGAGATATTTTTCAATACTTCACTTCAATACCAAAATCATTAGTGTAAAGAGAAAATCTTTAGAGTTGGAATACTTTGTTTTAGTGAATAACCAAACCTAAGAAGGTATTTCCAGATTTATATTTCCTTAATCATAATTTCCATTTATTTGCTACGACACTTTATACCACTTGTTAGAACATATCGAGGTAAGTACAGGACCCACGATGTTGATGTAAAATTTTCCATTTTTTTATTACACTCCAAACTCACGTTTTGTAGTGATATGCGCCCCTACCCTATAATAACTACAGCAGGAACTTGTTTTGTAAACTGCAAACATGAGTTTTGAAAACAAAGTTTTTGAAGAGTTTCTACAGCGAAGAGACGTGTGTTTCTAATTTCCATACTCTCACCGTACAAACACCACATAAGTGAAGGTGTGCGATTGTTCGTTATTGTCATCGCTTTCAATTCAACATTCTCCCCTAGAGCTTTTGGCGATAAGGATATGTGTGGTTCTGTGAATGGTTGTGTTTATTGTTGCTTGTTGTCTATGACACCTTCAACATCTTGCCTTGTACATGTACACCCTCCTCTATACCATTTGGAGCCTTTCATTTCACACAGGTGTTATTTTCAATAGGAGGCAGAGTAAGAGTTTCGAAAATGTGGTTTGCCGTTGTAAACATACAAACGCGCGTCTTTATACAGCCTCATTCTCAGCCTCTTCTTGCTTGAAATTGTGCAGTGTGTTTGTGTATCACCATAGAGTGAGAGTGTGAAGACACATATACACACACTCTCTCTCATCTACTCTATCGCAGACACATTTGAAACACGCTTTGTCTTTGTTAAACGTGTGAATAACAAGCTAATTTTCCGCGCTTTTATTCGGCCTTTTAGCACATTTCATTTATGAAATTAGCAGGCTAATGCTGTTATCAAATTACGGGATTTTATTAATCTCTCATCACAAGCTCATAATTGTATTCGAATTAAGTGGAGGAACTTGTGATTTTGTAATTGATATAGCAAATCTAATTTATTACTATACAAGTTTAAACTTTTAGTGTGAACTGTAATTTAAATGTCTTGGGCAATGTTAGATTCATAAGACTTTTCTATGTTTTCTATTGACATATAAAAATCGGTTTAAATTAATAAGATATCCGCTATTACTCACTTAATTGCATGTATTAAATTGTATTAGAAAAATAAAATATTTCGATATTCAAATTCTTTATCCTATAATTGGATAAATTGTTAATAAATAAGAGATTAAAAGAAATCTCAATGGAAAATTTTGTTTTTGTTTTTATAACCTTGGCATACAAACTATGTCATTCCATTTGTAACACATAGAAATATTGGTCACAGATGGGAGTCACCATGGTGCAATGGTTAGGATACCAGCCTTGCATACAATGAGTGGCAAGTTCAATTCCAGTTTCGACCCAAACCAAAAGTTTTTTCTTCGGTGATTTATGCCCTCTCAGTAATGGTGGTGATCAGAGAATGATGCCGACCCATTTATGTCGGTGGCGGCTGGCACTAAATTTTTGCCTCAGACGGCGGCGGCTTGACGGCTAAGCCGATATAAATTTGTCCATTCGGCGGCGCATAAATATCCGTTATAAAATCAATTTGAAGTTATTCGAATGGTAATGAGATTAGTTGTACAACCAATTTTACAATCAAGTTTACATTTCGTTAAAATTTTCTGAGCAAAATTTTTGCAAAACTGTTTGTAACGTGGTTTTGTAGTCTGGAGGGCTGAGGTACGTCGTTTAGTCATTCCCAAGGTCGATCTAAGGACCAACAAACATTAAATAAGAACACAAGTTGGTTTCCCTGACTAGTTAGTTTTTAAGTTTATTACAATTTGTTCTTGTGTTGAAGGAAGACGTAAGACAAAGGCAAAAGCGGTCGGGTGGTGATTGGGGATCTGGTTCTCGTTGTTGGGTTGAACGATTTCGAGTTAATCGTGAACTTTTCGTTGTGACGATTTGTAGATGATCGTGAACTTTGATAACGGCCGATTGCACAGTCTATGTCGGTAATCAAGTTGCAATTGCTGGTAGAGTTGATAGGTAAATTGAAACGGTTCGATCGGTCGGTAAATCGGGTCACCTCTACAGCTTCATCGGTAATACGATTCGGTCATCAGCAATCGGTAATGCGATGATTCAGCTTAATTGGTAGTATGGTTCGGTAATTCTGCTTAGTGCGTTTCGTGTATACATCGGTAGAACGGTTCATGTATACAGATTCGCCGGTAATACGGTCACTGCGCTGGCCTCGGTGAATTATAAGGTGTCCATTACCTGTGAAATGTAAAGGAAAATAATGTACCCTCAACGAGTGAGGAAGAGTACGCTCATCCTGTGATGAAGATATTACCCTCTACTTGTGAGGATGGTTGAACCCTCAATTTGTGAGGTAGGTTGTACCCTCAACTTGTAAGAAAGAGTTACCCTTAACTTGTGTGTGGGAAGATGTTACCTTCAACTTGTGAGGAAGGTTGTACCCTCAACTTGTGAGGAAGGTTGAGGACAGTTTGAACCAAACTTGTTCTGAGAAGAACAGTGGGAGGACTTTCCTTATATGAATCCGGAGACACACTACGGTAGGAAAGCCTGTCCTCCAGTGTTGCCAGGTTGGGGGTTCCCCCTAAATTTAGCGGTTTTTTACAAGTTTAGGAGGATAAAAAAATATGTAAGACCTTATATAGTGAGCAATACTAAACCAAATTCGGGACAATTCTATCATGAATTATGAGAAAAAAAAGATGCGGGAAGTCAACTCAAGTTTCTAAATATATGCAAGTATGCAATAGCATTATTTATTTATTTTTTTCAAACGCTTCTGTTGAAAGGGCATTTTTAATTTAACTTAGCAGTTAAATTTTCATTAAATTTTTGGTCTTATAATTTCTCGCGAATAACTATAATTTTTGTTTATTTTTTATTTCCATTATATATACTTTATAACCCGCTTTTTTTTATTAATTTGATTTAAATGATTTATACATTGAATTATTTTGTTTTGCCTGCTTTCCTCAGGGACGAAATATTAGAAAAAACGAAATTCCCTTTTGTTATAAAGTATTTTCTTAAAGAGCAAATAAATCCGAATTTGTGACAAGTGTTGTAATGATTTCATATAATGATTTTTGTTTACTTCAAAAGAAATTTTTTTTTCATCAAAAGAAAATTTAGTTTCCTCAGAAAAGAACTCTCTCGACTCGGCGGCTTCATTCTCTGCTGGTGATATTTGTGAGTGTATCAAACTTCTCTAAGAGTGGTATCACTGTTGGACTTGGCTAAACGAAGTGACCTCCCTTAGCTGTGAACTTAACATATAATCGGACATTTGTGGTACCACAATGGACTGAATTGTCAAAGTGAGCCTGAAATATATTAGCCTGCTACTATACCGCAGTGTTGCCAGTATTGAGGATTTTCCCCCAAACTGGGGATATTTTTTCGTGAAAGGGGACGAAATTTTTGAGTTGGGGACTTGGGCATTTGGTGGGGAATTTCCATAAATTTGGGGATTTTTGTGTGGATTTTTTTTAATCTGTTTAACATAATAAATTAACATCAAATTTCTACATTTTTACAAAAGAAGTTCAGTGGTTTGTCAACATTAAAAAATAAAACTACTCTTTATTCCACGGTATTCAAAAGGGTGCAAATGGAGCATTTAAACTAGAAACGGACACAGTATTTTATTTCTGGGGCTCAAGCTCTTTTTTTAATTTAACCCAGTTTGGCTAAGATATTTTCCTATAACTGCAAAATAATTTCTAACACCACGGCTGTCACTCGAGCCAAAAATAATCTACCATAATTGGGAAAAATTTTTACCATAAAACTACCAAACAATAAAAATCTTTTTCCAAAATTTTATTTTTGTAGAAAATGTCAAAATTTTGTTTCTATAGAAAATTTTGTCAAAATTTTATTTCTATAAAAAATTTTGTCAAAATTTTATTTTTATAGAAACATCAAAAATTCTACCAATCTACCAAACAATAAAAAATCTACCATTTCTGGTAGAATTTTACCAATTGTGGCCACCGAGTCTACCACCCAATTTTAGTATTTGAATATTTAGAAGTAAATTTTTGTTCATAAATACATGGTGACCGAACTCCCATTTTCATATATCCAGCACTTGGAAGACGATCACCTGTCTGTTGGTGTTGTGGTTCGAAATCTTGATCTTATTGCAGTTTACAAGCTGGTTTGACAATTTTTTTATACACTGTGGAACAGGGTATTATAAGTTAGTGCATATGTTTGCAACACCCAGAAGGAGACGAGATAGACACATGGTGTCTTTGGCAAAAATGCTCAGGGTGGGCTCCTGAGTCGATATAGCGATGTCCGTCTGTCCGTCTGTCCGTGAACACATTTTGTAATCAAAGTCTAGGTCGCAGTTTTAGTCCAATCGACTTCAAATTTGGCACAAGTATGTGTATTGGCTCAGAATAGATCCCTATTGATTTTGGAAGAAATCGGTTCAGATTTAGATATAGCTCCCATATATATATTTCGCCCGATATGGGCTTATATGGCCCCAGAAGTCAGACTTTTACCCTAATTTGCCTAAAATTTTGCACAAGAAGAACAATTAGCACTATAGTCAAGTGTGCCAAATTTTATTGAAATCGGTTCAAATTTAGATATAGCTCCCATATATATCTTTCGCCCGATATGGACTAATACGGTCCCAGAAGCCTGAGTTTTACCCCAATTTGGTTAAAATTTTGCACAGGGAGTAGAATTAGCATTGTAGCTATGCGTGCCAAATTTGGTTGAAATCGGTTCAGATTTAGATATAGCTCCCATATATAGCTTTCGCCCGATTTACACTCATATGACCACAGAGGCCAATTTTTTGCTCCGATTTAGTTAAAATTTTGCACAGGGAGTAGAATTAGCATTGTAGCTATGCGTGCCAAATTTGGTTGAAATCGGTTCAGATTTAGATATATCTCCCATATATAGCTTTCGCACGATTTACACTCATATGACCACAGAGGCCAATTTTTAACTCCGATTTAGTTGAAATTTTGCACAGGGAGTAGAATTAGCATTGTTGCAATGCGCGCCAAATTTGGTTGAAATCGGTTCAGATTTAGATATAGCTCCCATATATAGGTTTCGCCCGATTTACACTCATATGACCACAGAGGCCAATTTTTAACTCTGATTTAGTTGAAATTTTGCACAGGGAGTAAAATTAGCATTGTTGCTATGCGTGCCAAATTTGATTGAAATCGGTTCAGATTTAGATATAGCTCCCATATATATGTTTTTCTGATTTCGACAAAAATGGTCAAAATACCAACATTTTCCTTGTAAAATCGCCACTGCTTAGTCGAAAAGTTGTAAAAATGACTCTAATTTTCCTAAACTTCTAATACATATATATCGAGCGATAAATCATAAATAAACTTTTTCGAAGTTTCCTTAAAATTGCTTCAGATTTAATCGTTTCCCATATTTTTTTACTAACATTGTGTTCCACCCTAGTGCATTAGCCGACTTAAATTTTGAGTCTGTAGATTTTGTAGAAGTCTATCAAATTATGTCCAGATCGAGTGATATTTAAATGTATGTATTTGGGACAAAACTTTATATATAGCCCCCAACACATTTGACGGATGTGATATGGTATCGAAAATTTGGATCTACAAAGTGGTGCAGGGTATAATATAGTCGGCCCCGCCCTACTTTAGACTTTCCTTACTTGTTCTAGGTTAGGTTAGGTGGCAGCCCGATGTATCAGGATCACTTAGACTATTCCGTCCATTGTGATACCACATTGGAAAACTTCTCTCTTATCACTGAGTGCTGCCCGTTTCCATGTTAAGCCCAATGACAAGGGACCTCATTTTTATAGCCGAGTCCGAACGGTGTTGCACATTGTAGTGAAACCACGTAGAGAAGCTTTGAAACCCTCAGAAATGTCACCAGCATTATTGAGGTGGGATAATCCACCTCTGAAAAACTTTTTGGTGTTCGGTCGAAGTAGGAATCCCATGACCTTCTGTATGTACCACGGGCATCCTAAACCGTGTTTAAAAAAAATAGTCAAAAATGTATTGGGGATTCTTGTGAGGAATTTAAATTTAGATTGGGGATTTTTGGGGACGAAAGCATCATAATTTGGGGACAAGAGCCACACAAATACTGACAACACTGACTGTACCTAAACTGACATCACCTTGGTATTAGAACCCACAAAATATATATTTTCTGGGTCGTGGGTCCGTCTGTCTGTCTATTGAAATCACGCTTACTTACCGAAAGAAGCAAGCTATTTACTTGAAACTTGTATGCTTTGATTGATGTAGGTCGTGTGTTATTTTTTTTTTTTTTTTGCTCATATTTAATAATACCTTCTGTCACTATTTTAATATTTTCATTATGTCTATATTAAACATTTATTCAATAATTAATAAAGAAATAAACTAACAAAAGAAAACGTATAAAAGTTGGAATTGTCATCAGGCCTGCTGTTATTGTGTTATGAGCCAAAACGGCTGTTTCAAAAAACAGAATAAGAATATTTAAAATGGTTATTTAAATTTTGTCGAAAAAATGCTAAATCAATTCTAGAAAAGTTGAGAATTTTTCGAAAAAATTTAGATCACATATTTCAGACAAGCTTCAGAATGAATTAAAAATCTTCAAAAAATATTATAAATATTATTTATTTGGTAAAATATCAAAAATTTTGTTTTTAATTCACATCCAAAACCCTGAATTCGGATCACACCTTAAGAACTGATGCAAAATTCATTGCAACGGCTGTTGAAATGGTGGACATCCATCCTATGACAAGTCCATGTTAAATTCATCGCTTCTGCGCCAATTTTGTACCACTATTTCTTTTAAATTCATTTAATTATTTGATTATTAAATATTGTTAATAGATTGTTTTATCTTTTATTTCCGTATTTGTGTAGAGTGTGATATTTTTTACGCAATTTCAAAAACATTCCACCACTGTTCATCCCTGGTCACATGATGATGACGGCACCATATATCAACATCATCTTTATTAGTCACGCATGTTTCAGCTGCGTCACAAGCAAATTGAGCCTTAAAAAGTCCTTACATTATATATTAATAATAATTCCAGAGCTTACTTATTAATTTGTCGCCCTATTTACTTAAACACATACTTGACAAAACGCCCTTCCAAACAACTCATTATATTCATGCAAAACAACAACAAAAAATGTGAATTTGTGTGACTTACCATATTATACTAAAGATCCTACAAAGCAAATACCATGGTGCCCCCAATAAAATTGTAAAACAAAAAGCAACAAAAATATATGTACAAGCAAGAAAAGAAAATGCAAAACTGAAAATGGCATAATAAACATGAACTCCCTATATGACCTTCTTGTTTAGACCCGAAATCAACCACTAAATCACATACTTTAGAGATTTACCATGGTCTCATATATCATTAGGGAGTAGCATAAGCATTACGTTTACCCCACACTCTCCCACACATACAGCAACAATCCAAAAGCACCATACACCACCAATACCAATACCCATACACAAGTATACCAATGAGAATAACATGAGAGTAATAACAACAAAGCCCTACGTCAACATTGGATCCAACAGTCAGATGACAAATAAAAAAAGAGGGAATCTTTTTAAGACAAACCTACCACTCAAACCAAATGTCAGGCAACGTTGTTGGTATGTCAATGAGGGAAATATTGTGGAGGTGATTGAAAATTGAAGCCACTTTATAACAATTTGTTTTTACTATAAGAGTTTGCAATTTTTCAATTTTAAAAATAACTTCCAATAAATCTTAAGAATAATTTTTATACCCTCCAAATTTTAAAAATTATTTATTTATCAAACTATCACAAAATATTTTAATTCACATCTAAAACACTGAATTCGGATCGCGCCTAAAGAAGTGATGCATATTCAGTGCAACGCACAGTGGTTCCAAATCGCTTTTTCGGAAATATTTCTGCAACTTTTGAAAGGATAAAGATATCAACATAATTTTTTCTTTGTATGAAAGCTGAGGTGTTTTCCTCTAAGTTTGCAATTTGTGGATCCCTAGTGGGTCCACAAGCTGATCTGTAGGCGTTGAAAGTTGGTCACCTTGGAGGTATGAAATTTTGTTTTAGCTGTCAATTCCATAATTTTGAACAGATTTTGACAGCTCTTTGGTGGATAGAACTTGAAAAGCTCTACAAATGTGGGCCCACAATAATAATTTTTTTTTGCGAAATTTTGGCAAAGTGGGGTCAGTTCCGTTTTCTTAACTGCATTCCCTACAAAATTCTACGAATTTTTGAAGAAAAAAATGTTTACCTATGTATTTTAGATTAAAAGTGTAAAGTCCACAAAATAGAATTTCAAAAATAAATATCGAATTTTGACCAATTTTTGAAAAAAGGCACATACATTCTATCTGTCGTAACATATTTTTTTATAGATCTCTCCCAATCATCTTTTAATTATTTCTCATAGAACACCAAATAAGAATACGTTTTAAGCTTTTATCGGTCACTTTGCTCAAGTAGAATATGGGATCTGCTACTCCCCTAATTTGCCCAAAATCGGCAGCTTTTCAAGAAGAAAAAATTTTGTTTTCAAAAATTACCATTTGTTTTCAAAAATTACCAAAGCACCGATTGCTAAGTCGATCTCTTTTCCAAAAAGTCCTATGTTTCCACTAACTAACTGTAAAAGTTTTCAACATCCTACCAGTAAAAAAACTGAGAAATATGCAAATTACACAAAAATAACGTTTTTGCAACATATGTCCCCACTTTGGGGATTTTGATTTTGGGAATGGTATATTAAGCATTTCTTACAACAATGTTCTCTGCAAAAATCAATAAAAATTATAATGATATCACAATTAGTTCAAAAGTTATCAATTACCAAAAATTTTAGTTTTTGAAACAAATTGCTCCGTACCCTAAAAAATTCGAATTTTCGTTTTTTTTTGTACTTTTCAATCGCTTAGGAATAAAGTTCTCTCAAATACTTTTCCAAAACTATCCAGCAGAGGAAAAATCATCGAAGTAGTTTCAAAATTACCGAGTTGACAGCTAACACAAAATGTCATAACTCCCGAGGAGACCCATTTTCAACGCCTACATGTCAGCCCGTGGACGCACTAAGGATCCACAATTTTGCAAACTTAGAGAAAAACACCTCAGTTTTCATACAAAATAATATAAATTTAAAATAAATAAAATTATGTTGATATCTTTATCCGTTCAAAAGTTGCAGAATTATTTCCAAAAAAAAGCGATTTGGAACCACTGTGCATCGGCTGTTGCATGTTAAGTTCATCGCTTCTGCGCCAATTATGCACCACTTCCGGTTCCAAAAAGAAAATTTTCACTACTTTCTTGACCACGCTTTTTACTGGGTTTATCATTCCGAAATACTAGTCTCAGACCCCATCAGGTATATATATTCAGGGTCGTGGTTTTTCTGAGTCAATCTAGCGATGTCCGCTATCACGCTAATCTTCGAACGAGAAAAGCTAACGACTTGAAATTTGGTATAATTAGTTGTTATTGATGTAGGGCTGATAGTATTGTAAATGGGCCATATAGGACCACTGTGAGGTATAGCCCCCATATAAACCGATCCCCTAATTTGGCCTCGGTATCTTCTTGGAGGAGTAAATTTCATCCAAATGTAGACATACGAGTATGTCCTCTAATAAACATTCAAAAATTGGTCCATATCGGACCATAATTATATATAGCCTCCATACCAGATTTGACCTACCGTAGCCTTCTGGAAGTGCAAATTACATCCAATCTGGTGAAAAGTTAGCCCTCTATTTATTTATAGACTCTCCCACCAAAAAAATTAGAAGTTATTGTAAAGGCACAACTTTAAAAGAACTTCAAAATTTGTCCACCCAAACATTTTCTTATTTTCGCTACACAGGAAGTTTCATTAATTCAATTTTTTACAACTCACATTTTCATATTTTAATGAGTAATTTTAAACTTTTGTTTTATTTACGTTAACAACAGAGCAAGAATTTACAAAATGGTACCAATTATTTAAATTTTGTCGAAAAAAATGCTAAATCGATTCTAAACATGTATATAACAGGTTGGCTGATAAGTACCCGGTCTAACAAAGAAAAACACATTTTTTTGTCAAAATTCGTTTTTATTATTCAATATAGTTCCCTTCAAGAGCGATACAACGATTATAACGACCTTCCAATTTTTTGATACCATTTTGGTAGTACTCCTTCGGTTTTGTCTCAAAATAGGCGTCAGTTTCGGCGATCACCTCTTCATTGCAGCCAAATTTTTTCCCTGCAAGCATCCTTTTGAGGTCTGAGAACAAGAAAAAGTTGCTGGGGGCCAGATTTGGAGAACACGGTGGGTGGGGAAGCAATTCGAAGCCCAATTCATGAATTTTTGCACTCGTTCTCTATGACTTGTGGCACGGTGCGTTGTCTTGGTGGAACAACACTTTTTTCTTCTTCATATGGGGCCGTTTTGCCGCGATTTCGACCTTCAAACGCTCCAATAACGCCATATAATAGTGACTGTTGATGGTTTTTCCCTTCTCAAGATAATCGATAAAAATTATTCCATGCGCATCCCAAAAAAAAGAGGCCATTACTTTGCCAGCGGACTTTTAAGTCTTTCCACGGTCGCTGTCCGCTCAGCCAACTGTCGATTGGGCTCAGGAGTGTAAGGATGAAGCCATGTTTCACCAATTGTCACATATCGACGGAAAAACTCGGGTGTGTTACGAGTTAACAGCTACAAACACCTCTCAGAATCATCAACACGTTGTTGTTTTTGATCAAATGTGAGCTCCCGCGGCACCCATTTTGCACAGAGCTTCCGCATATCCAAATATTGATGAATGATATGAGCAACACGTTCCTTTGATATCTCTAAGGCCTCTGCTATCTCGATCAACTTCATTTTACGGTCATTCAAAATCATTTTGTGGATTTTTTTCATGTTGTCGTCGGTAACGACCTTTTTCGAGCTTCCACTGCGTTCACCGTCCTCCGTGCTCATTTCAATACGCTTGAATTTTGCATACCAATCAATTATTGTTGATTTCCCTGGGACAGAGTTCGGAAACTCATTATCAAGCCAAGTTTTGTTCCCCTTCAGAAAACAGTATTTTATCAAAACACGAAATTCCTTTTTTTCCATTTTTGTCACAATAGCAAAAATTGCTTCACAAAAGACGCTCTATCTCACAAACTAATTGACTTACAGACGTCAAATTTTGACACGAATCATTTGAAGGTTGGTACTATAAAAAAATAATATGCATTTAATACTAGCGACGCCATCTATGTGTCAGACCGGGGACTTATCAGCCAAACTGTTACAGCAGTAAGTTTGGCCAGGCCGAATCTTAAATACCCACCACCATGAATCAAATATAATAGTTTCCTTTGAATAATTCAGGGGAGTTTGATGACAGATATTCTTCCAAGCAGAGCAGTTCAACTAGTACATTTCCCGAAGATAAATTTAAAGATTTTACCTATGAAGACTACAACAGATTCTGGATTTATAAGAACCATTTTTGTTTGAGTTTTAGAGGAATCATTAAATCCTCCTGTAAGTGTGCAAGAAAATGATGAAATAAAGATTTGAAATGACATGATTAAGAGAAGTAAAATTTGAAAATTTTACATTCAGTTTCAAGAAGTGAAATCGGTCTATATAGAGGCCTTACCAAATGGACCGATAAAAACTAAATCCCATACACGCTTTTGTGAGTCTAAACAGTATATTTACAATTTCAGGCTAATCGAATAAAAACGACGGTTTCTAGAAACACAAGGAGTTAAATCGGGAGATCGGTCTTACGGGGGCTATACTAAAACATGGACCGATACTTACCGTTTTCGGCACACCTCTTTATGATCCTAAAATACTTCTAATTTCAAATTTCAGGCAAATTAGATAAAAACTACTGTTTCTAGAATCCCAAAGAATAAAATCATTTTTTGCACACCTATTTATAGTCCTAAAAAACTCCAGATTTCAAATTTCGTGCAAATTGGATAAAAACTACGGTTTCTACAAGCCCAAGAAATAAAATTGGGAGGTCGGTATATCCCCCACATACCAAAACATGGACCACTACATACCATTTTCGGTACATTTTGTGGTCCTACAATACCTCTACATTTCCAATTTCAGGCAAATTGGATAAAAACTACGGTTTCTATAAACCCAAGAAGTAAAATCGGGAGATCGGTCAATATGAGGGCTATACCACAACATGAACCGGTACTCACAATTTACGGCACACCTCTTTGGGGTCCTAAAATACCTCATGATTTCCAATTTCAGGCACATTGGACAAAAACTACGGATTCTAAAAGTCTAAGAAGTAAAATTGGGATATTGGTCTATATGGGGGCTATACCAAACCATGGACCGATACTCACCATTTTTGGCAAACCTCGTTATAGTAATAAACTATCTCTAGATTTCAAATTTCAGGAAAATTGCACCCTCAAAAAGAAATCGCTTCTGTAACATACACTGAAAAAACATTGAACCCACCAGGAATAAAACTTTCGGATAATTTTAGAAAATTTTGAATATTTGTAGAAAATTTTAACTAATAAGTAAATATTTTTCGACAAATTCAAAAAAATGTATTAGACATAACTAAGTTTTTTCAATAGTTAAAGAAAATTTTGTAATTTTCAAGAATGTCTTTAGTGACATACGAAGTTCATGATAGACGCATTTTTGGTAAAATTTACAAATTTAAAGAAATTCTGAACTATTTTGTGGAAGATACGAATTTAGTTAATCTTTATGCTTCATTTGAGTATATTTTTTTCCTTGGGTTTAGTTAATTTAACTAACGTACACAAAAAATTATTAGAGTAGAGAAAACTTTCTCCAAACATAATAATTCTATGAACTAAAATGAAGTTAAATTGGCTTTAGTGAACTAGAGAGTTCACTTTTTTTTTGAGTGTATACACCAAACACATTTTGCTTCAAGCATATATATTTTCAGGATTGGTGCAAACAAACTATTGTTTGTATTGTTCAAACTCTTTCTAAACACACATATGTTTATAAGCAATTTCCAAATTTATATATGTTTGCATCTAGGCATATTATATTTACAAACATTTTATGTCCCAAACATAATATGTTCTAACATATTAACACACATTATATGTTTGCACTTAAAAATATTGTGTTAAAAAAGTTGAGTTCCAAACATATATTGTTTACACCCAAACATATGAAAAACAATCTTTTTCGTCTGCGTGGATAAAAACTACGGTTTATATAAGCCCAAGATCCCAAATCGGGAGATCGGTCTATGTGGGGGCTATATCAAAACATGGACCGATACACGTCATTTCGACACACCGTAGTTGAGATCCCACAATTGCCCTAAATTTCCAATTTCATACAAATTTGATAAAAACTACGAATTTTAGAAGCCCAAGAAATAAAATCGGGAGATCGGTCTATAAGGGAGCTATATCAAAAATGGACCGATATTCACCGTTTCCGGCTCACATATATATGGTCCTAAAATACTTCTAGGGAGCCACCGTGGTGCAATGGTTAGCATGCCCGCCTTGCATACACAAGGTCGTGGGTTCGATTCCTGCTTCGACCGAACACCAAAAAGTTTTTCAGCGGTGGATTATCCCACCTCAGTAATGCTGGTGACATTTCTGAGGGTTTCAAAGCTTCTCTAAGTGATTTCACTGCAATGTGGAACGCCGTTCGGACTCGGCTATAAAAAGGAGGTCCCTTGTCATTGAGCTTAACATGGAATCGGGCAGCACTGATAAGAGAGAAGTTCACCAATGTGGTATCACAATGGATTGAATAGTCTAAGTGAGCCTGATACATCGGGCTGCCACCTAACCTAACCTAAAATACTTCTATATTTCAAATTTCAGGCGTATTGGATAAAAACTACGGTGTCTATAAGCCCAAAACCCCAAATCGACAGGTCGGTTTATATGGGGACTATATCAAAACCTGAACCGATATAGCCCATCTTCGAACTTGACCTGCCTGCAGACAAAAGACGATTTTGTGCAAAATTTCAGCACAATTGCTTCATTATTGAAGACAGTAGCGTGATTACAACAGACAGACGGACAAGGCTATATCGTCTTAGAATTTCTCCCTGATCAGGAATATATATACTTTATAAAGTCGGAAATTGATATTTCGATGTGTTACAAACGGAATGACAAACTTATTATACCCCCGTCACCATTCTAGGGTGGTGGGTATAAACATTGCGAATTTTTAAAAAATATTTCATGACAAACGTTGTAGACAAGCATTCTAATGCATTATAAATTATAAAATATTATAAAAATTATGTATTGGCAAAATATCAAAATATTTTTAATTCACATCCAAAACAGCGAGTTCGGTTCACACCTTAAGAAGTGATGCAAATTAAATGCAACGGCTTTTGAAATGGTGGACGTGTGTCCTATGACCAGCCCATCCCAGCAAAAAAAGAGCTTCCAAAAAAGTAGTTTGGATCCCCAATCTGTGATCCGGAAGTAGTGCAAACTTGGATCATCTCTAATGAATTTTACACGGGCTTGTCACAGGACGGAAGTACTCCCTTTTTGGATCCTTTGCATTACTTTAGAAGTTGTGCCCTGGAAGTTAATTTGAATGAAGAAATTTGAAAAGCGAAAAAAAAATTTTTTCTACCAATTTCACTCTTTTTCAACCATATTTTTTATTACACTATTACTTTCCTATTCTCTAATTTTTACAATTTGAAAAACTTTTTCGCTCCGACCAGGGGGTTGAACCTGGGTTTGCTGGCACCATAACAGAACGTCTTAGCACACTCAGCCACAAACGCCATCGAATATAAAGCGTCGAAATATCAATTCAAATGTGTGTGATATGATCGTAATACGACATCAAGGAATAACATTCTAATTGCTTCTCGAGAAGTTCTTTATTAGTATGAACGAAAAAATAAGAAACGCAGGTTCAAATCTCACCAGCGGCAATTTTTTATCAAATATTTTTCTAAAAAATTATTTTTTTATATTATGCATCGTTTTTATTTTTTATTTTAGGCATATATTTTCGTATAAATATATATTTTCATTACAAATCAACAAAAAATTAAAAATTCTCGTAATTTGCAAAATCTTCTCAAAAGAACTTCCATGGAAGGGAAAAAGTCAAACGGAACAGGTTCAAATCCCAGCGGGGATGAAATTTATTTTGTATTATTATTTTTTTACTTTTTTATTAATTTTCTATTTTTTTTTAATTTAATTGTCCAAAATTTGCACTTAAAATACCCTGATTGCGTTCTTTCTAATACTTGTCCAAAAGAAGTGCATCAGAAGTAGAAACAAATCATTGGGGGATCCCAAGATACGCTTTAGAAGAAATGTTTGTGCACTTGTCCAAAAGGACTGCATCGGAAGTGGAAAAAAATCATTGGGGGATCCCACGATGTGCTTTAGAAGAAATGTTTGTGGACTTGTCCAAAGGGACTGCATCGGAAGTTGAAGAAACTAGATGGGGGATCCTGGGATGGGCTTTAAAAGAAATGTTTGTGGAACAACTTCCAATTTTTTTTGCTGGGATGTTAAATTCATCGCTTCTGCTCCAATTTTAAACCACTTCCAGATCCAAAAAGAACATTTTCACTACTTTTTTGCTTGGCACTTTCTGAAGATACCCTCGTTTCTTGTTCATTGTGAGAAAAAATATAAGAACCAAATAAGAAACTGACACCTATTTGGTGAGAAAACCATTATGTGAAGTAAATAAATATAAGCTAACAAATGATATAGTTACATATGTGTGAGTGTGTGTGTTTGTTTGTTTGACTATATATGTAAAACGAATAGAAGAGCCAAAATGATACGATGACTAAAACAGCAGCAGCCTGTTACAGTCAGCAACACCTTAAACATGACCACAGTTTGGCTTGAACAAACATTCACACACACACACGCGCGCAAACATACACGCGATGAGTTACAACATTTAGTCAAACATACAAATACCCCCACTTTTTTATTTTTCTGTAGGTGTATGGGTTTTTATTGGGTTCGAATGTGTGTGTTTGTAGATGTCTGTTTGAATATATGTGGAGTGGCATTAGTTTGTCATACCATTTGTCAAAAAAATTAACCAAAATACACTCCTCCTTCAAAGTAACACTGCGCATGCCAGAATTTTTTCTATGGTATTTTCGCTTGCAAAAAGTTCAGCATATATTATGGTCCTTAGTCCTTACAAGCCACATTGTCCTATTGCAATAAAGCATGAGCAACAACAACAACAACAATAGCAGCAAATACTATTATAACCTCTCCAACACAAAAAATAGAATCCACCACGTGGTTGGAAGCACAACACAAACGCAAGCCACCATTAAGCACATGGTGGAATGTAAGTCGAATGATTTACTCTCTTTCTCTCTCAGAAATTTCTTGCAATCTCTCTCACCCATGCTTTATCTCTTGTTACAATTACGTTATCCACTAGGATGCTGAATCGTTTATACGGTCTTATCAAGAAGTCTAAAAAACGAGCACACCCGATGAACAATCGCTTCGCATAGACCGTAATCAATGATAAACGAAGTTCAAATCTTACAAGTATGTATGTCTGTAGGACTATTGGTCGTTTGATGATGATGCCTTTTGCCATGGTTGGTTGACAGCATCAGTTTCAGTTTGAAAACGTCGTTGCTTATATTTGGACGCTTCGTTTCCATACAAATTGGTGGGAAAAAAAACGACTATTGTTGTTGTATATTGAGGCTGAATGAATAGTGTATTAGCTGGAGCAACAATATTTTATAGACAAATTTTAACAAAAGTTTTAATCAAATGCATACGTGAGAGTGCATCGGTTTGTGTGTTGGGAATGGATATTGTCACTCAGTCAATTTCTTAATTAAATCACAGCATCAGCTCGATAAACGTTTTTTTTTCCGTAATAGTCGGTCGTTAGTAAGTCTGCATTTAAGTGCATTTGCGGAGATTCATAGTTGTGAGTGCATTCAAACGTATTAGTCTGTGTGTGTGAGAGAGAGTGTTCGTATACATGTGCATATGGCCCATTAACAATTAACGAGACTGAAAGTGTTACACATTAACAAGAGTAAAAAACAAAACAAAACAAAATAGAAATACACAGAAAAAAATTGTACATCAATTGTCCACACTATTGCCGTTACATTTGCAATTGTTATATTGGATAATGCAACTGCAACAACAAACATCAATTATTTCAGTAGATTTTGTTTCTCTCACCCTCTCCGCACAATTACCAATAATAACGGCATAATTACTCTCTGAGCTGTATGGCCATAGTCATTATTGTTGGTGTTGTTGTTGTTGCATATAATCATCACCATTAAATGTTATGATTTTGTGTAAAATTTGTATACGAGTGTGTGTGTGTGTGTTGGGTTGAGTGCATTTGTGTGACAGAGATACATCAACATCAACAAAAGATATGCATTGAAAATTAAATGAAGTAAAAATGTAAATAAAATAAATAAATAATCACATTTCCGTTAAATTCAATAGCCGTTTATAAGTGCTTACAGTACAACAACAACAATAAAAAGAAACAACCAACACAATTATATATAAAAGTGCATCATGCATTATGTGGCATTCAATTGAATATGAATGCATCATCTCTTATTAATATCTATAAAATTAAAATTGCATTGCAAATATATTACATTTGAATTATCTAATTGATGTGTTCTTGTTCATTGTGAGGAAGTCAAGAGCATTAAACGAGCAACAAAAACGAGAAAAAAAAAATACAAAAATAGACATCAATAAAACAGGAAAATAGCTTTCAATTCCATTTGTGTGAAAAATAATAATGAAAAGATGATGTCGACGAAGATCATTTTATTTGTGGTATTAAATATTTTCCAAGGTAATTAAAACACAATAGTTTTTAATTTATAACAAAAGAAAAATAATTTATCATATTAAATATTAAAAAATTTATTGATTAAGTAATTTACAAAAATGACACAAAAAGTCATCAATTCATGGAAAGACATTTTATTTAAAACTTTCTATGTTATGATATATAACTGTGTGTAGTTATTAGATTTAGTTTGAATAAGAATGAGGTTGTGATTAATTTAATTTAATTACAAATAAATTCAAATTATATAAAATTAAAAAATTATGAAATTGAGCATGTAGAACAAAAATTGCCATTTTGAAAACCTACCTCAATTACTTCAAGAGCTATATGAGCTTGTTCTGAAAACTTGATTCTTGAATTGTGACCAAATGGCCTTACGAAAATAAGCGCTATTTGGCCTATAATATTCCTCAATTCATGGAAAGACATTTTATTTAAAACTTTTTATGTTATGATATATAACTGGGTGTAGTTATTAGATTTAGTTTGAATAAGAATGAGGTTGTGATTAATTTAATTTAATTACAAATAAATTCAAATTATATAAAATTAAAAAATTATGAAATTGATTTTTTTTCGCAAATTTTCTGAATTATTCTCAAAATCTCTGATAAACATTGTATTTTTGTATCACGGTGGTTTCATACAGTAAATCCATGGAATTGACCTATCTTAAAATAAGGAATAGTAATGTGAAACAACTCTGATATATATTTGCAAAAGATCCGTATGGGTTATTTAAATGACAATAACTCAGTCCTTCTGAATATGTAACAAATATGTAACTAATCGCAACCAGAAGGTATCAAACCTTTACTGCTTTTTTGTACTCTCAAGTAGTATTAATATGGGGTCTATATACAATTATGAACCGATATGGATCATTTTTTGTGTGATTGGGGATCGGTTTATCTGGAGGGTATATATAACTATAGACCGATATGGCATGGTTGTTAGGGACCATATACTAACACCACGTACAAAATTTCAACCGGATCTGATAAATTTTGATACTCCAAGAGGCAAATCTGGGGATCGGTTTATATGGGGACTCTATATAATTACGGACCGATATGGACCATTTCTGGCATGGTTGTTAGAGACCATATACTAACACCACGTACCAAATTTCAACCGAATCGGATGAATTTTGCTCCTCTAAGAGGCTCCGGAGATCAAATCTGGAGACAGGTTTATATGGGAGCTATATATATAATTATGAACCAATTTTTGCATAGTTGTTAAAGATCATATACTAACACCACGTACCAAATTTCTCTAGCAGGCTCCGCAAACCAAATCTGAGGGTCGGTTTATATGCACACAAAGAAAATTTCATTAAAAATGAGCCAACGAAAAATTTTCATTGATATAATGAAACATTTTCATTAAGACAATGAAAATGTTCGTTAATAGTACGAAACGTTTCGTTGACTAACAGAAAATTCGTTATAATAACGAAAAATTTCGTTATATCAATGAATTTGTTTCATTGGCTCAATTTTAATGACACATTTCATTAATATAACGAAACTTTTTCTACCAGTGTGGGGGCTATACGTAAAAGTGGTCCGATATGGCCCATTTGCAACACCATCCGACCTAAATCAATAACAACTACTTGTGCTTTCGTTCGGAAGTTAGTGTGATTTCAACAGACGGACGGACATGGCTAGATCGCCCCAGAATTTCACCACGACCCGGAATATATATACTTTATGGGGTCTTAGAGTAATATATCGATGTGTTACAAACGGAATGACAAAGTTAACCCTTTCACTACCGAAATAAATCTAACGTTAAAAACTTTAATTTTTCTTCTGTTTTTACTTGTACTAACAGCATGTAGAACAAAAATTGCCATTTTGAAAACCTACCTCAATTACTTCAAGAGCTATATGAGCTTGTTCTGAAAACTTGATTCTTGAATTGTGACCAAATGGCCTTACGAAAATAAGCGCTATTTGGCCTATAATATCCCTCAAAGTGTGAGAAAAAATGCAAAAAAAGAATCCGAAAAATTATCATCTATAGTTTTTGTATGAATGTGCATTTACTAGAAACATGCAGTAGAAAAATTTTCTCAAATTTTCGTATTTTTCGTTTATTGCCAAAGAAGTTTATAAAAATGTATTTTAGACCTCATCAATATGGAAAATATTTATAGATTATTTAGATTGAAGCCTCTACTTTAAAATAACATAGAGAAATAAATCTAAACTAAGTGGGAAATAGAATTTGGTGTATTTTTCGAATGTCCTTCTAAGTGGACCTCGGTAGTGAAAGGATTAATATACCACCCATGGAGGATATAAAACGACACCTGTTTCAAAACTTAATTGATTTCTTCGACATTTTGTTTATACCCTTTACCACTACTGTGGTATAGGGTATCATAAGTTTGTGCATTTGTATATAACGCCAAGAAGGAAAAGTCTGAGACCCATCGATTAGTAAAACCGATCGTCTTAGAATTAAATTCTGACTCGATTTAGCGATGCCCGTCTGTCTGTCCGTCTGTCTGTATATGTAATTTTGTGTGCAAAGTACAGCTCGCAGTTTAAGTCCGATCGTCCTCAAATTTGGCACAGAGTTTAACATTGCCTAAAAGACAATCGCTATTGATTTTGAAAAAAATCGGTTCAGATTTAGATATAGCTCCCATATATATTTATCATCGATCTGGTCATAATTGACGTATTTATCAACGTATTTTCTCAAACTTTCGGGCAGCCAAATATTTTGGGGCGTTCGTAAGATATGCAAAATATCAGCCAAATCGGTTCAGATTTAGATATAGCTCCCATATATATCTTTCGTCCGATTTGAACTTATATGGCCAAAAAAGCTAGAGTTTTGCCCTAATTTGCTTAAAATTTTGCACAAGGAGTACGTTTATGAGTGTCATTCAGTGTGCTAAATTTGGTTAAAATCGGTCCAGATTTAGATATAGCTCCCATATATATTTTTCGTCCGATTCGGACTTATATGGTCTCAAAAGCCAGAATATTGCCCTGACATGCTTCAAATTTTGCACCAGGAGTATATTTAATAGTATCGGTAAGTGTGCCTAATTTGGTTGAAATCGGTTCAGATTTAGATATAGTTTCCATATATATTTTTCGCCCGATTTACACTCATATGACCACGGAGGCCAAAGTTTTACTCCCAATTAGGTGAAATTTTGCAGAGATTGCAGAATTATTATTCTAACTATGCATGTCAAATTTGGTCAAAATCGGTTCAGATTTAGATACACCTCCCATGTACGTGTACGCCAGAGTTGAGGAGATATGGTAGAATGTTTAATATTTTAATCCCATTTTTAATGGCATAGTAGTGAAGGGTATAATATAGTCGGCCCCGTCCGACTTTACACTTTACTTACTTGTTATACCCTCCACCAAAGGATGGGGGTATATTAACTTTGTCATTCCGTTTGTAACACATCGAAATATTGCTCTAAGACCCCATAAAGTATATATATTCTGGGTCGTGGTGAAATTCTGAGTCGATCTGAGCATGTCCGTCCGTCCGTCTGTTGAAATCACGCTAACTTCTGAACGAAATAAGCTATCGACTTGAAACTTGGCACAAGTAGTTGTTATCGATGTAGGTCGGATGGTGTTGCAAATGGGCCATATCGGTCGCCTTTTATGTATAGCCCCCATATAAACGGACACCCAAATTTGGCTTTCGGGAACTCTAAGAGAAGCAAATTTCATCCGATCCAGCTGAAATTTGGTACAGCTGAAATTTGGTACATGATGTCAGCATATGATCTCTAACAGCCATGCAAAAATTGGTCCACATCGGTCAATAATTATATATAGCCCCCATATAAACCGATCCCCCGATTTTGCTTGGGGAGCCTCTGAGAGAAGCGAATTTCATCTGATCCGGCTGAAATTTGGTACATGGTGTAAGTATATGGTCTCTAATGGCCATGCAAAAAATGGTCCACATCGGTCCATAATTATATATAGCCCATATAAACCGATCACCAAATTTGACCTCCGGAGCCCCTTGGAAGAGCAAAAATCATCCGATTCGGTTGAAATTTGGTACGTGATGTTAGTATATGGTATCCAACAACCATGCAGGAATTGTTTCATATCAGTCCATATTTATATATAGCCCCAATATAAACCGATCCCCAGATTTGACCGGTGCCTTTTGGAGAAGCAAAATTCATCCAATCTGGTTGAAATTTGGTACGTTGTGGTAGTATATGATATTTAACATCCATGCCAAAAGTTGTCCATATCAGTCCATCGATCGATCCCCAATCACACAAAAATTGGTTCATATAAAGTTCATAATTTTATAGACCCCATATAAGCGACCTCCATATTTCAATTCTGACTCTCTACCACGTATGGACTAGCTCACAATTTAGAAAACGATGTTAAGAAGTTTTAAGGTACTACAACCCAGGTAATTCGATTGTGGATGACAGTGTTTCGTAGAAGTTTCTACGCAATCCATGGTGGAGGGTACATAAGATTCGGCCTGGCCGAACTTACGGCCGTATATACTTGTTTTTATCTGACTTTATGACTTTAACGGAGGGACGCACATTTTAAAGAGTCGTGACCTGAATTAAATAAAAACTTGAATAAACATTATGAACTTTCAATTTATTAAAATTTCTTTATTTAAAAAAATATCCTAGGATCTAAGAATTTTCATATTAGGTCAATATTCTTTTCAGTGTATTTATTACATTGATATGGTCATTATGATCATTATGATCATTTTTAAATATCACATTTTTAAATATGACCATTTTTAAATATCACATAAAGTCGGCTAATAAAATCTTTGGTATTTGGCTATCAGTGGGATAGGAACCATAAACGTTTATACATAGAAACAAGTATATACAGCACTAAGTTCGGCCGGGCCGAATCTTAAATACCCACCACCATGAACCAAATATTAGGGGTTCTTTTGAAATTTCAGGAGGGCTTGAGGACTTGAGGACACTTCCCGAAGATAAATTTAAAGATTTCACCTATGAGGACTATATCAGATTCTGGATTTATAAGAACAATTTTTGTTTGAGTTTTAGAGGAATCATCAACATCTCTTGTGAGTGTGCAAGAAAATTATAAAATAATGTCTTGATTTGAAATCTTAAATCTGTAGAAGTGAAATCTGGAAATTTTACATTGAGTTTCAAGCAATTTTCATGATCAGTGCGCCTTCTACACCCTCAAAAAGTGAAGTCGGTCTATATGGAGGCATTGCCAAATGGGCCGATAAAAACTTAATCCGATACACGTTTTTGTGAGCCTAAAATACCAGAATATTTACAATTTCAGGCAAATCAGATAAAAACTACGGTTTCTAGAAACCCAAGGAGTTAAATAGGGAGATCGTTCTTATGGGGGCTATACTAAAATATGGACCGATACTCACCGTTTTCGGCACACCTCTTTATGACCCGAAAATACCTCTAGATTTCCAATTTCAGGCAAATAGGATAAAAACTTCGGATTCTAGAAGCCCAAGAAGTAAAATCGGGAAATCGGTCTATATGGGGGCTACACGAAAATATGGACCGATACTCACCGTTTTCGGCACACCTCTTTATGACCCGAAAATACCTCTAGATTTCCAATTTCAGGCAAATTGGATAAAAATTACGGATTCTAGAAGCCCAAGAAGTAAAATCGGGAGATCGGTCTATATGGGGGCTATACCAAAACATGGACCGATACTCACCGTTTTCGGCACACCTCTTTATGACCCGAAAATACCTCTAGATTTCCAATTTCAGGCAAATTGGATAAAAATTACGGATTCTAGAAGCCCAAGAAGTAAAATCGGGAGATCGGTCTATATGGGGGCTATACCAAAACATGGACCGATACTCACCATTTTTGGTACACCTTTTTACGGTCTTAACACCTCCAGATTTTAAATTTCGTGCATATTGCATAAAAACTACGGTTTTTATAAGCCAAAGAAGTAAAATCGGGAGATCGGTCTATATGGGGGCTATACCAAAACATGGACCTATACTCACCATTTTTGGCGCACCTCTTAATGGTTCTAAAATACTTCTAGAACTTCAATTTCAGGCAAATTGGACAAAAACTACGGTTTCTATAAGCCCAAGAAGTAAAATCGGGAGATCGGTCTGTATGGGGGCTATACCAAACCATGGACCGATATTTACCATTTTTAGCACACCTCTTTGTGGTCTTAAAACACCTCTAGGTTTTAAATTTCAGGCAAATTGGATAAAAATTACGGATTCTAGAAGCCCAAGAAATAAAATCGGGAGATCGGTCTATATGGGGGCTATGCCAAAACATGGACCGATACTCACCATTTTGGGCACACCTTTTTATAGTCCTAAAATACTTCCAGATTTTAAATTTCAGGCAAATTGGATGAAAACTACGGTTTCTATAAGCCCAAGACCCCAAATCGGGAAATCGATTTATATGGGGACTATATCAAAACCTGGACCGATATAGCCCATCTTCGAACTTGACCTGCCTGCAGACAAAAGACGAGTTTGTGCAAAATTTCAGCACGATTGCTTCATTATTGAAGAATGTAGAGTGATTACAACAGACAGACAGACAGACGGACAGACGGACAGACGGACATGCTTATATCGTCTTAGAATTTCTCCCTGATCAAGAATATATATACTTTATATAGTCGGAAATCGATATTTCAATGCGTTACAAACGGAATGACAACCTTATTATACCCCCGTCACCATTCTATGGTGGTGGGTATAAAAAGTAAACTGCTTTATAGGAAGAATGAACTACATCGTGAGAAAATTGAACTAAATTTTACTCCACATTTTGAGATTTCCACAAAACGTTGTTAAAACAGGAAAAATTTAATGCCCTGATGTACTTTTTAGCTGCAATTAACAAAATTACGCCCCCTCATGGAAGAAAAAATTAACTAAAAGTAAAAACATCATTGGCGTTATATCATGACCATTTTAACCACACACTAAATCATCCTTTTGTAGGAAACGTACGAAAATTTTATTGGAATCGTACGAAAATTTTCTTCTGCTTTATTTATTTATTGAACTTATGTGTACTGTCATTGAACTTTATACCCACGTTTAGTTCATAAGATGTTTGAGACATACATAAAAAAAAAGAAAAAATTCATTGGCCTAGGGAAATTTTCGAAAAAATAATAAAATTATAAAAACTACAAACAAATAATTTGTTTACAATACAAATAAGTTAAATTCAGCATTGGTTTAAATACGACAGTTTTTTCAGTGTACGAGTAGATGGAATGCTAATCACTGCTCCACAATGGCAGTCAGTACGGCACGATATCGCTTTTTCATCTTTATTTTTTGTATATATGAAATTAATAATATTAACTATACATGATATTGGCAAATGTGTAAACAATGTCCATGACCAGAAACAAACATCACAGAACATTTTATTGACCACATATAAACCACAATTATTTAATGATGATACCAGTGTCATATGCAAATACCATTAATATTATCCCCTTGTATTTGTGGCACAAATTCATATTGAATTATTTAATATTCCACTAATATTGTAATGACTTTTTGATTTCGATAAAATTGTAAAAACTAACAGGGCGCTTTTACATACAATGGAAATTGTAAACAACATGGAATTACATAAATTGTCATAGCAAACAATTGAAATTTTTGCGAGATTTAATTAAGTGTTACGGTTTATTATAATATTGGTCATCTTTTTTTTTTTTTTTGGTTCAATGAGAAAAAATGTACAATACAAAGATAATATCCTAATCCTAAAGGGAAATCCGATATTATGTGAATGATAGTTTAGTTAAGAGCTCATATATATCAGTGAGAGCAAAGGGACCGATATCCCGATAACAATTCTTGGGCTTCTGCACGGAAGAAAAATACTGTTTTTCATATGTTTGGGTGTAAAAATTATATATTTGGAACTCAAGATTTTAAACACAATATTTTTAAGTGCAAACATATAATGTTCGTAAACTAGCACAACATGTTTGGGACATATATGTTAATATGTTAGAATATATTATTTTTGGAATATAAAATATTTGTAAATATAATATGCTTGGATGCAAACATATAGTAATTAAGAAATAGACTATAAACATATATGTGTTTAGAAAGAGAGACATAAAAAGTTTGCTGGAAGTAAAATAATGAAAGTAACCAATTGGTGCCTTAAAAATATATATACACAAAGAAAATTTCATTAAAGATTGGAAAAATACTATATGTGAATATAAACAAGTAGAAATCCACAAATTTGGAATAAACATATATATGTTGTGATATAAGACTTCGCCAAAAATTGTATATGCTTAAGTAAAAATATCAAAATGAGAAGGAGAGAAAATTCATTCGGAACCAAGAGAAAAGACATTTGAAAACAAAGTAAGTAAAGTAGAAAGTCGGACGGGGCCGACTATATCATACCCTAAACCACCATTACAGAATTAGTAATCATAAGCATTTGTGGGGTAACATATAGGTCTGGGAGATAAACCGCAGTTGCATATTTAAGAAAATTAAGGGGTACATGTCTACGGGTGCTTTGTGTCAATCTGGCTATAGCTCATAGTCAATGTTGCCACGGAAAATGTTCGGTTTACCCTACAAGGACAAAAAAAGTTCCTTACTGTCCCATACATTCCCAAACAATTTTCCCTACTATATTTTTCGTTAAATTTAAACAATTTTACAAAACAAAAATGGTTCTAAGTACTTTATTATCGTAAAACATGAATATGCAACGTATATAACATAGAATATAAATTTGTATTACCACCACGGTTGCCACAGTTGGTAGAATTCTACCCAAATTAGTAATCTTTTTTGTTAAATCTCTTTAAAAATAAAATTTTGGAAAAAGTTTCTATAAACAAATTTTTGTGAGAAATTTTTCTATAGAAATAAAATTTTGACAATAAATTCTATAGATATAAAATTTTGAGAAAAAATTCCACAGAAATAAAATTTTGAGAAAATTTTTTATAGAAATAATATTTTGAAAAAAATTTCTATAGAAATACAATATTGACAAAATGTTCTATAGAAATAAAATGTTGACAAAATTTTCTACAGGAATAAAGTTTACCACACATTGTTAAAGATCAAGCCTTGCCGGCTTCTAATTTCCTCCTCTAGAGCCACCAAAATGTAAAAATTCTTACAAATTGTGGTGAGTGAAAATGTCCTACATTGTGGCCCTACGTCCCTTCACGACGCTAAATATTAGAAAAACCCTACATATAGGGAATTTCCTCTACTTCTAGCAACACTGGCTGTGTTGATATTGCACCTACGGTGTTAGTATGCCACTAATATTGAGCCCATTATTAAAAAAGAGAAAATCGTTAAATTAGTGTGGGTAATAAATATAAATTTGTAAAAATCGAGCGATATTCTTATGTAAGAGCTACAAGTACGTATAAGTACGATCGGCTAGTACATCAAAATTTGAAATTTGAGTAACATTGGTTAATAAATAAGAGTACTATGACCAAATTTTGGGAAAATGGATCGATGCATATATATGGAAGCTATGTCTAAATCTGAACCAATTTGCATAATATTTTGCGGGTTTGATTAATACCACAAAAGGTTACCTGGTGCAAGATTTGAGTAAGATCGTTTAAGAAATGAGGCCTGTATGGTCAAACATAAGGTTATTAGGGGCGAATTTTTCAAAATCGGGTGATATATATATGGGAGCTATATCTACATCTGAACCGATTTCGATGAAATTTTGCACATATAGTTAGTGCTATAGAGGACTGGATCTAGCCAACTTTTAGTAAGATCGGTTAATAAATAAGGGTTCTATGGCCAAATTTGCGATAATCAGGCTATACATATATATGGGAGCTATATCTAAATCTGAACCGATTTCGATGATTTTTTGCACATATAGTTAGTACTATAGAAAACTACGTTTAGCCAAATTTGGGTAAGATCGGTTGATAAATAAAGGTTTTATGGCCAAATTTAGAAAAATCGGGCGGTACATATATAGGGGAGCTAAAGCTAAATCTGAACCGATTTCGATGATTTTTTGCACATATAGTTACTGCTATAGAAGACTATATTTAGCCGACTTTGAGTAAGATCGGTTGATAAATAAAGGTTTTGTGGCCAAATTTGGGAAAATCGGGCGATACATATATATGAGAGCTATATCTAAATCTGAACCGATTTGGATGAAATTTTGCAAACTTGAAGGGCGATGGAAAAGATTACCTTTTGGTGACGAGTCGTTTGAAAAAACGCGCAACGTGACCCCATTTGTCGAAATCGGGCGATACATATATATGGGAGCTATATCTAAATTTGATCCGATTTCTTTCAAATTCAATAGCGTTCGTCTTTGTGCCCAAAAAACTCCCTGTACCAAATTTCATCAAAATCGGTTAATAATTGCGACCGGAATCCTGTGAACAACAAATACATGGACGGACGGACGGACACCAAGCGCTAGATCGACTCAGGAGGTGATTCTGAGTCGATCGGTATATATTTTATGGGGTCTAAAATCAATATTTCTGGTAGGCAAATTTTTTGGCCGATCAAACTTATTATACCCTGACCACTATGTGGTTTTGGGGTATAAAAAGAGCATGAGTTTTGTTTATCATTTTCGCATTACGGGCACAATTTTTTTTAATGTTTCGTCAAAACAAATCGGAACGTAGGACGAGAGAAAGCATGCCCGGTTCCAAAGATTGTGTCTCTACTTTAACAATTTTGTTTCAAATAAAAAACGTCTTTAAAATAAAATGTTGAAAAACATGTTCAATTTTTTAACGATTTATGCTTTGTTGTCAAGATGCAAAAATGCATGCTTCAAAGCACAAGACAATTTCATTAATTTTAAAGAATTTTTCTGAATTATTAAAGTCAAGTTGACCTTTGTCCAAAAATTTGTTCTTTCATGTTATGATACCTATTTATTTTCAAGTCAAATCACTTAATTATAAAGACAACACGACTTCATTGAAAAGTTTATCGAATTTTGAACATGGAAATAACTAAGCCAAGCAAAATTTGTATTCTTATTTTAAGGACATGAAATCTTTGGCCTCACGACAATATTTTGATAAGTGTACTCTTTTTAGAGTTGAGATAGTAAAAAGAAAACATATATATATAAAGGGTGATTCTTTTGAGGTTAGGATTTTCATGCATTAGTATTTGACAGATCACGTGGGATTTCAGACATGGTGTCAAAGAGAAAGATGCTCAGTATGCTTTGACATTTCATCATGAATAGACTTACTAACGAGCCACAACGTCGAATTTTCAGTGAATGGGCCCTAGAAAAGTTGGCAGAAAATCCGCTTTTTTATCGACAAATTTTGTTCAGCGATGAGGCTCATTTCTGGTTGAATGGCTACGTAAATAAGCAAAATTGCCGCATTTGGAGTGAAGAGCAACCAGAAGCCGTTCAAGAACTGCCCATGCATCCCGAAAAATGCACTGTTTGGTGTGGTTTGTACGCTGGTGGAATCATTGGACCGTATTTTTTCAAAGATGCTGTTGGACGCAACGTTACGGTGAATGGCGATCGCTATCGTTCGATGCTAACAAACTTTTTGTTGCCAAAAATGGAAGAACTGAACTTGGTTGACATGTGGTTTCAACAAGATGGCGCTACATGCCACACAGCTCGCGATTCTATGGCCATTTTGAGGGAAAACTTCGGAGAACAATTCATCTCAAGAAATGGACCGGTAAGTTGGCCACCAAGATCATGCGATTTGACGCCTTTAGACTATTTTTTGTGGGGCTACGTCAAGTCTAAAGTCTACAGAAATAAGCCAGCAACTATTCCAGCTTTGGAAGACAACATTTCCGAAGAAATTCGGGCTATTCCAGCCGAAATGCTCGAAAAAGTTGCCCAAAATTGGACTTTCCGAATGGACCACCTAAGACGCAGCCGCGGTCAACATTTAAATGAAATTATCTTGAAAAAGTAAATGTCATGGACCAATCTAAAGAACCGATGAGATTTTGCAAATTTTATGCGTTTTAAAAAAAAAAAAAGTTATCAAGCTCTTAACAAATCACCCATCATCATATATATATATATATATATATATATATATATATATATATATATATATATATATATATATATATATATATATATATATATATATATATATATATATATATATATATATATATATATATATATATATATATATATATATATATATATATATGACTTCACGTTCTTCTTTTTTGAATTTCTTCGAAAACTTTTATAAGACACACACAGAAACAATTTTTTGAGCACAATCTTCGTTGGGAGAAAATTCTTCTAAGCATACAATATTTTTGGGTGCAAAAAGTTTCCAAACATATTATATGTTCACATAATAACATATAGTTTTTTGGAAGACAACATTATTCAATTTGGATGGAAAAATACATCATGTTTGGAACTTAGACTACCCAAACATATTATATTGTTTAGACCAATATGCTTTCAAAAATATTATATATTGGAAGAAATCAAATATATAAATATTTGGGCAATACCCAAAAATGTATATGCTTGAAGCAAAATGTGTTTGGGAGTATATGTAACAGAAGCGATATTTTTTTTTGAGGGTGTGAAAACCGTAGGCTTTGCTGATTTGCCTGAAATTGGAAATATGTAAGATTCGGCATGGCCGAGCAGACTGCTGTATATATTTGTTTATAACTCGTTTTTTTTTCATATTTTTAATATGTCATTTTAACTTTTTTTGTTTAAAATTTGAATTAATAAAATGGTACAAATTATTAGAATTTTTCCGACGAAAATGATAAATCCATTTTAGAAAAATTGCGTATTTTTAAAACTTTTCAAAAAAAAAAGCTTTAGAAAGCATTGAAACCCATAAAAAATTATAAAAATTATTGATTTGGCAAATTAAAAAAATTTTTAATTCGCATCCAAAACACTGAATTCGAATCATATTTTAAGATGCGATGCACATTCAGTGCAATGGCTGGTGGACTAACCCATGTTAAATTCTACTTTTTGGGTGACGTTTGTTTTGCTGGGTATATACAGCGCCATCCTAGCAAAAAAAGGGCATGCAAAAAAGTAGTTTGATTCCCCAATTTGTGATCCGGAAGTCGTGCAAACTTGGATCATCTCCAATGATGGAAGTACTCCATTTTTGGATCATTTGCATTGCTTTAGAAGTTGTGCCTTGGAAGTTAATTTGGATGAAGGAATTTAAAAAAATATAAAAGAATTTTTTTCCAATTTCACTTTTTAGTTTTTATACCCACCACCATAGAATGGTGACGAGGGTATAATAAGTTTGTCATTCCGTTTGTAACACATCGAAATATCGATTTCCGACTATATAAAGTATATATATTCTTGATCAGGGAGATTTTCTAAGACGATATAACGATGTCCGTCTGTCTGTTGTAATCACGCTACAGTCTTCAATAATAAAGCAATCGTGCTGAAATTTTGCACAAACTCGTCTTTTGTCTGCATGCAGGTCAAGTTGGAAGATGGGCTATATCGACCTCCCGATTTGGGGTCTTGGGTTTATAGAAATCGTAGTTTTTATGCAATTTGCCTGAAATTTGAAATCTAGAGGTATTTTATGACCATAAAGAGGTGTGCCAAAAATGATGAGTATAAACCGATCTCCCGGTTTACCTGAAATTGGAAATCTAGAGGTATTGTAGGACCACAAAACGTGTGCCAAAAATTGTGAGTATTGGTCCATATTTTGGTATAGCCCCCATATAGACCGATTTCCCGATTTTATTTCTTCGGTTCCGTTGTTTTTATCCAATTTACCTGAAATTGGAAATCTAGATGTATTTAGGACCATAAAGAGGTGTGCCGAAAATGGTTAGTATCGGTCCATATTTTGGTATAGCCCCCATATAGACCGATTTCCCGATTTTACTTCTTGGGCTTCTAGAATCCAAAGTTTTTATCCTATTTGCCTGAAATTGGAAATCTAGAGGTATTTTCGGGTCATAAAGAGGTGAGTATCGGTCCATATTTTAGTATAGCCCCCATAAGAACGATCTCCCGATTTAACTCCTTGGGTTTCTAGAAACCGTAGTTTTTATCTGTTTTGACTGAAATTGTACATATTCTGCTATTTTAGGCTCACAAAAACGTGTATCGGATTAAGTTTTTATCGGTCCATTTGGTAATGCTTCCATATAGACCGACTTCACATCTTGAGGGTGTAGAAGGCGCACTGATCATGAATATTGTTTGAAACTCAATGTAAAATTTCCAGATTTTACTTCTACAGATTTAAGATTTCAAATCAAGACTTTATTTTATAATTTTCTTGCACACTTACAAGAGATGTTAATGATTCCTCTAAAACTCAAACAAAAATGGTTCATATATCCCCAGAATCTGATATAGTCCTCATAGGTGAAATCTTTAAATTTATCTTCGTGAAGTGTCCTCAAGTCCTGAAGCTCTCCTGAAATTTCAAAGGAAACCCTAATATTTGGTTCATGGTGGTGGATATTTAAGATTCGGCCCGACCGAACTTAGTGCTGTATATACTTGTTTTTATTATGTTTTTTTTTTTTACTTTTTTATTAATTTCTATTGCTCTCATTTCATTCTCTCGCTGCGTTATGTTGATATCTTTCAACATAACAACCCTCCCGTTTTCCATCTCTATTTCTTTCTCTATACTAACTCTGTCTGTCGCTCTATGAATAAAGTATCACAACATATATATGTTAACTCGAAATTTGTAAATTTATATATGTTTACATTCACACATATTATTTTTATGAATCATTCATGCCCCAAACATAATATATTTTAACATATTAACATATGTGTCCCAAACATTTTGTGTTAGTTTAGGAACATTACATGTTTGCACTTAAATATATTGTGTTTAAAAATTGTGCCCGAAACACATTTTGTTTATATCGGAACATATGTAAAACATATTTTTCTAGCAGTGTACTTATAGCTCTTACATAAGAATATTGCTCGATTTTTACAAAGTTGTATTTATTACACACATTAATTTAACGATTTTCTCTTTTTTAATAATGGGCACAATATTAGTGGCATACTAACCCCGTAGGTGCAATATCAACACAGCCAGTGTTGCTAGAAGTAGGGGAAATTCCCTATATGTAGGGTTTTTCTAGTACTTAGCGTAGGGCCACAATGTAGGACATTTTCACTCAACACAATTTGTAATAATTTTTACATTTTGGTGGCTCTAGAGGAGGAAATTAGAAGCCGGCAAGGCTTGATCTTTAACAATGTGTGGTAAACTTTATTCCTGTAGAAAATTTTGACAACATTTTATTCCTATAGAACATTTTGTAAAAATCGTATTTCTATAGAAATTTTTTTTAAAAATATTATTTCTATAAAAAATTTTCTCAAAATTTTATTTCTGTGGAATTTTGTCTCTAAATTATATTTCTATAGAATTTATTGTCAAAATTTTATTTCTATAGAAAAATTTCTCACAAAAATTTGTTTATAGAAATTTTTTCCAAAATTTTATTTTTATAAAGATTTAACAAAAAAGATTACTAATTTGGGTAGAATTCTACCAACTGTGGCAACCGTGGTCGTAATACAAATTTATATTCTAAGTTATATACGTTGCATATTCATGTTTTAAGATAATAATGTACTTATAACCATTTTTGTTTTGTAAAATTTTTTTAAATTTAACGAAAAATATAGTAGGGAAAATTATTTGGAAATGTATAGGAAAGTAGGGAACTTTTTTGTCCTTGTAGGGTAAACCGAACATTTTCCCTGGCAACACTGACTATGAGCTATAGTCAGATTGACACAAACACCCATAGACATGTACCCCTTAATTTTCTTAAATATGCAACTGCGGTTTATCTCCCAGACCTATATGATACCCCACAAATGCTTATGATTACTAATTCTGTAATGGTGGTTTAGGGTATGATATAGTCGGCCCCGCCCGACTTTCTACTTTACTTACTTGTTTAGTTTTTTATTAGTTTTCTATTTTTTTTCTTTTGTAAAATTTAATTATACAAAATTTGCACTTAAAATAGCCTGATTGCGTTCTTTCTAATACTTGTCCACAAGGACTGCATCGGAAGTAGAAAACATCATTGGGGGATCCCAAGATGCGCTTTAGAAGAAATGTTTGTGCACTTGTCCAAAAGGACTGCATCGGAGGTGGAATAAAATTATTGGGGGATCCCACGATGCGCTTTAGAAGAAATGTTTGTGGACTTGTCCAAAAGGACTGCATCGGAAGTTGAAAAAACTCGATGGGGGATTCTGGGGTGGGCTTTAAAAGAAATGTTTGTGGAACAACTTCCAATTTTTTTTGCTGGTGGGCTTTAAAAGAAATGTTTGTGGAACAACTTCCAATTTTTTTGCTGGGTATTTAAAGTCAAACTTTTAAGAAAAGCGTTAGAAAGTATTGAAACCCATAAGAAAATTAACAAAAAATTATTTATTTGGCTAATTTATGCAAAATTTTTTAATTCGCATCCAAAACACTGAATTCGAATCACACCTTAAGATGCGATGCACATTCAGTGCAACGGCTAGTGGAAATCCGTCCTATGACAAGCCCATGTTAAATACGCCGCTTCTGCGCTAATAATGTACCACTGCATCGGAAGTGAAAAAAATCGATAGGGGATCCCGGGATGTGCTTTAAAAGAAATGTTTGTGGGCTTGTCCAAAAGAACTGCATCGGTAGTGGAAAAAAATTGATGGGGGGATTCCGGTATGTGCTTTAAAAGAAATTTTTGTAGAACAGGTTCCAATTTTCGTTTACTGGAATGTTAAATTCATCGCTTCTGTGCCAAATTTTCACCACTTCCGGATCCAAGAAGAACATTTTCATTACTTTTTTGGCAACGCTTTTTTTTGGTGGGAGTATACAACACTATAAATTAATACCCAAATCTGTTTATATTGGTTCATAATTATTTATGGGTTCCTCTATATATACCAGTAAAGAATTGAATTGGCTTGTATAGGTATTTACTCCGCTTTTTTTCTAACATAAACCTCATGGACTAAGTTACAATTTAAAAGACGAAATTTAAAAATTTACAGATACCTTGCTATCGTTAAGTGTTTTCGACGTCCACCGTTAGTAGAAGTTTTTTATGCAATCCATGGTGGAGGGTACATAAGATTCGGCCTAGCCGATCTTACTTCCGTACATACTTATTTTTGTATAACATATTGCTAGTTTGTTCATTTATTTTAATATAATGTTATTTATATAATTAAATTTTTCTTAATAAAAAAACTCTTAATTTTTAATTTTCTTCGTTACATAGTCCTACGTCTATAAACTTTGAAGGTTATTTTTATATACAACAAAATGTTTATCTGTGAAATTTTGTGGTTTTTTATTATGCAATACTGCCCGAAAAAAATTGCAACGCAGACTACCAAAACCATACATATTTCATAGATTTCAATTCACAAAACAAATATGAAAACGACTCGATTTCATGGACAAACCCATTTGCCCTTAAACACCAGTCACTTGTACAATCAAATAAATTCCACTCCAGTAATTATTTAGTGGTGCTGCTGTTCGATCGTTCATTCATTCATTCGATTGTTGTTTGGTTGAAAGGATACTGACTGACGACGATGAGTGTGATGTCGGCAACGGTGACCAAAAACAAAAAGAGAACAGCCGCCTAGTCAAGTAAATCGAGTAAATAGCCGTGTATAGTGATTTATTCGATGACACAAGCATACGTTCTCTCTGTTTCCGCAGCTTCAATTGTTCCGTTTTTATTGATTTCATATTGGTTTTATCGGAAATCAATTAGTTAAATCCATTTAAATGCACTGAAAAATTACACAAAAATTTATTTCCATTTATAAACAATTTTCTCATTTGTTTAACAATGCTAAACGATATGTAGTGACAATGTGTAATTTCCAAGTACAACGATGTATAATTTTTAAAATTTTTAATAAATATGTATGTAAGTGGGATATTCCATTGTACATGTTGGGGGAGAAATTCTATATACAGTGACACACATAAGTATTGGCACATCAAACAATTTTATTTAAAACCGACATGTTAACAGTGATATGAAGCTAGACCATTTTTTTATGTTAGAAAAATGTTTCTTCTTTAAATAGTTGAATTATAAAAAATTAAAAAAGGCACAGTTTTTGAGGAACAAAAGTATTGGCACACATAAAAAAAAAAAAAAAAATAGAGAAAAGTTTACTTGATTCAAGCCTTAGCGGTGTCAAAAGTACGGAAAGTACGTATTTTCTAAATCCAGAAGAAAATTCTTAATTTAATTCCGAAAATATTAAGTACAGATTTCTTAATTTTAGAAATTTTCAATCGTGTTTGTGTTTCCTTTGAGTACGGGAAGTGCTTCATTCAAGCCTAGTGAAGCTCTATTTAATCCTAATCTGTACTTGATTCAATCAGCATCTAATCTTAACTTGAGCCAAAAGAAACTTTTTTAAGCGGAATCAGGGCTTGGATCAATATTTTATACCCTCCACCATAGAATGGGGGTATATTAACTTTGTCATTCCGTTTGTAACACATCGAAATATTGCTCAAAGATCCCATAAAGTATATATATTCTGGGTCGTGGTGAAATTCTGAGTCGATATGAGCATGTCCGTCCATCCGTCTGTTGAAATCACGCTAACTTCCGAACGAAACAAGCTATCGACTTGAAACTTGGCACAAGTAGTTGTTATTGATGTAGGTCGGATGGTATTGCAAATGGGCCATATCGGTCCACTTTTACATATAGCCCCCATAGAAACGGACCCCCAGATTTGCCTTGCGAATCCTGTAAGAGAAGCCGTATCGGATGAAATTTGGTACTTGGTGTTAGTATATGGTCTCTAACAGCCATGCAAAAATTGGTCCACATCGATCCACAATTATATAAAGCCCCCATATAAACCGATCCCCAGATTTGGCTTGCGGAGTCTCTAAGAGAAGCAAATTTCATCCGATCCGGCTGAAATTTGGTATATGGTGTTAGCATATGATCTCTAACAATCATAAAAAAATGGTCCGCATCGCTCCATAGTTATATATAGCCCCCATATAAACCGATCCCCAGATTTGACCTCCGGAGCCTCTTGGAAGACCAAATTGCATCTGATTCAGTTGAAATGTGGTACGTGGTGTTAATATATGGCCTCAAACACCCATGCAAAAATTGGTCGAAATCGGTCCATAATTATATAGAGCCCCCAAATTAACCGATCGCCAGATTTGACCTCCGGAGCCCCTTGGAGGAGCAAAATACATCCGATTCGGTTGCAATTTGTACGTGATGTTAGTATATGGTATCCAACAACCATGCACGAATTGGTTTATATCACTCCATAATTATATATAGTCCCATATAAACCCATCCCGAGATTTCGTTTTGGAGCCTCCAAGAGGCTTGAATCGGATGAATTTTGCATCCGATCTGGTTGAAATTTGGTACATGGTGTTATTATATGATATTTAACAACCATGCCAAAGTGGTCCATATCAGTCCATACTCATATATAGCCCCCATATAAACCGATCCCGAGATTAGGTTTTGGAGCCTATTGGAGGAGCAAATTTCATCGGAGTCAGTTGAAATTTTGTACATTGTGCCGTTAACAACCATGCCTAACTAGGTCCATATCGGTCTATAGTTATATATATCCCTCAAATAAATCGATTCCCAAAAATTGGTCCATATCAAGTTCATAATTGTAGTCCCCATATAAGCGACCCCCATATTTCAATTCTGACTCTCCACGTACCGTGGAGACCTCCTTCTTAGGAGGTCCCAGTGGGTGATATTGTGGTGAAAATATCTTTATTTGGTCAGTGAGGAGGACTTCCCTCACCGATCCAATTTGCTTAAAATTTTCATTGAAGGTTGGGGTAGCGTCTAAAGTAAAATCCGCTACTTTATTTTTCGATATTTGATCGGTGAGGGGGACCTCATTTTGCCCGCCTTTTTTAAAGTACAGTAAAAAAACTTCTCCGATTTACTTGCAATTTACAGAGGACTCTGGGACATTCTTCTTGTCCGACTTTTTGAAAATTGGGCCAAAGTTCTCAGATTTGCGTGAAATTTTCAGGGAATATTGTCGTTGGCGTCTAACCTAAAATCCACAACTTTATTTTTCGATATTTGGTAGGGGAGGGGAATCTTTCCTTTGCTCATCTTTTTTTTTAAGTACAAAGAAACAGCTAAATTTCTCCGATTATTTGAAATTTACACAGAACGTGGGTGTGGTTGAAATTAATATGGGGTACCTGATTTTTTAATATTTGACAGGAAGGGGGACCTCCGTCCTGCCCAGCTTTTGAAAGTTTGTTCTCCGATTTGCTTGAAATGTTCAGGAAAGGTTAAGGTGGCGTCTATAGACAAAGAAAATTTAATTAAAATTGAGCCAACATACATTTTTCATTTATGCAACGAAACATTTTCATTAAGACTACGAAAATATTCGTTAATAGTATGAAACGATTCGTTGATTAACAAAAGATTCGTTAAAATAACGAAAAATTTCGTTGTATCAATTAATTTGTTTCATTGGCTCAATTTGAATGACACATTTCGTTAATGTAACGAAAGTTTTTCCACCGGTGTAGATAAACATCCGCTATTACATTTGGTCGGGAAGGTGGGCCTCCCATTTACCCCATTTTGTATTAAAGTACATTGAAACGTCTAAACTTCTCCCATTTACTTGGAATTTATGTGGAACACAGCAGAAAGGTGACTAAATGAATAAGTACACTCTCAAAAAAGTTTACTTGGATTCAAAGATTTTAACCTTCCCTTAAAGATTTCGATATTGATACCGAGCCAAAGATGCAGCTCTTAATATAGAATCAATTAACTGAAATTAATATGCACATTTAATTCATGGAAAAGAGAATTCTTTTTGTTATTCACGTACAAACAAATGCCAGTTTAAAAATCCAATTTATGGCAAATACTTCAAAGAAAGCATTAATCTTAATTCCAAAAAGACTATAAAACAAAGATACAAAATCTTCAAAATAAATCTTAACCTATATTTGAAGCGTTTTTATCTTAAATCTTAAGGAAAATATGTCTTATTTCAAAGACATACGACTTTAACAGAGGGACGCAAATTTTAATTCATGATCTAAATTTAATGAAAACAAGTATATACAGCAGTAAATTCGGCCGGGCCGAATCTTAAATACCCACCACCAGGTATCAAATATAATAGTTTGAAAACTCTTCGTCTTAACGGCTTACTTGATAATATATAGAAGTACAGGGGGTTTAATGACAGATATTCTTCCAAGCAGATCAGTTCAACCAGTACGTTTCCCGAAGATAAATTTAAAGATTCTACTTATGAAGACTAGATCAGATTCTGGATTTATAAGAACCAATTTTGTTTGAGTTTTAGAGAAATCATAAACATATCGTGTAAATGATGAAATAAAGCCTTGATTTGAAATCTTAAATCTGTAGATTTTTACCTCCATTATTTAAATGATTACGAGGAGTAAAATCTGGAAATTTTACTTTCAGTTTCAAGCAATTTTTATGATCAGTGCGCCTGCTATACCCTCAAGAAGTGAAATCGGACTATATCGATGCCTTACCAAATGGACCGGTAAACATAAATGCGATACGGATTTTGAGGTCTAAAATACCAGTATATTTACATTTTCGGGCAAATCGGATAAAAACTTCGGTTTCTAGAAGTCCACTGAGGTAAATCGGGAGATGGGTCTATATGGGGCTATACCAAAACATGGCTCGAAACACACCTTATTCGGCTGACATATTTGTTGTCCTAAAATACCTCTAGATTTCCAATTTTAGCCAAAGTGGATAAAAATTACGGATTCTAGCACCAAGAAATAAATTTGGGAGGTAGGTCTATATGGGGGCTTTACTAAAACATGGACCAATACTCACCATTTTCGCCACACCTCTTTATGGTCCCAAAATACCTCCAGATTTCCAATTTCAAGCAAATCAGATTGTAAATACAGTTTCTAGACGCCCAAGAAGCAAAATCGGGAAATCGGTCTATATGGGTACTATAACAAAACATGGTGCTGATAGGCACCATTTTCAGCACACCTTTTGATGGTCCTAAAATACCTCTAGATTTCCAATTTTAGGCTAATTGGACAAAGACTACGTTTTTATAAGGCCAAGACCCCTAATCGGGAGGTCGGTCTATATGGGGGCTATATCAAAACTTAGACCGATATAGCCCATCTTCGAACTTGACCTGCCTGCAAAAAAAAAAACGAATCTGTGCCAAACTTCAGGACGATACCTCCATTATTGAATGCTGTAGTTTGATTACAACAGACAGACAGACAGACATGCCTATATCGTCTTAGAAGAAGGGATCAAGAATAAATATACTTTATAAAGTCGAAAATCGATATTTCGATGTATTACAAACGGTATGACAAACTTATTATACCCCCATCACCATTCCATGGTGGTAGGTATAAAAAAGTGAAATAAAGATTAGAAAGTTTATTTTAATTTAAATTTCATTATTTTAAAGAAATTTGTCCCTAATATTATATAAATTGAGTTCCTAAAATAAAGCTTACGTAGTCATTAATACCACGTAAATATTTTTTCAGTGTAGAGAAGGTTGAGGATGGTCCCTATATGGGAACTAAGTACTTAATTTTTTGCTAATGGCAGACAATTAAAAAAAAATAACTTTACATTTAATGACATTGAGGGTGCTTTATTTTTCGGTATATGTTCAGAAATGCATCTGCCCCGTGCTGGACATTTTAAAGTAGTGCAAAATTGGCGCAGAACCGATGAATTTAACACGGGCTTGTCATAGGACGGATGTCCACCATTTCAATTCTGAATTTGCATCACTTCTTACTCTATGATACAAATTCAGTGTTTTGGATGTGAATTTATAAATGCTGTCATATTTTGATAAATAAATAATTTTTATATTTTTTATGATTTTTATGCATTCTAACGCTTGTCCGAAACGTTTGAATTAAAATATTTTGAAAAATTCGCAATATTTCTTGAATGGATTTTGAATTTTTTTCAACAAAATTTCAATAATTTGTACCTTTTTGAAAACAAACAAATTAAATTTACCCATTAAAAAGAAGAAAAAAACGAGTGACAAATAATTGAATTAAAAGAACTTCCTGTGTAGTTGAAATAGAGAACATCTTTGGGAGTATGTTACATCTTTTGGAAGTGCTTTTAGAAGAACTTCCAATTTTTTTTTTTTTTGCTGGGAAATGGTTATGATTATGATTATTTTCTTTTTTTTTAATTTTTGTTTGTTTGATAACTTTACGAGCGGTTAGAGCGAACAAGGTTGAATTTTTCATTGCAGGTGATCAGCGATAAAAACTGGGTAACGGATTATCGAAACAATTTTACTTCGAATTTCTGAATTCACATTTTATAAAATTTCTTACCAATTTTCTTTTTGTAAAGTAAAAAAACGTTTTCTTATAAAACAAAAAAAAAAAAAACTTTATACCAAAGATGCAAAATGCTCATAATAATTCTTAGTCTATATTTTAAGTTTTTCCTCGGGAAAAAATATACAATATGCAAAATGGTAAAAGAAGAACATGTGCATACCACATTAAAGAAAAAATTATGGATTTTATTTTAAAAAATTATGGTTGTATCTTAAAAAATACAGTTCGCATTAAACTAAGTTTTTATTTATAAATAAACAATTTTTTTACCAACATTACTTTCAAATCTATACAATCAAATCGCTGCAAAATAACTCTGATGCAAAACTCTACGAGCAAACCAATAAGAAGTGGATAAATCCATGAAGTACCGCCGCCTCCAAAGACCGCTGGAAAAATATGAGGTCCGGTGAATTTTGGGTCAAAGTTATCTGCATCGCATTTGGTCATGGACTCCGCTAAATATTTTCTAACCATAGGCAACTTTATTGTCGGCGGAGTTATCTGCTTTTCAGCCCTCTCCAATGGCATCTCCAAATAAATCAATAATACTACTAAAAGATTCACCTCCATTTAATAAAACTTAATTTAAAATCATTTCACATTTTAATTCTCAGCATTAAATCGTGAAAATAATATTGCCAATGAATATTTCCCTCATCATATGAATAATTTCACAATCGTTGCCATGCAAATAGTGTGACTGTAAATAATGGTGAATGTGGTCTCCATATACGCTCCGCCGGACTTAAGAGAGTTTTTAATATTCCATTAATGGTTTCAATATTCATCAGTTTATCACTTGAATGCCGTTATTAATGCATTGAAGGAGTTAATTATTTTAACACTTATTTCAATAGCATCGACTATTTTTCCGTCGATGTTGAATTTTTTTTATTCGATCTTCATTATTCGTAGGCAACAATGACAATATGAATGTCTGCCCTCTTAACAACTCTGGCAATTGTTTAACCTACAGACTGGTGCTTTTGATTTATCATCAAACATGAGGGTTAAATAAAAATCCCTTGGTTAATTAAAAATACCTGGAGGAATAATTTGAGCTTTACAGGTAAATGTGATATTCATTGAACCGAGCACAACCAATCCAGACTAATTAAAGATATAATTTGTAAACCAATGTTAAAATGATTCCCTTATGCGCCAATAATGTAATACTTTAATGATTTTGTGTAGTAGCGACTTAAATACGTCCTTAAATAATAGGAATTAATTGTGTTTTTGGGAAAAGTATGGAGTTGATAAGATGAGAGAAGATACATATTTAAATCATTTTTGTTGGGAATGTGGAAGGGCTCAAATAAGTGGTCAGTTAAACTCCCTGGAGATACTATAATTAATCCATTTGACTTTTATTTGTTATTCTGTCCTTAGGATGTCCGAAAAGCCAGGTTCTTTGATAAGCGGTTTAACCGAAAATCCAAATTTTTTGAAAACCGGGTTTCAATTTGTTATTTTTCCGAGAACCGGCTAAAACCGAACAATTAATTTTCAAAGAAAATTAGTTTTACACGCTCTAGGCACAGCAATTTGTAAATTTTCATATGTTTTAGGTTCACCAATAGTAGTGCTGAATATTGTGTATATCGGACAATGTTTACCTGTTTTCATTTAAATTCAACAAAAATTTTGAAATTCAAAAGAACTTCCATGGAAGTGACATATTCGAACGGTACTTGTTAAAATCCTAACAGGGTGGAATTTTATTTTATTTTCATATATTTTTTCTTTTATTTTTTTATTGATTACCTATTTTTTACATTTAGGTGTCCAAAATTATACTTAGAACGGCCTCGAAATCCCACCGAGAATGCTAATAGATCAACAATTCCGGTAGATTGAAATCATAATGATAAAGAAACCAAAAATTGAACAAGGGGAAAAGGTGCACAATAACCCAACACAAAAGACAATGAAAATGTTCTCTTTCGATCCGAAAGTGGTGAAATATTCGCTGTATTAATTTCGCAATAGTTCATCAGATGTGATGCTTTTTCAGTATTTCGGATTTTATTTTAAAAATAGGGAAACAAAAATAATATTTTTTTCAACTACTTTTTATCTACAAGTTAAAATGTTTTTGAATAATACTGCCCAAAATTTTATAGCACGTTCCAAGAAATAAACAAAATTTTGACAAAATTTTCTACAGCAATAAAATTTTGACAAAATTTTCTATAGAAATACAATTTTGACAAACTTTTCTGTAGAAATCAAATTTTTAAAAAATTTTCTGTGGAATTATGACTAAATTTTCTACAGAAATAAAATTTTGACAAAATTTTCTACCGAAATAAAATTTTGACTAAATTTTCTGTAGAAATAAAATTTTGACAAAATTTTCTGTAGAAATAAAATTTTGTCAAAATTTTAACAAAATTTTTTATAGAAATAAAATTTTCCATTCGTTTTGTTTTGTTATTGTTGGTTACAATTTTGACAAACTTTTCTGTAGAAATTAAATTTTTAAAAAATTTTCTGTGGATTTATGACAAAATTTTCTATAGAAATAAAATTTTGACAACATCCCAGCAAAAACTCTCATTACCCGGTAATCTTGTAGGTAAGCCTATTTAAAAATTAATAACCACTTATTATTTGGCATCGCTTCGGATTACATTTACATACGCATGTCCTAGGAGGAAAGTACTTCTCTCCAGGCATACTTTCGGCCATAAAATAAGTAGTGCATTTAAAGCATATAATCACCTAATATGTAATGACTTATTCGTAGATACACCAAAGCTTGCAAAATAGCCACTTATTGTCTCAGGCAACCAAATCTCGAAAATATTGATTTCTATCGCCGATTACAATGGATCAAAATATGGCGAGTGGTGCTGTAATAGGAGAACTACTTGAACAGAAACGAATATTGTATAAATAAACAAAAATTCTAATAAATAATCTATATGAAATAACACTCAAATTAATTTCACACTTAAAATAGAAATAAATGTAGGTTGTTTAAGGTAGTTGGATTCGTGAATTACGATACAATATATCCAATAGCCAATTCACATAAGGTTCGAAATCTACTAAAAGTGGATTTTAAGTCTCTTTTTTATAAGGCAAATGCACCCAGAAAAAAGTGACCCCTTCTTTAAGTTAAAATGAACTCATTGTGAAGAAAGTTGAACTTCGTATAGCGCCTAAGACATTTTTATTTGTTTGAACGATGTGATTTTCGTAGAAATTAGGAATAATGCATTCCATATATTAGTTAACATTTTCCTATATTTATATACCACTATACTACAGAATGAAAAAATTTAACTAATTTGAATTCATATATGGAATGATTTTATTGAAATTTTTTCATTCATTTCGACAAATCTTACACATTTGTGGTAAAACTTTTACTTCATAATTAGAACTGCTTACCTTCGTTTTTTAAATACAATTTTATTTATTTCTATAAGCAATTTTATCTTCAATAAAAGACATGTTTTATTAATATATTGAATATATTTATTAAGAATCAACAGCATCGAATCTCTTTGAAATATTAGTTTATTATTCCACTATTTCCAATTTCCGTGTGATATTATCAACTGTAAAACGCACTTTTTCTTCTTCTTGTACTTTTCACTTTTAATAAGTTGCTGCCTAACGATTTTGTCCTCCTTTTACAATTTCAATACCTACAAATATAAAAAATCATAAAACATTTTTGTTGCAAAAGGTTAGCGTCACTGAATATTACCTGAAAATTGAAGATTCCAAAATGAAGACAAATGAAAGGGTTGTTATTCTGCTGGTGTTTTCTTTCTTTATAACTATCACGAACATTGATAGATTTATTTAAAAAAACGAAAATTTTTCTCACTAATTTAAAATAAGAAATATTTTATATATTTTATTTGTTATTTATTATATTATTTTACCATATTATTTTTTAACAATCTCTCCGTATACCCAAACAACGCGATTCCAACTAAAAAAACAACCGACGCGCAAATATATCGATTACACCCACGCGTAAACACATCGATTACGATGACAGGTATCGATTACAGGTAGACAGTAGAAATTTAGGAAAATTTCCTATATTCTAACAAGTGTGTTTCCTTAAGTTTTGAAAGGATTGCATACTTCTTAGTACGAATGAACTAAAATATTTTTCTATGCCAAGTGTTGTTCGTATGTATGAAAAACTTTCTATTATAAAGGAAGTCGCAAATATCATTTTATAAGAAATTTTACTAATTTTGAGGAAACTTGGTTTTAGTTCGGTTTTTGTTTATTTTTACGAATGCTTTGTTATCGGTGAATAAAATTTTCTTTTTCAGTAGTAAATTCTTATACCCAGCGAAGAAAATAGTATGAGTAAAATTCCATGCCTTATTCTAGTTAATGAACTATTCCTAACTGCTTACAGCTTAGGATTTTTATACCCTCCACCATAGGATGGGGGTATATTAACTTTGTCATTCCGTTTGTAACACATCGAAATATTGCTCTAAGACCCCATAAAGTATATATATTCTGGGTCGTGGTGAAATTCTGAGTCGATCTAAGCATGTCCGTCCGTCCGTCCGTCTGTCCGTCTGTCCGGCTGTCCGTCCGTCTGTGGAAATCACGCTAACTTCCGAACGAAACAAGCTATCGACTTGAAACTTGGCACAAGTAGTTGTTATTGATGTAGGTCGGATGGTATTGAAAATGGGCCATATCGGACCACGTTTACGTATAGCCCCCATATAAACCGATCCCCAAATTTGGCTTGGGGAGCCTCCCGGAGCAGCAAAATTCATCCAATCCGGTTGGAATTTGGTACGTGGTCTTAGTATACGGTCTCTAACAACCATGCACAAATTGGTCCATATCGGTCCATAATTATATATAGCCCCCATATAAACCGATCCCCAGATTTGACCTCCGGAGCGTCTTGGAGGGGCAAAATTCATCCGATCCGATTGAAATTTGGTACCTGATGTTAGTATATGGTCTCTAACAACCATGCAAAAATTGGTCCATATCGGTCCATGATTATATATAGCCCCCATATAAACCGATCCCCAGATTTGACCTCCGGAGACTTTTGGAGGGGCAAAATTCATCCGATCCGGTTGAAATTTGGTACCTGATGTTAGTATACGGTCTCTAACAACCATGCAAAAATTGGTCCATATCGGTCCATAATTATATATAGCTCCCATATAAACCGATCCCCAGATTTGACCACCGGAGCCTCTTGGAGGAGCAAAATTCATCCGATCCGGTTGAAATTTAGTACGTGGTCTTAGTATACGGTTTTTAACAACCCTGCAAAAATTGGTCCATATCGGTCCATAATTATAGATAGCCCCCATATAAACCGATCCCCAGATTTGACCTCCGGAGCCTCTTGGAGGGGCAAAATTCATCCGATCCGGTTGAAATTTGGTACCTGATGTTAGTTTACGGTCTTTAATAACCATGCAAAAATTGGTCCATATCGGTCCATAATTATATATAGCCCCCATATAAACCGATCCCCAGATTTGACTTCCGGAGCCTCTTGGAAGAGCAAAAGTCATCCGATACGGTTGAAATTTGGTACATTTTGTCAATATATGGCCTCTAACAGCCATGTAAAAATTGGTCCATATCGGTCTTTAGTTATATATAGCCGATGACTTATTACACAAAAATTGGTCCATATCGCCAAAAATAATCTACCAAAACTTTATTTCCATAGAAAATTTTGTCAAATTTTATTACTATAGAAAGTTTTGTCAAAATTTCATTTCTATAGAAAGTTTTGTCAAAAGTTTATTTCTATACAAATGTTTGTCAAAATTTTATTTCCATAGAAAATTTTGTCAAAATTTTATTTCTATAGAAAAGTTTGTAATCTACCAAAACTTTATTTCCATAGAAAATGTTGTCAAATTTTATTACTATAGAAAGATTTGTTAAAATTTCATTTCTATAGAAAGTTTTGTCAAAAGTTTATTTCTATAGAAATGTTTGTCAAAATTTTATTTCTATAGAAAATTTTGTAAAAAATTTATTTCTGTAGAAAATTTTGTCAACATTTTATTTCTATACAAAACTTTGTCAAAATTTTATTTCTATAGAAAATTTTGTCAAAATTTTATTTCTAGAGAAAATTTTGTTAAAATTTTATTCGGTTCATAATAAAATTTTCATCATTGTCAAAATTTTATTTCTATAGAAAATTTTGTCAAAATTTTATTTCTATTGAAAATTTTGTCAAAATTTTTATTTCTATAGAAAATTTTGTGAAAATATTATTTCTATAGAAAATTATGTTAAAATTTTATTTCTGTAGAAAATTTTGTCAAAATTTTATGTCTACTTTGTCAAACTGAATTATATACGTATTGGATCGATCTTTTTTGATTTAGTATATACTACGTATGGACTTACATACAATATAGAAGATGGTGTTAGGAGGTTTTAAGATACCTTGCCATCGGCAAGTGTTATCGCAACCCAAGTAATTCGATTGTGGATGACAGCCTTTAGTAGAAGTTCCTACGCAATCCATGGTGGAGGGTACATAAGATTCGGCCTGGCCGAACTTACGGCCGTATATACTTGTTTTTACTGAAACGAGTAAATTTTATTATTTTTCACAAAAATTTACCTTAATGGAAATAAAATGGATAAACTATATTGATGAAAAATTTTTCCTTTAGTTTCGAAGGCACTTTTTTCTGGGTGTAGAAATAATTAAGGAAATAACGTTTTGAATGTGGTATTATTTTTTTTAACATCAAAAAAATGCAATAAAAAATTCGTAGTGATAGGATCAAAACAAATCTGCTATTTATTAATGGAATGGATTTACATTTACGAAAATTGGATAATAGGTTTGTATGGGAAATTTTCGAATAAAAGTTATTCAGTATAAACTTGCAAGACAGTTAGAATGGGTTTTATTCTCTTGGGTAATATAGAAGAAGTGTACACGTTCACGAATTTATCATTAATTCAGTTAAAACGAAATATATTGATATTTTCTAATGCAGTTCTATGTGACATTGGACTTGTTGATGATAATTGCAAGTTTACCGGGAAAAAAGTTTTTACTAGGAAATATAAATGAAGGACTTCCAGTAAAAATTTGTGATAGTAATTAAATTGTATCGAGTACGCAAACAGAGCTAATATGACCTAGATTTTCTTACAGTCTCACAGAAATGGAAATAAAATGAATACAATTAAAATAATATGCATTTTAAGTGAAATAAAGCCTTTAAGTTTGTTAAATTTCAATCAAAAATGTGACTTTTGATACAAAAAAATTAGCTTTTTTTCTAGCTATTTTTTTTAACATTTTTTGGCTAGTTTTTTGGACAAATCTAGCGGTTTTTGGTGAAACAATTCTGGCAACGCTGATGCTTATATCGTCTTATAATTTCTCCCTGATCAAGAATATATATACTTTATATAGTCGGAAATCGATATTTCGATGTGTTACACACGGAATGACAAACTTATTATACCCCCATCGCTATTCTATGGTGGTGGGTATAATTAATAAGTTCAAAAAGTATATCTCAATGTTACAATTCCGGCAGGTAATTAGTTCATTTCAAAAAGTTCCATATTTAAAAGCAAACATTCAATGCCTTGTGGGTCATTTGCAAGGGAATTCAATGTTAGTTGGAATTTAATTAAAGTAAGCCAACACAAAACTAACATTAAAGCTAAAAGTGTTTGGTTAGAATGTGTGACCAAAGCTAGAAAGGGATTGCAGTTAACCAGTTAAGGATCGACAACACTGAGACATCGATATGTGTACGTATGTAAGTGTCTGTGCGTATGTGAGTGTGCGGTTAAGCCATGTGGGAATATGGAATGAGTGAATGAATAATGGCAACAGATGCGTGCTATAGTTGCACCAACTTCGAAACATGAATGAATTCTCGAATAAATGTAGGGCTAGACTGGTTTCATTGTTGTTGGAGAAAATAATGCTGTCGGCCAGAGCGTATTGTGTTGACCAAAGGGCAACCTTAGTTGCAAAACCGCAGTCCAAAATGTGTACACATACATTTGCCAAATGCACTCATCTACACACACACACACACACGCAAACATTTTTTCATTTGAATACTGCACACAAAACATAAGGCCACATACAAATGATGGCAGTTAAAAGCACAATTGAAATATTTCAAAAAGTGTGAGCGTATGTGAAAGTTACATTTGTATATAAGGATGGGTCGAGAGAGTTTTGTTTTTAATTTGAGAATGAAAAAGTGAATGAGGTTCATGGTTGATCGATTGACTGATTGTGAGCGTGGAAGCGGCAACGTTTATCCGATTTGCTTGAAATTCTAAATCTAGAGGTACTTTAAGTCAGTTAAGAGCTGTGCTAAATTTGGAATATATTGGTCCATGTTTAAATGTAGCCCCATATAGACCGATTTCCCGATTTAATTTCTTGAGCGCCTAGATGGCATAATTTTCAACCAATATTGTTGAAATTTTAAAACCAGAGGTTTTTTGGGTTTATAAAGAGCTATTTTTGGTATATATAGGTTCAAATTTGGTAGGTTAGGTTAGGTTAGGTTATGTGGCAGCCCAATGTATCAGGCTCACTTAGACTATTCAGTCCATTGTGATACCACAGTGGTGAACTTCTCTCTTATCACTGAGTGCTGCCCGATTCCATGTTAAGCTCAATGACAAGGGACCTCCTTTTTATAGCCGAGTCCGAACGGCGTTCCACATTCCAGTGAAACCACTTAGAGAAGCTTTGAAACCCTCAGAAATGTCACCAGCATTACTGAGTTGGGATAATCCACCGCTGAAAACTTTTTGGTGTTCGGTCGTAGCAGGAATCGAACCCACGACCTTGTGTATGCAAGGCGGGCATGCTAACCATTGCACCACGGTGGCTCCCATGCTCAAATTTGGTATATATCGGTTCATGCTTTCATATAGCGCCCATATAGACCGGTTTCCCGATTTGACTTCTTAATGGCATGGAAGCCCCAATTTTCATCCGATTTGTTTGAAAATTGAAATCTAGAAGTACTTTAGGTCAGTTATGGGTTGTACTAAATTTGGTACACATCGGTTGATGGATTGATATAGCCCCCATATAGACCAAGCTCCCGATTTAATGAAATTTAATGAAAGCCAAAATGTTCATCCTATTTGCTTGAAATTTCAAATCTATAGGTACATTGGGTCATTTAAGGGCTGTGTTAAATTTGAAACATATCATTCCATGTTTTGCTATAGCGCCCATATAGACCGACATCCCGATGTTTCTTCTTGAGGGCACAGACCATTTTCCAACATGGATCCAGTCAAAATTGAGTTCGATGTGGGAGAGGAAATAAAACTGTTTTACCAAAACCACCAGTTTACAAGCCACACAAAAAAAGAAATACTTTGTAAAACTGAAGCTAAACTGAACTAATATTTATTGGAAAAATTTTATTTTGTTTTAATTTATTTTTAAAATTTTGTAAGAAATTTTCCCTAGCCCAACGATTTTTTCCTTAAACCAAATATGTCTCAAAAAGTTTATGAACTTAATGGCAGTAAAATTTCAATGACTTACAAATTAGTTTAATTCTAACTAAAACAGAAGAAGTTGTTCGTACACTTTTAAAAAATAATAAGAATGAACTACAGTGGTTAAATGATCTGGCGCCTAAGTTTTTATACCCTCCATCATAGGATGGGGGTATATTAACTTTGTCATTCCGTTTGTAACACATCGAAATATTGCTCTAAGACCCCATAAAGTATATATATTCTGGGTCGTGGTGAAATTCTGAGTCGATCTAAGCATGTCCGTCCGTCCGTCCGTCCGTCCGTCCGTCTGTTGAAATCACGCTAACTTCCGAACGAAACAAGCTATCGACTTGAAACTTGGCACAAGTAGTTGTTATCGATGTAGGTCGGATGGTATTGAAAATGGGCCATATCGGTCCACTTTTACGTATAGCCCCCATATAAAGGGACCCTCAGATTTGGCTTGTGGAGCCTCTAACAGAAGCATATTTCATCCGATCCGGCTGAAATTTGGAATATAGTGTTGGTATATGATCTCTAACAACCATGCCGAAATTGGTCCACATCGGTCCATAATTATATATAGCCCCCATATAAACCGATCTCCAGATTTGGCTTGCGGAGCCTAAAAGAGAAGCAAATTTCATCCGATCCGGCTGAAATTTGGTACATGGTGTTGGTGTATGGTCTCTAACAACCATGCAAAAATTGGTTCATATCGGTCCATAATTATATATAGCCCCCATATAAACCGATCCCCAGATTTGGTTTGCGAAGCCTCAAAGAGAAGCAACTTTCATCCGATCCGGCTGAAATTTGGTACATGGTATTGGTATATGGTCTCTAACAACCGTACCAAAATTGGTCCACATCGGTCCATAATTATATATAGCGCCCATATAAACCGATCCCCAGATTTGGGTTGCGGAGCCTCAAAGAGAAGCAAATTGCTCCGATCCGGCTGAAATTTGGTACATGGTATTGGTATATGGTCTCTAACAACCGTACCAAAATTGGTCCATATCGGTCCATAATTATATATAGCCCCCATATAAAACGTTCTCCAGATTTGACCTCCGGAGCCTCTTGGAGGAGCAAAATTCATCCGATCCGGTTCAAATTAGGAACGTGGTGTTAGTATATGGTCGCTAACAACCATACCAAAATTGGTCCAATCACACAAAAATTGGTCCATATCGGTTCATAATCATGGTTGCCACTAGAGCCAAAAATAATCTACCAAAATTTTATTTCTATAGAAAATTTTGTCAAAATTTTATTTCTAGAGAAAATTTTGTTAAAATTTTATTCGGTTCATAATAAAATTTTCATCAGTGTCAAAACTTTATTTCTATAGAAAATTTTGTCAAAATTGTATTTCTATGGAAGATTTTGTTCAAATTTTATTCGGTTCTTAATCATGGTTGCCACTCGAGCCAAAAATAATCTACCAAGATTTTATTTCTATAGAAAATTTTGTCAAAAGTTTATTTCTATAGAAAATTTTGTTAAAATTTTATTTCTGTAGAAATTTTTGTCAAAATTTTCTTTCTATAGAAAATTTTGTCAAAATTTTTATTTCTATAGAAAATTTTATTTCTATAGAAAATTTTGTCAAAATTTTATGTCTACTTTGTCAAACTGAATTATATACGTATTGGATCGATCTTTTTTGATTTGATATATACCACGTATGGACTTACATACAATTTAGAAGATGGTGTTAGGAGGTTTTGAGATACCTTGCCATCGGCAAGCGTTACCGCAACTTAAGTAATTCGATTCTGGATGGCAGTGTTTAGAAGAAGTTTCTACGCAATCCATGATGGAGTGTACATAAGCTTCGGCCTGGCCGAACTTACGGCCGTATATACTTGTTTTTTTTATTTTTAGTTCATTTCTTCTTTTCGAGAAAGATGAATTTTGTAAATGATAATTACATGTAGTTTACTTTTTTTCTGAGCAGTTTTCAACTCCATCATCTTGATGTAGCCACAGACCAAAATATTATGAAATCTGATATACTTTGCTTTGTACAAAAGTGGGCTTTTTCAGAGAAGTACTTTTGAATACCTATTTCACGTTGCTTTCACTACTAGATATTTTGCTTCAAGCATAAATATTTTCAGGATTGGTCCAAACAAAATATTGTTTGTATAGTTCAAACATATTATGTTTTACCTGAGGGCATACACTGGTAGAAAACAATTTTAATGAAATTTTCTTTGTGTGGATATGCTTTTAAGACGCCTATTGGTTACTTCCATTATTTTACTTGCAGCATACTCTCTAGGTCTCTCTTTCTAAACACATATATGTTTATAGGCTATTTCTAAATTAATATATGTTTGCATCTAAGCATATTATATTTACAAACATTTTATGTCCCAAACAAAATATGTTCTAACATATTACCATATATGCCCCAAACATTTTATGCTAGTTTATGAACATTATAACATATGCTTGCACTTAAAAATATTGTGTTCAAAAATTTGAGTTCATTGTAGTACCAACCAACAAAATGTGAAATGAAATGCAATCATAGTTACTATGACGGCATTTTTATAGGATTTTAAAAATAATAGTGTTCAAATAATTTTCAATATTAATAAATATAAAATAGAGTATTTTGAAAAAATATATGAGTAAATCGAGGAATTTTTCAATAATAAACAAGTATATACGGCCGTAAGTTCGGCCAGGCCGAAGCTTGTGTACCCTCCATCATGGATTGCGTAGAAACTTCTTCTAAACACTGCCATCCAGAATCGAATTACTTAAGTTGCGGTAACGCTTGCCGATGGCAAGGTATCTCAAAACCTCCTAACACCATCTTCTAAATTGTATGTAAGTCCATACGTGGTATATATCAAATCAAAAAAGATCGATCCAATACGTATATAATTCAGTTTGACAAAGTAGACATAACATTTTGACAAAATTTTCTATAGAAAGAAAATTTTGACAAAAATTTCTACAGAAATAAAATTTTAACAAAATTTTCTATAGAAATAAACTTTTGACAAAATTTTCTATAGAAATAAAATCTTGGTAAATTATTTTTGGCTCGAGTGGCAACCATGATTAAGAACCGAATAAAATTTGAACAAAATCTTCTATAGAAATACAATTTTGACAAAATTTTCTATAGAAATAAAATTTTGACAATGATGAAAATTTTATTATGAACCGAATAAAATTTTAACAAAATTTTCTCTAGAAATAAAATTTTGACAAAATTTTCTATAGAAATAAAATTTTGGTAGATTATTTTTGGCTCTAGTGTCAACCATGATTATGAACCGATATGGACCAATTTTTGTGTGATTGGACCAATTTTGGTATGGTTGTTAGCGACCATATACTAACACCACGTTCCTAATTTGAACCGGATCGGATGAATTTTGCTCCTCCAAGAGGCTCCGGAGGTCAAATCTGGAGAACGTTTTATATGGGGGCTATATATAATTATGGACCGATATGGACCAATTCTGCCACGGTTGTTAAAGATCATATACTAACACCATGTTCCAAATTACAACCGGATTGGATGAAATTTGCTTCTCTTGGAGACTTCGCAAGCCAAATCTGGGGATCGGTTTATATGGGGGCTATATATAATTATGAACCGATGTGGACCAATTTTTGCATGGTTGTTAGAGACCATATACCAATATATGTACCAAATTTCAGGCGGATCGGATGAAATTTGCTTCTCTTTGAGGCTCCGCAACCCAAATCTGGGGATCGGTTTATATGGGCGCTATATATAATTATGAACCGATGTGGACCAATTTTTGCATGGTTGTTAGAGACCATATACCAACATCATGTACCAAATTTCAGCCGGATCGGATGAAATTTGCTTCTCTTTGAGGCTTCGCAAGCCAAATCTGGGGATCGGTTTATATGGGGGCTATATATAATTATGGACCGATATGAACCAATTTTTGCACGGTTGTTAGAGACCATACACCAACACCATGTACCCAATTTCAGCCGGATCGGATGAAATTTGCTTCTCTTTTAGGCTCCGCAAGCCAAATCTGGGGATCGGTTTATATGGGGGCTATATATAATTATGGACCGATGTGGACCAATTTCGGCATGGTTGTTAGATACCATATACCAACACTATATACCAAATTTCAGCCGGATCGGATGAAATATGCTTCTGTTAGAGGCTCCACAAGCCAAATCTGAGGGTCCCTTTATATGGGGGCTATACGTAAAAGTGGACCGATATGGCCCATTTTCAATACCATCCGACCTACATCGATAACAACTACTTGTGCCAAGTTTCAAGTCGATAGCTTGTTTCGTTCGGAAGTTAGCGTGATTTCAACAGACGGACGGGCGGACGGACGGACGGACATGCTTAGATCGACTCAGAATTTCACCACGACCCAGAATATATATACTTTATGGGGTCTTAGACCGATATTTCGATGTGTTACAAACGGAATGACAAAGTTAATATACCCCCATCCTATGATGGAGGGTATAAAAACCCAAAATTAATAGAATTTCTCTGCATTTCCATGGTGTGGGTATTTAAGCTTCGGCCGGGCCGAACTTAACTCTACTCTTACTTGTATTTTAATAATTTTCAGAAAAATATCTAAATTTTTTTTCATGGTGGGTTTACTTATTTTCGGTGTTGGATTTTAACTGAAAAAGTATAAAAAATTTATACACAACGACCTACCCTAATTCACAAGCACATATCAATAATTTTCTGTCTGTCTCTCCTTTTGCAAATGAGATCATCTGCACTTTAGCTAGAACTTTCTCTCATTTACCAACACATACACACACTCTTACAATTCACAACATTCCTTGGGGATTTCTGTAGCAATTTTACAATGCTTTATGCACAGTTTGTTAAATTTTACAACTTTTTAAATGCACTCCATAGAAATTTTAATGTTTATATTTATGTTTTGTTTACGTAATTACGATGAACCAATGAACTCTAGGGTGGATCACAGAAAACAAGCATAACTAAGCATTTGAAATGATTATCAATGATTAGGAATTAACCCAAAAGTTTAAAATTAACTTTCGTCTAATAAACTCTTTGTTTAAAAAAGTCGACCATTTGTAATCTTCAAATCGACTTTAGATATTGTTGAAATTGATTTAGTCCGAAAAATCGACATTGTATTAAAAATAAATTATGATGCAAATATTTAATGGTAATTCTGAGGGTATCTGCGGATGATATAATTTATTTAAAAAGGACATTTATCTAAAAACATATGGTCTTTACGAATGTGTAAAGCTCAAAATTAAAAAAAAAAATGATTTTCCCAAATATTGAAAAAGGTAAAACTCGCAAAGTTTTCCAAATTAAAAAAATGAAAAGTCGATTCATCCAAATTTTTAAAGTCACGAACCAGAAAAATCGATTTTTACAAATATCGACGAAAATTTTGAATCTAATTACAATCCTTATCAACCCTTTGAGGTATGTTAAAACATCCTAACATTGCCAAAGTTCAGCCCCATCGGAAGTCAAATCTTGGGGGTCGGTTTATTTAGAAATTGAATGAAATTTGCTCCTATAAGAGGCTCTAGAAGTCAAATCTGGGGATCGAGTTATATTGGGGCTATATATAGTTATGGACCGATATAGCCCGTTTGCAATACCATGCGACCTATATCAATAGAAACTTTTTATTTTAAGTCGATAGCTTGTTTTGTTCTCATTTCAACAGACCGATGGACATCGTTAGATCGGCTCTGAATGTGAAATTCCAGAATATATATTTATAGTAATCCATATTTCGAATGACATAGATAGGCACTATTGGAATATAGTGAATTTTTCCAATAATGAATTTAAAAAATCACAATTTAAACATTTTTATACAAATTATTCAATAACAAGTACATACGGCCGTAAGTTCGGCCAGGCCGAAGCTTATGTACCCTCCATCATGGATTGCGTAGAAACTTCTTCTAAACACTGCCATCCACAATCGAATTACTTAAGTTGCGGTAACGCTTGCCGATGGCAAGGTATCTTAAAACCTCCTAACACCATCTTCTAAATTGTATGTAAGTCCATACGTGGTATATATCAAATCAAAAAAGATCGATCCAATACGTATATAATTCAGTTTGACAAAGTAGACATAAAATTTTGACAACATTTTCTACAGAAATAAAATTTTGACAAAATTTTCTATAGAAATAAAATCTTGGTAGATTATTTTTGGCTCGAGTGGCAACCATGATTATGAACCGAATAAAATTTGAACAAAATTTTCTATAGAAATAAAATTTTGACAATGATGAAAAATTTATTATGAACCGAATAAAATTTTAACAAAATTTTCTCTAGAAATAAAATTTTGACAAAATTTTCTCTAGAAATAAAATTTTGACAAAATTTTCTCTAGAAATAAAATTTTGACAAAATTTTCTCTAGAAATAAAATTTTGACAAAATTTTCTATAGAAATAAAATTGTGACAAAATTTTCTATAGAAATAAAATTTTGGTAGACTATTTTTGGCTCTAGTGGCAACCTTGATTATGAACCGATATGGACCAATTTTTGTGTGATTGGACCAATTTTGGTATGGTTGTTAGCGAACATATACTAACACCACGTTCCTAATTTGAACCGGATCGGATGAATTTTGCTCCTCCAAGAGGCTCCGGAGGTCACATCTGGAGAACGTTTTATATAGGGGCTATATATAATTATGGACCGATATGGACCAATTCTAGCACGCTTGTTAAAGATCATATACTAACACCATGTTCCAAATTACAACCGGATTGGATGAAATTTGCTTCTCTTGGCGACTTCGCAAGCCAAATCTGGGGATCGGTTTATATGGGGGCTATATATAATTATGAACCGATGTGGACTAATTTTTGCATGGTTGTTAGAGACCATATACCAATATCATGTACCAAATTTCAGGAGGATCGGATGAAATTTGCTTCTCTTTGAGGCTCCGGAACCCAAATCTGGGGATCGGTTTATATGGGCGCTATATATAATTATGGACCGATGTGGACCAATTTTTGCACAGTTGTTAGAGACCATATACCAACACCTTGTACCAAATCTCAGCCGGATCGGATGCCATTTGCTTCTCTTTGAGGCTTCTCAAGCCAAATCTGGAGATCGGTTTATATGGGGTCTATATATAATTATGAACCGATGTTTACCAATTTTTGCATGGTTGTTAGAGACCATATACCAACATCATGTACCGAATTTCAGCCGGATCGGATGAAATTTTCTTCTCTTTGAGGCTCCGCAAGCCAAATCTGGGGATCGGTTTATATGGGGGCTATATATAATTATAGACCGATGTGGACCAATTTTTGCAAGGTTGTTAGAGACCATATACTAACACCATGTACCAAATTTCAGCCGGATCGGATTAAATATGCTTCTCTTAGAGGCTCCACAAGCCAAATCTGGGGATCGGTTTATATGGGGGCTATATATAATAATGAACCGATATGGTCCAATTTTTGCATGGTTGTTAGAGACCATATACCAACACCATGTACCAAATTTCAGCCGGATCGGATGAAATATGCTTCTGTTAGAGGCTCCACAAGCCAAATCTGAGGGTCCCTTTATATGGGGGCTATACGTAAAAGTGGACCGATATGGCCCATTTTCAATACCATCCGACCTACATCGATAACAACTACTTGTGCCAAGTTTCAAGTCGATAGCTTGTTTCGTTCGGAAGTTACCGTGATTTCAACAGACGGACGGACGGACGGACGGACATGCTTAGATCGACTCAGAATTTCACCACGACCCAGAATATATATACTTTATGGGGTCTCAGAGCAATATTTCGATGTGTTACAAACGGAATGACAAAGTTAATATACCCCCATCCTATGATGGAGGGTATAATAACATTCTCCATTTTAATATTTCATGAGGACAACATATGCTACAGCAATACAATCATTAGAATGATCTAATAATCAATATATTACAAAATTTTTCCATTCTAATGTTTTCCATTGCCATGTAAATGACGATATAGATTGTCCAGGATTGGTTTATGGATCCTGTCTATGAGATGATCCTACAGCACTATAGATTCACACAAAAAAATTTTTTCCGATTCAATCACGAAATTAATTGATCCAATTAATATTTTAATTGAAATGTCTTCAATCACAGAAATGATAGTATCAATTAAAAAATTAATTGAAGGTCAATTAAAAATTAATTGATCCAATTAAAAAATTAATAGATACTATTAATTTTTGTGATTGATTTTTGTTTCAATTAAAAAATTCGTTGATTCAATTAAATTTTTAATTGAATATTTTTTAAAACTCAATTATGATTTTAATTGGAAAAATTTTCCTGAAACTTTTTTCTGTGTTCAATGACAAATGACAAACATAAAGTGACCGGTTCCTTGCATACGTTTTAACCAGGACTGCGGCAAGTCCTAAGACACAAGGGGTTAGTCCGTTATCGGTCCTGGCGTTGATATATTTCCCATACTTTGAATGCATACCACCTTAATAAACACAATACATTATTTTATTTACATTTTTATAAATATGAGAAAATTTCAATATTACCGTAATCTCTTGCTCAATTTAGATTAAAAGCAAAAAGTTATTAACATTTTTAATAATTTCAATCCCTTAAGAGGCTTGTGGTTCATGCAAATATAAACAATAATTACGACGGATATTCTTCCATCAAAAAATGTGTTTTATTTCATATATATGATGTTTATTATAAGCTTTTATTGTAATATCCCTAAGGAAGATATACTAAATAAAGTGCAATGAATGAAACAATAAACAAAACAAGTATATACAGCAGTAAGTTCGGCCGGGCCGAATCTTAAATACCCACCACCATGAACCAAATATTAGGGTTTCCTTTGAAATTTCAGGAGGGCTTGAGGACTTGAGGACACAACCCGAAGATAAATTTAATGATTTCACCTATGAGGACTATATCACATTCTGGATTTATAAGAACCATTTTTGTTTGAGGTTTAGAGGAATCATTAACATCTCTTGTAAGTGTGCAAGAAAATTATAAAATAACGTCTTGATTTGAAATCTTAAATCTGTAGAAGTAAAATCTGGAAATTTTACATTGAGTTTCAAGCAATTTTCATGATCAGTGCGCCTTCTACACCCTCAAGAAGTGAAGTCGGTCTATATGGAGGCATTACCAAATGGACCGATATAAACTTAATCCGATACACGTTTTTGTGAGCCTAAAATACCAGAATATTTACAATTTCAGGCATATCAGATAAAAACTACGGTTTCTAGAAACCCAAGGAGTTAAATCGGGAGATCGTTCTCATGGGGGCTATACTAAAATATGGAGCGATACTCGCCGTTTTCGGCACACCTCTTTGTGACCCGAAAATACCTCTAGATTTCCAATTTCAGGCTTATAGGATAAAAACTTCGGATTCTAGAAGCCCAAGAAGTAAAATTGGGGAATCGGTCTATATGGGGGCTATACCAAAATATGGATCGATACTCACCATTTTCGGCACACCTCTTTATGGTCCTAAAATACCTCTAGATTTCCAATTTCAGACAAATTGGATAAAAACTACAGTTTCTATAAGCCCAAGACCCCAAATCGGGAGATCGGTCTATATGAGGGCTATACCAAAATATGGACTGATACTCACAATTTTTGGCACACGTATTTGTGGTCCAACAATACCTCTAGATTTCCAATTTCAGGTAAATTGAATAAAAACTGCGGTTTCTATAAGCCCAAGAAGTAAAATCGGGAGATCGGTCTATATGGGGGCTATACCAAAATATGGACCGATACTCACAATTTTTGGCACACATATTTGTAGTCCTACAATACCTCTAGATTTCCAATTTCAGATAAATTGAATAAAAACTGCGGTTTCTATAAGCCCAAGAAGTAAAATCGGGAGATCGGTCTATATGGGGGCTATACCAAAATATGGACCGATACTCACCATTTTTGGCACAACTCTTTATGGTCATAAAATACCTCCAGATTTCAAATTTCAGGCAAATTGGATAAAAAGTACGATTTCTATAAGCCCAAGACCCCAAATCGGGAGGTCGGTTTATATGGGGACTATATCAAAACCTGGACCGATATAGCCCATCTTCGAACTTGACCTGCCTGCAGACAAAAGACGAGCTTGTGCAAAATTTCAGCACGATTGCTTCATTATTGAAGTCTGTAGCGTGATTACAACAGACAGACAGACAGACAGACAGACAGACAGACAGACAGACAGACGGACAGACGGACATCGTTATATCGTCTTAGAATTTCTCCCTGATCAAGAATATATATACTTTATATAGTCGGAAATCGATATTTCGATGCGTTACAAACGGAATGACAAACTTATTATACCCCCGTCACCATTCTATGGTGGTGGGTATAAAAATATTTAATGGTAGTATTTAAAGTGACATGAAAGCTTTGTAAAAATATGTTGCACAGTAAATGTCTAAGTTGATAAAAAAAAGCCACTAGAGTCAACTATATATTACCTTAGGTTAGATGTATTCACAGGCCGCTATTTTTGACACATGTAAACTATTCGGTCCACTCACAATTTAAAGAAAATTTTACCAAAAATTTACCAAATTCACAAATAATCTTATTTTGAAGTTTTCTATAGAAAATTTTGTCAAAATTTTATTTCTATAGAAAATTTTGTCAAATTTTTATTTCTATAGAAAATTTTGTCAACATTTTATTTCTATAGAAAATTTTGTCAAAATTTTATTTCTATAGAAAATTTTGTCAAAAATTGTCAAAATTTTATTTCTGGAGAAAATTTTGTCAAAATTTTATTTCTATAGAAAATTTTGTCAAAATTTTATTTCTATAGAAAGTTTTGTCAATATTTTATTTCTATAGAAAATTTTGTCAAAATTTTATTTCTATAGAAATTTTGTCAAAATTCATAAATCTTTTTTCAGAGGGTTCAAGTGTGGTTTACTTTGGGTTTAATAAACTGCCTGAATTTATTCTGATAATTGGTTGATAGTTTTGCTGCAAGTAGAGGATGCTGATTAGGAATGTGGTAACTCCGGAACGTGCGTCCATCCAACCATCTTATCTATAGGGTTTTGTCCAAATAAATTTGACAAACATTCTTTTCCTCTGGTCGTTAAGCTACACTTGTAGTTTAGTCAATGCATGGTTTTAAGCTGAAATCAAAAAACAACAAATTTTATTTCTATAGAAAATTTTGTCAACATTTTATTTCTATAGAAAATGTTGTCAAAATTTTATTTCTAATGAAAATTTTGTCAAAATTTTATTTCTATTGAAAATTTTGTCAAAATTTTATTTCTATAGAAAATTTTGTCAAAATTTTATTTCTATAGAAAATTTTGTCAAAATTTTATTTCTATAGAAAATTTTGTCAAAATTTTGTTTCTATAGAAAATTTTGTCAAAATTTTATTTCTATAGAAAATGTTGTCAAAATTTTATTTCTATTGAAAATTTTGCCAAAATTTTATATCTATAGAAAATTTTGTCAAAATGTTATTTATATAGAAAATTTTGTCAAAATTTTGTCTATAGTAAATTTTATCAAAATTTTATTTCTATAGAAAATTTTATCAAAATTTTATTTCTATAGAAAATTTTATCAAAATTTTATTTCAATAGAAAATTTTGTCCAAATTTTATTTCAGCAGAAAATGTTGTCAAAATTTGATTTCTATAGAAATGTTGTCATAATTTTATTTCTATAGCAAAATTTGTCAAAATGTTATTTGTGTAGAAAATGTTGTCAAAATTTTATTTCTATAGAAAATTTTGTCAAAATTTTATTTGTGTAGAAAATTTTATCAAGATTTTATTTCTATGGGATATTTTGTAAAAATGTTATTTCTAAAGGAAGTTTTGTCAAGATTTTATTTCTATAGAACATTTTGTCAAAATTTTATTTCTATAGAACATTTTGTCAAAATTTTATTTCTGTAGAAAATTTTGTCAAAATTTTATTTCTATAGAAAATTTTTTCAAAATTTTATTTTTATAAAAAATTTTGTCAAAATTTTATTTCTATAGAAAATTTTGTCAAAAGTTTACTTCTATAGAAAATTTTGTTAAAATTTTATTTCTATAGAAAATTTTGTCAAAATTTTATTTTTATAAAAAATTTTGTCAAAATTTTATTTTTATAAAAAATTTTGTCAAAATTTTATTTCTAGAGAAAATTTTGTCAAAATTTTACTTCTATAGAAAATTTTGTTAAAATTTTATTTCTATAGAAAATTTTGTCAAAATTCTATTTCTATAGAAAATTTTGTCAAAATTTTATTTCTATAGAAAATTTTGTAAAGATTTTATTTCTATGGAATATTTTGTAAAAATGTTAGTTCTAAAGAGAAATATGTCAAAATTTTATTTCTATAGAACATTTTGTCAAAATTTTATTTCTATAAAAAATTGTATAAACTTTTTATCTAAGGAAAATTTTCGTTTTGTTTTGTTATTGTTTGTTTATTCTTCAATCATTATTGTTGTTTTTTAGCTTAAAACCATGCATTGACTAAATTTTAAGTGTAGCTTAACCAACAGAGGAAAAGAATATTTGTCAAATTTAGTTGGGCAAAGCCCTATAGACTGCAAGACGGTTTGATGTATAGCTGTTTCGGATTTACCACATTCCTCATCAGCATCCTTTACTTGCAACAAAACTATCAACCAATTATCAGAATAAATTTAGGTAATTCACTCAACCCAAAGTGAACTGCACTTGAACCTACCGAAAAAATGGTTTTTGACAGTCGGCATTGCCTAACAAATTTGCAAGCATTTTTCTTTTCCGTTGCCAAAGTCAAAATTGTTTACCTATGGAAAATTTAAAAAATTTTTTTTTAGAAAATTTTGCCAATTTTTTTTCTGTAGAAAATTTTTTACCTATGGAAAATTTTGTTAAATTTTTTTTAAAAAAATTTTGTACATTTTTTTCTGTAGAAAATTTTTCAAATTTTTAAAGACAAATTTATAAAATTTTATTTCTATTTTGTCAACATTTTATTTCTTTAAATTTTTTCAACATTTTTTTTCTATAGATTTTTTTTTAAATTTTTTCTACAGAAGGTTTTGTCAACATTTTATTTTTATAGAAATTTTTTTCCAAATTGTATTTTTAAAGAAAATTTTTCCAAAATTGACTTTCTATAGAAAATTTTGTCAAAATTGACTTTCTATAGAAAATTTTGTCAAAATTTTATTTCTATAGAAAATTTTTTCAAATTTTTTTCTTATGGAAAATGTTGTCAAATTTTTATTTCTAAAGAAAATGTTGTCAAATTTGTTTTCAGTAGAAAATTTTGTCAAAATTCTATTCAAAATTTGATTTCTATAAAACTTTTTGTCAAAATTTTATTTCTATAGATTATTTCGTCAAAATTTTATTTCTAGCAAAGATTATGGCAAAATTTTATTTCTTTAGAAAATTTTGTCAAATTTGTTTTCTATCTAAAATTATGTCAAAATTTTATTTCTATAGCAAATTCTGCAAAATTTTATTTCTATTCAAAATTTTTTATTTTTTAGGAAATGTTGTCTAAACGTTATTTCTATAGAAAATTTTGTTAGAATGTTATTTCTGTAGAAAATTTTGTCAACCTTATTTTTCGATTGAAAAATTTTTCAAAATTTTATTTCTATAGAAAACTTTTGTCAAAAATTTATTTCTATAGAAAAGTTTGCCAAAATTTTATTTCTATAGAAAATTTTGTCAAAATATTACTTTTATGTTATTTCTGTAGAAAATTTTGTCAACCTTATTTTTCGATTGAAAAATTTGTCAAAATTTTACTTTTATAGAAAATTTTGTCAAAATTTTACTTTTATAGAAAATTTTGTCAAAATTTTACTTTTATAGAAAATTTTATTTCTATAGAAAATTTTATTGAAATTGTATTTCTATGGAAAATTTTAAGATTTTAATTCTATAGAAAATTTTGTCAAAATTTTATTTCATTAGAATATTTTGCGAAAACTTAATCTCTGCAGAAAATTTTGTCAAAATTTTATTTTGATAGAAATTTATCAAAATTTTATTTCTTTAAAAAAAATTTTGGCAAAATTTCATTTTCATAGGAAATTTAATCAAAGTCAGGTCACTTTGCGATTTGGTTGTAAATAATTCCATTGATAGCTAATAGGCTGGTTGTGTGATAAAGTTCGAATTCCACATTGGTCTAACACCGATATGTGCTACAATCTTTTGTACCTACGTACTATAAGGTATGAATAAAATAATTTACCACAAAGGCAATAGAGATGAATAATCTCCCATTAAATAAACAAGTATAAAATTGTTACCACCATTAAATTAATAGCATTTTTTTGTATGCATTATTCATGGCAATTATAGTATTGTTCATTTCAATCCAATTATCAGTTCAGCGTATTATTTATATACATGGATTTGTAAGTTAGTTACAAGTACTAGCCTTGAGCGGAAATGGAATGTACACGCCAATTGAATTTATCAATTAAATATGAAATATAAAAAAACAAAATAACAATTAAAACGGTATTTATTAACAATAGCATATACGTACGAGGGTAGTCTTTAATATTTCGGGATTAGAGAACAAAACAAATACTAATCAATTTTTCAACACTAGGATTGCCCAATCCCTAAATATAAAAGACATCCTTAGCATGAATAGAGACAAACAAAAAATTAAAAATAGTTTTTGACAATTTAGTTAATTGTTATACCTCTGGGAATCAATACCACAATCGTTGAAGAAAAAATCTTTGGAACCGCAAAAGATGTCAACAACCTCTTGAAGATTCATCCATGAAACTTTAAAAGTTAAATTTGGCCATCGGTTTTTAAGGGGGTTTTATAATTAGGAACCGATATGGACCAATTTTTGCAAAAGGATCCGCAAGCCCAATCTAGTGATCGGTTATATTGGAGCAATTGTGGACCGATATTGGCCAGACTAAATTTCCTTTTTTGAAGTATGCCTGAAACATTTAATGAACTAAACGTGGGTATAAAGTTCAATGACCGTACACATAAGTTCAATATGAACTAAAGCAAAAGGCAATTTTCATATAATTCTCAAAAAAGTATGAATGACACACGTCAGCTACACTGCTATCAATCAATGATAAGTAGGAATTGAGGCGGCTGCACTTGCCTGATCTTAGTTGGGCCAAAACTACACGCAAAAAAATAATTCTTTCCTCCCAAACGAAATTTTAGACAAACAAAGTTCGTTTCTCATTTGCTTTTCGCTGTAAGGAAGTGTATTTGGAAGAAAAGTATATACTTTTTGTGATAAACGTTTATTCTTTTCCAGGATGTAAAAACAATTTCATAAAGACTAACTCAAAAAAAAATTTTTTCTGGCTAATTGCATTTTCCCTCACATCTTTCTCACTTCCACGAAGATTTGTAGTTCTTAGCACCTTTTTCTGTAATACAAACAATGTAGAAGAAATTATACGATTTTATAAATTTTTAAAATTTTTTTACCTTTCGCCTGGACGGAGAATCGAACCGCGGACCATGCACTTTGTAAGCCAACACACTAACCACTGAGCTATGTACCTGTTATGGTCATCAATAGATAAATATCCATATAAGTTATATTTATATAGCATAGCTTGCGGCGCCCACGAACCGAATAAACAAAGTTTATTTAACAGAAACAAACATTTAGTTTGGCACCGTGGAGCAGTGGTTGCTACGTCTGACTCTCATGCCAAAGGTCGTGGGTTCGATCCCTGCTTCGACCAAAGTTTTTTTTTTTTTTTACATACATTCTACATATGTTCGGAAGATTCCGAAAAAAAATTTCAACATTACATTATACTATATTAAATTTTGAACTGTAAAATGTGTTTTATTGAAGACCAAAAGTCAGAAAAGAACAGTGTTTGATATAAACGAAATGGACTCTGTTGTTGTTTCAAAAATAACTTTGTTTATTGAAAAAATAATAACTTTGTAACAAACGAATTTTTTTGGTGATAAAAGTTTAAAATTTTCGAAGCAATTCAAAAAACTCTAACAAAAGAAAAACGTTTTCGGTACACGTTTTCCAAACGTTTTTTTTCTTTGCGTGTACCCTGCCTAGGTAGGTCTCTCTCCTCCGGTGCTATGGGCGGTGGTCGGACTCCGAGAACAGGATTAACGTTGTAGCTTCTCATCGCTTAAGCTGCAGTATCCTCATGAATCCTATTCAGACCTTTCTAGTACTCTGCTTGATCTAGAGGCTCTCTTTTATAACGCTGGATCTCGCGCTCTAGAAGGTGAAGATCAACCCTTACATTCCTGGGTGGAGGTTGTATATCCACAAGATGGTCATTTGGATGACTGCTTCCATAGCAACCCAAGATATACTGCTTTGACAACATGTAATTGTGTCGACGCACTGGGATGATCTTGGTCTCCGCATAAAGGTGATCCAGGGGTGTACTGCGGCGACATCCTATTGCAGTTCTAATGGCAGCGTTCTGACAGGTCTGTATGTTATTCCACTGCGTGTCCCTCGTTTGAGGTGTCCACACTGGCGCTGCATAGTTTACCACTGACCGGCAAATTACCTTATATGTAGTCAACAAGGTTTCTTTGACCGCACCCCAAGTGCTATCGGGGAGCGACTTGAGGACTTTGTTTCTACCGCGGAGCTTATCACAAATTGCAGTGGCATGGGCGGACGACTTAAAAAGGCTGTCGAATGTGACCCCGAGAATCTGTAGAAAATTTTGTCAACATTTTATTTCTATAGACAATTTTGTCAACATTTTATTTCTATAGAACATTTTTTCAACATTTTATTTCTATAGAAAATTTTGTCAACATTTTATTTTTATAGAAAATTTTGTCAAAATTTTATTGCTATAGAAGATTTTGTCAACATTTTACTTCCATAGAAAATTTTTTTATTTCTATAGAAAATTTTGTCAAGTTTTTATTTCTATAGAAAATTTTGTCAAAATTTTATTTCTATAGAAAATTGTGTCAAACTGAATTATATACGTATTTAATCGGCCTTTTTTTGTTTAATATATACCCCTTATGGACTAACTTACAATTTAGAAGACAGTGTTAAAAAGTTTTACGATACCTTGCCATCGGCAAGTGTTATCGCAACCCAAGTAATTCGATTGTGGATGACAGCCTTTAGTAGAAGTTCCTACGCAATCCATGGTGGAGGGTACATAAGATTCGGCCTGGCCGAACTTACGGCCGTATATACTTGTTCTTTCATGTTATGATACCCATTTTAAGTCAAATCACTTAATTATAAGGACAATACGACTTCATTGAAAAGTTTATCGACTTTTGGACAAGGAAAAAACTTTATATTAGAGAAATACGTCTTCTATGCTAAGCAAAATTTGCATTCGTATTTTAAGGACATGAAATCTTTGGTCTACCGTATCTACTCATTGCCCTAAATCCATTTTCTCTGTAAATTTATTACAATGTCTATGTGATATTTTATTTTTATTTTCCATAAACTCTTGTGGCTTTTAGCATTTGTCACCTTCGTCCTTTAAACCTTTCTATCCGGTTGATTGTTGTATCAATATTGATTTAAGAAATATGTATTTGCTTGTCTTAATACACTTAAAGTCACTACGAAATACTTTAATTTAGTCCATATTTTATTAGACTTCCGTCTACCCACATACAATAAATATTAAAACAAAAGACCCAAAGGACCCAGAGGATAACGCACCACACCAACTGTCAAATACCTTGAAAATTATTTTTCTTAGCAAAATTTACTGTATATGCGAAAAGGAGGACTTTATACTGTTAACGAAATACATAAAATACGATAGCAAGCCCAAGAAGAATCATAGTCAGAAAATACCTCAGCTCAGATTGCAGAAGAATGAAAAGAGAAAAAAAAAACTAAAATTGGCACAATGTCAATTTTCTTAAGCTCAACTTTTTAATACAAAAGGACAACAACAGACCAGCAAAAATAAAACAGAAAAGAATAACAAACTCAGAACCAGTGAGGATATAATGCCTTAGGACTTTCGGGAAGTTGAAGTGAACAAAAAAAATGAATCCTATGGTAAAGAAGCTATGAAAATCCAAGTTATAGTCTTAATATACAAAATCAGACACCAGGAGTTATCAACAGACACATGAACTCATCCACACAGACGAACACACACAAACATAGCCATGCATTCTTAGGATACGGAAATAAGTAAGAGATGACACAAAAAGGCAAACAACTTTAAATCACACAACGACAGTTAAGGATTTACAAAAATGAAATTTATTGTTAAGACACAGGTCGCACACTAACACGCACTCTCTCCCTTACCATGAAAAGCCTCTCTCAAAATTCCCATACAATTCCACATATAACCAGCCGGCCTATTTGACTGGTGATTTTGGTTGTTTGTGCCACATAATAACAATGATGATGGTAACAAATGAAGAAGAGGCCTTTGCTTCTTTCTTTGCAGTAGCCGAAGATACGAGTGGCAAATTATATAAAGTTCAAGATACAAATCTGCATGACACTTGGTCTGTTCGGGGGGTCCATATACACTACATATATCAATGCAAGGGTGTATATGTGTGTGTCCTTTTGTATATCTATGTTTTGGGAATACAATTGTCCACATCTTTAGAGCTTTACATCTCACGATAGCACCACAAGGTGCCATAGAAGTCGAAGAAATAAAAGCATCACCAAAACCATTCACTGTATTTTATGATATCACAAATCAGACCAAAATATCCAACACAAAATCCCAATTTGATTATTGCTGATAATGGCGAACAAGATGGGAACAATACAAGAAGTGCAAATGATATACCACAAAGGCTTCCCTTTCGGGTTACTAAAAAAATCATGCCACTTCTGATTTCTTACAATTAGATCATATAGAAATATAGCATTATACGTGATACTATTGAAATACTTTATTTTTTATTTTTATACCCTGCGCCACACTGCATATGTTTGCAACACCCAGAAGGAGACGAAATAGACATATGGTGTCTTTGGCAAAAATGCTCAGGGTGGGCTCCTGAGTCGATATAGCCATGTCCGTCTGTCCGTGAACACATTTTTGTAATCAAAGTCTAGGTCGCAGTTTTAGTCCAATCGACCTCAAATTTGGCACAAGTATGTGTTTTGGCTCAGAATAGATCCCTATTAATTTTGGAAGAAATCGGTTCAGATTTAGATATAGCTCCCATATATATCTTTCGCCCGATATAGACTAATACGGTCCCAGAAGCCAGAGTTTTACCCCAATTTGGTTGAAATTTTGCACTAGGAGTACACTTAGTAATGTAGTCAAATGTGCCAAATTTTATTGAAATCGGTTAAGATTTAGATATAGCTCCCATATATATCGTTCGCCCGATTTACACTCATATGACCACAGTGGCCAATTTTTTACTCCGATTTAATTGAAATTTTGCACAGAGAGTAGAATTAGCATTGTAGCTAAGCGTGCCAAATTTGGTTGAAATCGGTTCAGATTTAGATATAGCTCCCATATATATCTTTCGCCCGATATAGACTAATACGGTCCCAGAAGCCAGAGTTTTACCCCAATTTGGTTGAAATTTTGCACTAGGAGTACACTTAGTAATGTAGTCAAATGTGCCAAATTTTATTGAAATCGGTTAAGATTTAGATATAGCTCCCATATATATCGTTCGCCCGATTTACACTCATATGACCACAGTGGCCAATTTTTTACTCCGATTTAATTGAAATTTTGCACAGAGAGTAGAATTAGCATTGTAGCTAAGCGTGCCAAATTTGGTTGAAATCGGTTCAGATTTAGATATAGCTCCCATATATATCTTTCGCCCGATATAGACTAATACGGTCCCAGAAGCCAGAGTTTTACCCCAATTTGGTTGAAATTCTGCACTAGGAGTACACTTAGTAATGTAGTCAAATGTGCCAAATTTTATTGAAATCGGTTAAGATTTAGATATAGCTCCCATATATATCGTTCGCCCGATTTACACTCATATGACCACAGTGGCCAATTTTTTACTCCGATTTAATTGAAATTTTGCACAGAGAGTAGAATTAGCATTGTAGCTAAGCGTGCCAAATTTGGTTGAAATCGGTTCAGATTTAGATATAGCTCCCATATATATCTTTCGCCCAATATAGACTAATACGGTCCCAGAAGCCAGAGTTTTACCCCAATTTGGTTGAAATTTTGCACTAGGAGTACACTTAGTAATATAGTCAAATGTGCCAAATTTTATTGAAATCGGTTAAGATTTAGATATAGCTCCCATATATATCGTTCGCCCGATTTACACTCATATGACCACAGTGGCCAATTTTTTACTCCGATTTAATTGAAATTTTGCACAGAGAGTAGAATTAGCATTGTAGCTAAGCGTGCCAAATTTGGTTGAAATCGGTTCAGATTTAGATATAGCTCCCATATATAGCTTTCGCCCGATTTACACTCATATGACCACAGAGGCAAAATTTTTTGCTCCGATTTAGTTGAAATTTTGCGCAGGGAGTAGAATTAGCATTGTAGCTATGCTTGCCAAATTTGGTTGAAATAGGTTCAGATTTAAATATAGTTCCCATATATATGTTTTTCTGATTTCGACAAAAATGATCAAAATACCAACATTTTCCTTGTAAAATTGCGACTGCTTAGTCGATAAGTTGTAAAAATGACTCTAATTTTCCTAAACTTCTAATACATATATATCGAGCGATAAATCATAAATAAACTTTTGCGGAGTTTCCTTAAAATTGCTTCAGATTTAAATGTTTCCCATATTTATACCCTTCACCACTACTGTGGTACAGGGTATAATAAGTTTGTGCATTTGTATGTAACGCCAAGAAGGAAAAGTCTGAGACCCATCGTTTAGTATACCGATCGTCATAGAATTAAATTCTGAGTCGATTTAGCGATGTCCGTCTGTCTGTCTGTCTGTCTGTCTGTCTGTCTGTCTGTCTGTCTGTCCGTCTGTCTGTCTGTTGATGTATTTTTGTGTGCAAAGTACAGCTCGCAGTTTTAGTCCGATTATCCTAAAATTTGGTATAGGGTCCTGTTTCGGCTCAAAGACGATCCCTATTGATTTTGGAAAAAATCGGTTCAGATTTAGATATAGCTGCCATATATATTTTTCACCGATCTGATCATAATTGGCGTGTATATCAACCGATCTTCCTCAAATTCCGTACATCCGAATATTTTATGAGTCTCGAAAAACTTGCAAAATATCAGCAAAATCGGTTCAGATTTAGATATAGCTCCCATATATAGCTTTCGCCCGATTTACACTCAAATGACCACAGAGGCCAATTTTTTGCTCCGATTTAGTTGAAATTTTGCACAGGGAGTAGAATTAGCATTGTAGCTATGCGTGCCAAATTTGGTTGAAATCGGTTCAGATTTAGATATATCTCCCATATATAGCTTTCGCCCGATTTACACTCATATGACCGTAGAGGCCAATTTTTAACTCCGATTTAGTTGAAATTTTACACAGGGAGTAGAATTAGCATTGTAGCTATGCGTGCCAAATTTGGTTGAATTCGGTTCAGATTTAGATATAGCTCCCATATATATGTTTTTCTGATTTCGACAAAAATGGTCAAAATAACAACATTTTCCTTGTAAAATCGCCACTGCTTAGTCGAAAAGTTGTAAAAATGACTCTAATTTTCCTAAACTTCTAATGCATATATATCGAGCGATAAATCATAAATAAACTTTTGCGAAGTTTTCTTAAAATTGCTCCAGATTTAAATGTTTCCCATATTTTTTTACTAACATTGTGTTCCACCCTAGTGCATTAGCTGACTTAAATTTTGAGTCTATAGATTTTGTAGAAGTCTATCTAATTCTGTCCAGATCGAGTGATATTTAAATGTATGTATTTGGGACAAACCTTTATATATAGCCCCAACACATTTGACGGATGTGATATGGTATCGAAAATTTAGATCTACAAAGTGGTGCAGGGTATAATATAGTCGGCCCCGCCCGACTTTAGACTTTCCTTACTTGTTTTTTACTAACATTGTGTTCCACCCTAGTGCATTAGCCGACTTAAATTTTGAGTCTATAGATTTTGTAGAAGTCTATCTAATTCTGTCCAGATCGAGTGATATTTTAATGTACGTATTTGGGACAAACCTTTATATATAGCCCCCAACACATTTGACGGATGTGATATGGTATCGAAAATTTAGAACTACAAGGTGGTGCAGGGTATAATATAGTCGGCCCCGCCCGACTTTAGACTTTCCTTACTTGTTTAAAAATAAAATGGTGAAAGAATGAAAAAAAAAAATCTTCAAAAGAACTACACTGAGAAAAAATTCATAAACATACTTTGAAAAAAAAAAAAACATTCGCATTTTGATGTGTACAGCACCTGTAAGATAAATAAGCAATCATTCATCGAAATGTACACACAAAAAAAATTTGCTTAGATCCAATGATTTTGAAGATGCAGCTTCCTTAAAATAACGACGTTCTTTTATGGAACAATGTGGCTATAGATCTAGGTTCTATAAAATTAAAATTAAGTTATAGATTTAATTTATCGAAATTTCATTCTTGTTTTGCGATGTATTCACACAGAAAAATAGTAAACTATATAATGGAAAAAATGAACTATCTCGTGCGAAAATTGAACTAAATTATAATCCAAATTTTGAGATTCATTAAATTAACGAAAATTTTCCGACATTTTTGGATTATTAATTACCATTTACGAAATTCAAATTTGGCAGGCATAGTTACAAGACTATCTGCACTGCAAAAAATATTAACGTAATATTAAAGATTGCGCAAACTAAATTTTAGGATGTATAATTTACAAAATATTAAGCACACATTTCTTAAAGGCAATGAAATTTCGATCATATTAAATTTTATAATATTTGCTTCAAAATAATTTTTATACCCTCCACCATAGGATGGGGGGTATATTAACTTTGTCATTCCGTTTGTAACTCATCGAAATATTGCTCTAAGACCCCATAAAGTATACATATACTCTGGATCGTGGTGAAATTCTGAGTCGAACTGGGCATGTCCGTCCGTCCGTCTGTTGAAATCACGCTAACTTCCGAACGAAACAAGCTATCGATTTCAATCTTGGCACATATCGGCCATATCGGTCCACTTTTACATATAACAGGTTGGCTGAGAAGTCCCCGGTCTAACAAAAAAAAACATTTTTTTTGTCAAAATTAGTTTTTATTATTCAACATAGTTCCCTTCAAGACCGATACAACGATTATAACGACCTTCCAATTTTTTGATACCATTTTGGTGGTACTCCTTCGGTTTTGCCTCAAAATAGGCCTCAGTTTCGGCGATCACCTCTTCATTGCAGCGTTTTTATTATTCAACATAGTTCCCTTCAAGAGCGATACAACGATTATAACGACCTTCCAATTTGTTGATACCATTTTGGTGGTACTCCTTCGGTTTTGTCTCAAAATAGGCCTCAGTTTCGGCGATCACCTCTTCATTGCAGCCAAATTTTTTCCATGCGAGCATCCTTTTCAGGCCTGAGAACAAGAAAAAGTTGCTGGGGGCCAGATCTGGTGAATACGGTGGTTGGGGAAGAAATTCGAAACCCAATTCATGAATTTTTGCCACAGTGCGTTGTCTTGGTGGAACAACACTTTTTTCTTCTTCATATGGCCGCGATTTCGACCTTCAAATGCTCCAATAACGCCATATAATAGTCACTGTTGATGGTTTTTCCCTTCTCAAGATAATCGATAAAAATTATTCGATGCGCATCCCAAAAAACAGAGGCCATTACTTTGCCAGCGGACTTTTGAGTCTTTCCACGCTTCGGAGACGGTTCACCGGTCGCTGTCCACTCAGCCGACTGTCAAGTGGACTCAAAAGTATAGTGATGGAGCCATGTTTCATCCATTGTCACATATCGACGGAAAAACTCGGGTGTATTACTAGTTAACAGCTGCAAACACCGCTCAGAATCATCAACACGTTGTTGTTTTGGGTCAAATGTGAGCTCGCTCGGCACCCATTTTGCACAGAGCTTCCGCATATCCAAATATTGATGAGTGATATGACCAACACGTTCCTTTGATATCTTTAATGCCTCGGCTATCTCGATCAACTTCATTTTACGGTCATACAAAATCATTTTGTGGATTTTTTTTGATGTTTTCGTCGGTAACCACCTCTTTCGGGCGTCCACTGCGTTCACAGTGCTCACTGTGCTCATTTCACCACGCTTGAATTTTGCATACCAATCAATTATTGTTGACTTCCCTGGGGCAGAGTCCGGAAACTCACTATCAAGCCAAGTTTTTGCTTCCACCGTATTTTTTCCCTTCAGAAAACAGTATTTTATCAAAACACGAAATTCCTTTTTTCCATTTTTTTCACAATAACAAAAGTTGCTTCACAAAAGACGCTCTATCTCATAAACCAATTGACTAACTGACTTCAAATTTTGACACGAATCATTTGAAGGTTGGTACTATATAAAAATAATATGCATTTAATACTATCGAAGCCATCTATGTGTCAGACCGGGGACTTATCAGGCAACCTGTTAGCCCCCATATAAACGGACCCCAAGATTTGGCTTGCGGAGCCTATAAGAGTAGCATATTTCATCCGATCCGGCTGAAATTTAGTACATGGTGTAAGCATATGGTCTCTAACAACCACACAAAAATTGGTCCATATCGGTCAATAATTATATATAGCCCCCATATAAACCGGTCCCCAGATTTGTCCTCCGGAGGCTTTTAGAGGACAAAACTCATCCGATCCGGTTGAAATTTGGTACGTGGCGTTACTATATGGTTTCTAACAACCATGTAAGAAACATGAAGGAGCAAAATTCATCCGATCCGGTTTAAATTTGGAACGTGGTGTGGTCTCTAACAAACACGCAAGAATTGGTCCATATCGGTCCATAATTATATATAGCCCCCATATAAACCGTTCCCCAGATTTGATCTCCGGAGCCTCTTGGAGGAGCAAAATTCATCCGATCCGGTTGAAATTTGCAACGTTGTGTTAGTATAAGGCCGCTAATAACCATGCCAAACTTGGTCCATATCGGTCTATAGTTATATATAGCCGATCCCCAATCACACAAAAATTGGTCCATATCGGTTCATAATCATGAGCCAAAAATAATTTACCAAAATTTTATTTTTATAGAAAATATTGTCAAAATATTATTTCTATAGAATATTTTGTCAAAATTTTATTTCTATAGAAAATTTTGTTAGAATTTTATTTCTATAGAATATTTTTTCCAAATTTTACTTCTGTAGAAAATGTTGTCAAAATTTCATTTCTATAGAAACTTTAAACTTAATTATATTCGTATTTAATCGGCCTTTTTATACCCTCCACCATAGGATGGGGGATATATTAACTTTGTGATTCCTTTTGTAACACATCGAAATATTGCTCTAAGACCCCATAAAGTATATATATTCTGGGTCGTGGTGAAATTCTGAGTCGATCTGAGCATGTCCGTCTGTTGAAATCACGCTAACTTCCGAACAAAACAAGATATCGACTTGTAACTTTGCACAAGTAGTTGTTATTGATGTAGGTCGGATGGTATTGCAAATGGGCCATATCGGTCCACTTTTACGTATAGCTCCCATATAAACGGACCCCCAAATTTGGCGTGCGAATCCTCTAAGAGAAGCAAATTTCATCCGATCCGGCTAAAATTTGGTACATGGTGTTAGTATATGGTCTCTAACAACCTTGCAAAAATTGGTCCACATCGGTCAATAATTATATATAGCCCCCATATAAACCGATCCCCCGATTTGGCTTGCGGAGCCTCTAAGAGAAGCAAATTTCATCCGATCCGGCTGAAATTTGGTACATGACCATGCAAAAATTGGTCCACATCGGTCCATAATTATATATAGCACCTATATAAACCCATCGCCAAATTTGACGTCCGGAACCTCTTGGAAGACCAAAATTCATCTGATTCAGTTGAAATTTGGTACGTGGTATTAGTATATAGCCTCAAACACCCATGCAAAAATTGGTCGAAATCAGTCCATTATTATATATAGGCCCTATATAAACCGATCCTCAGATTTAACCTCCGAAGCCTCTTGGAAGAGCAAAATTCATCCGATTCGGTTGAAATTTGGTACCTGAAGTTAGTATATGGTATCCAACAACAATGCAGGAATTGGTTCATATCAGCCCATAACTATATATAGCCCCCATATAAACCGATCCGCAGATTTGACCTCCGGTGCCTTTTGGAGAAGCAAAATTCATCCGATCTGGTTGAAATTTGGTATGGGTGATAGTACATGATATTTAACAACTATGCCAACAGTGGTCCATATCAGTTCATAATCATATATAGCCCCCATATAAACCGATCCCGAGATTTGGTTTTGGAACCTCTTGGAGGAGCAAATTTCATACGAGTTATTTGAAATTTGGTACATTGTGCTAGTATATGGCCGTTAACAACCATGCCTAACTAGGTCCATATCGGTCTATAGTTATATATAGCCATCAGATAAATCGATCCCCAATCATACAAAAATTGGTCCATAGCAAGTTCATAATTGTATATAGCCCCCATATAAGCGACCCCCATATTTCAATTCTGGCTCTCTAAGTATTGTCTAATATATACCACGTATGGACTAACTCACAATTTAGAAAACTTCTTTCGTAGAAGTTTCTACGCAATCCATGGTGGAGGGTACATAAGATTCGGCCTGGCCGAACGTAGGGCCGTATATACTTGTTTAATTTAATATGTTATATACCACGTATGGACAATATGGTATATATTACGGTGTTAGGAAGTTTTAAGACACCTTGCCATCGGCAAGTGTTACCGCAACCCAAGTAATTCGATTGTGGATGACAGTCTTCTGTAGAAGTTTCAACGCAATCCATGGTGGAGGGTACATAAGCTTCGACCTGGCCGAACTTACGGCCGTATATACTTTTTTTCTGTTACGGCATTGAAAACACTATTTTGAGATCTATTCACGATTTTTGCGATTTTTCGTTGGCTTCAGATTATACACTTAAAACTTTTACTTATTTTACAATGTTTTGCTCGATAAAAATTTTTCAATATGAACAATTTGGCGATAGGTGAAATTTATTAAGTTAATTCACAAATTTTAAAATTCGTGCTAGCAGATATCATTAGACTATCACTTGTTTTTATTTTCGAACATTAAAATTATTAAGTTGTTAGCGTAATTTACTGTTGGCCCTATGAACATATTTCACATTCCTATTGCAAACAAACATTGCAAGATTTGTAAAAAAAAATATGTAGTAACTTTAAAATTCTTTAAATAAAGAAAATATATTTGGCACTTAGACTGTCACTGTATATAAACATCATATCATATGATCCCCAGATTCGGCTGCTTGAATATCCTGAAATTTCACTTTAATTCGATGCTCCCGGTGTTGACGTTAGTATTCATTTTCTTACAATAACCCATAATATAGGCCAGCTTTGCATATTTTGATTGTCTTCATATTTTTTGGTTTTTGGTCCACTGTTGTTGGTTTTATTGTGTAGAAAAATACTTATTTTTCCACTATAAAAATATTATAGTGATCATTATTCAATTGCTTTCGAAATCCCATTTTTTTTTTGTTTGAACAAAAAGCCTATAATAATATTAAATTTATATGTCAATGTAATATGACGCACATGGCTGATGTTTTTTTTTTCTCCCCTTTGGATTTTCTTTATTTTTTGCAAAGTTCAAATATTTCAGCAAAATATTAATGCAAAAAACAGCACAACCTCCAAAAATAGTTTACAACCGCTAGCAAAATTTTTATTTTGCTGCCTATACCCGCCAAGCAAATAAATTCGAAATTATTTGAAAGTGTTGAAAATTTTGTGCAACATTTGGGGAAAATTGCTTCCGGCTAATGGTGGTGGTATGGATGCTATTGCTGCTATTTGTAACTGATGCTAATGATGATAGAAACTTATATTTATTTATATTCACACTAACACATATAGTATCAACCCCTACTATCACGCACACAGTTAGTCTAGTAACCAACCAACCAACATCTACGCATATAACCCCATGCAATCCGTAGACACACATATACACTCTCACCCACTACCACAGATTTTTAACTATGCATGGAATAGAAAAGTTTTACGTGCTTCCAGTTGGTTGGGGTTGGTTTTTGGCATCGTTTCCAAAAAAAAAAAAAAATAAATAAAACACAGACGATAGGAAACGGAAACACTTGTGCTCACGCATTGCACTTACCATTACAAAAAAAAAAAAAAAAAACTAAAATTAAAAGTCTTACACACATACACAGACAATTTGTGACATTTGTTGTAATGAAATGAAAGGCAAGAGATTTGGCAGCAGTATCTCACAACTCCTTGTGTTAAATTTTAAATTTTTTAGGATTATGGTAGAAGGTGGATTCGTGTGCCACCAAGACATACAAGGAAGACAGTCCAATGCATCTTCCGCTTAGTCTTCTAGTAGTTAGTTGATGTTGAATCCTTTCCTCGGGGTTTCGCTTTAATTTAATACAATTTATGATTCAATTGAAAATTTTCGTCTTACGACTTTTCGCCTTTAAACTCTATTCATTTCATTTCATTTTTTCGGTTTCCATTCAACAAATGTCCCACAATTAATTTTGGACTTCCTTTGTCGTGGCCTCCAGGGTTATTCATCGCTATGAAAACATTTGGTGTCCAAAAATATTTCCACTTTGTTTTTTTCTCTCGGTCTTCTTTTTATTAGAATTACTTTTCCAGAATATCCGATTGTGTATAATTCGGTTTGCGTTTTTGTCATTGCCATTTTTTTTTTTTTTTTTCTTTTGATTTTGTGGTTACAATTTTAATTGTTAAACTTTTTTAATCGGAAAACTTTGATTTGAAATGGGTTTCGAATGGTGTTTCGTGTTAAACTAATTTTTACGTTTGTAATTTTAGCAGCCACTGTTGAAGCAATGTCAACAAGACATAAATATTGAATAATGGATTTATTTTTCTTTTTACCAAAATCCATTTTTTTTGTCACTAATAAAAGGTGACAATAAACAATCAAAACCCAAAGGAAAATTTTTAAGAAGTTGTAATTTTTAATAAGTTCGAAAGAAATAGGCAATTTCGGACTTAAAAGTTTACAATCAAAGATGTTGAGTATTCGAAAAAAAAAAAAATTCTACTTAACTGATTTTGGGCGTCCATAATTTTTTCCAATCAATGTAACTGTTGTAGTTTGTAGTTTCAGAAAGACAAATGGCCAATGGGGCTGAAACATAAAACCAATTTTTGAATTAGTGAAAATTTTAAATTTGCCCAACAAAACAAGAATATACAACTGTAAGTTCGGCCATGCCGAATCTTATGTACCCTCCACCATGGATTACGTAGTAACTTCTACTAAAAACTGTCATCCATAATCGAATTACTTGGGTTGTGGTAGGTCTTGCCAATGGCAAGGTATATTAAAACTTCGTAACATCGTCTTCTAAATTGTAAGTTAGTCCATACGTAGTATATATTACACTGAAAAAAAAGCGTACTCGGTTCCAAAGATTTTGTCTTTACTTTAAAAAATTTGGTAATGATTCCGAGCCAAAGAAGCAGAGAATACAAGTAAGGATACTTTTAAGACACAATTCTCTTTTAAATTTAGGTTTTGTGTACTTGCTTCTAGGAAGCAAATTTTAATTTTTCGCTTTCTCAGCTTTTTTTTTCTTCATATGCTATCAAAGTCCTTTAAAAACGAGTTAACGGCAACTTTATTTTCAAAATTAGGACTCGACTTCCAGTAGAAATTATGCTATGTTTGAAGTAAAAAACTTCTTTAAAATAAAGTTTTGAAAAACATGTCCTATATTTGAATGATTTTTTGCTTTGTAGTCAAGATGCAAAAAGACAACAAATTTAAAGACAATGTCATTAAATTTAAAGAATGTTTCTGAATTATTAAAGTCAAGTTGACCTTAGCCTACAAATTTTTTCTTTCATGTTAAGATACCCATTTTTAAGTCAAATCACTTATTTATAAGGACAATATGACTTAATTGAAAAGTTTATCGACTTTTGGACAAGGAAAATAACTTTATTTTAGAGAAATGCGTCTTCTATGCTAAGCAAAATTTTTATTCGTATTTTAAAGACATGAAATCTTCTTGCCCGGTATATATAGAGAAATCTACAAATAACTACGAACAGATACGAACTTTTGCGCGGTAATTACAGAGCCACAATTAATATATGGGGCCTATATACAATTATCAACCAATATGGACCAATTTTTGGTGATTGGGGATCGATTTATCTGGCTATATATAACTATAGGCTTATATGGACCAAGTTTGGCATGGATTTTAGCGACCATATACTAGCATAATGTACCAAATTTCAACCGATTCGGATGATTCGGCTCCAGAGGTCAAATCTGGCGATCGGTTTATATGGGGGCTATATATAATTACGGACCGATATGGACTAATTTTTGTAAGGTTGTTAGAGACCATATACTTACACCATGTACAAAATTTCAACCGGATGGGATGAATTTTGCTCTTCCAAGGGGTTCCGGTGGTCAAATCTGGGTATCGGTTTATATGGGGGGGCTATATATAGTTATGGACCGGTAGAGACCAATTTTTGAATGGTTGATAGAGACCATATACACCACGTACAAAATTTCAAACGGATCGGATGAATTTTGCCCCTCAAGAGGATCCGAAGGTCAAATCGGGGGATCGGTCCATATGAGGGCTATATATAATTATAGACTGATATGGACCAATTTTAACATGGTTGTTAGGGACCATATACTTACACCACGTACCAAATTTCAATCGGATCGGATGAAATTTGCACTTCCAAGAGGCTCCGCACGCCAAATCAAGGTGTCGGTTTATATGGAGGCTATACGTAAAAGCGGTCCGATATGGCCCATTTGCAATACCATCCGACCTACATCAATAACAACTACTTATGTCAAGCGTGATTTGGTCGACTCAGAATTTCACCACGACCCAGAATATATATGGTAGTGTGTATAAAAAGAGTTTCAAAAACAAGTATATACAGCAGTAAGTTCGGCCGGGCCGAATCTTAAATACCCACCACCATGAACCAAATATTGGGGTTTCCTTTGAAGCTTGAGAACTTTAGGACACTTCCCGAAGATAAATTTAAAGATTTCACCTATGAGGACTATATCAGATTCTGGATTTATAATGTTAGAGGAATCATTAACATTTCTTGTAAGTGTGCAAGAAAATTATAAAATAACGTCTTGATTTGAAATCTTAAATCTGTAGATTTTCACCCGAGAAATAAAATCTGGAAATTTTACATTGAGTTTCAAGCAATTTTCGTAATCAGTGCGCCTTCTATACCCTCAAGAAGTGAAGACGGTCTATATGGAGGCATTACCAAATGGACCGATAAAAACTTAATCCGATACACGTTTTTGTGAGCCTAAAATACCAGAATATTTTCAATTTCAGGCAAATCGGATTAAACCTACGGTTTCTAGAAACCCAAGGAGTTAAATCGGGAAATCGTTCTTATGGGAGCTATACTAAAATGTGGACCGATACTCACCGTTTTCGGCACACCTCTTTATGGCCCGAAAATATCTCTAGATTTCCAATTTCAGGCAAATTGGATAAAAACTTCGGATTCTAGAATCCCAAGAAGTAAAATCAGGATATCGGTCTATATGGGGGCTATACGAAAACATAGAACGATACTCACCATTTTTGGTACACCTCTTTATGGTCCCAAAATACCTCTAGATTTCCAATTTCAGGCAAATTGTATATAAACTACGGATTCTATAAACCCAAGATGTAAAATCGGGAGATCGGTCTATATGGGGGCTATACCAAAACATGGAACGATACGGACCATTTTCGGCACACCTTTTGATGGTCCTCAGGTACTCTAGGTTTTCAATTTCAGGCAAATTGGATAAAAACTACGGTTTCTATAAGCCCAAGACCCCAAATCGGGAGGTCGGTTTATATGGGGACCATACCAAAACATGGACGATGCTCACCATTTTTGGTACACCTTTTTACGGTTCTAAAGTACCTTTCGATTTCCAGTTTCAGGTAAATTGGATAAAAACTACGGTTTCTATAAGCCCAAGAAGTAAAGTCGGGAGATCGGTCTATATGGGGGCCATACCAAAATATGGACTGATACTCACAATTTTTGGCACACGTATTTGTGGTCCTACAAAACCTCTAGATTTCCAATATCAGGTAAATTGAATAAAAACTGCGGTTTCTATAAGCCCAAGAATTAAAATCGGGAGATCGGTCTATATGGGGGCTATACCAAAACATGGACCAATACTCACCATTTTTGGCACACCTCTTTATGGTCATAAAATACCTCTAGATTTCAAATTTCAGGCAAATTGGATAAAAACTACGATTTCTATAAGCCCAAGACCCCAAATCGGGAGGTCGGTTTATATGGGGACTATATCAAAACCTTGACCGATATAGCCCATCTTCGAACTTGACCTGCCTGCAGACAAAAGACGAGTTTGTGCAAAATTTCAGCACGATTGCTTCATTATTGAAGACTGTAGCGTGATTACAACAGACAGACAGCCAAACGGACATCGTTATATCGTCTTAGAATTTCTCCCTGATCAAGAATATATATACTTTATATAGTAAGAAATCGATATTTCGATGTGTTACAAACGGAATGACAAACTTATTATACCCCCGTCACCATTCTATTGTGGTGGGTATAAAAATAGTTTTGATCCCCAATTTGTGATTCGGAAGTAGTGCACACTTGGATAATCTCCTATGAGTTTTACGTGTTCTTTTTACTTTGTAGTCAAGATGAAAAAAGACAACAAATTTAAAGAAAATTTCATTAAATTTAAAGAATTTTTCTGAATTATTAAAGTCAAGTTGACCTTAGTCCAAAAATTTTTTGTTTCATTTTATGATATCCATTTTAAAGTAAAATCACTTAATTATAAATATAATACGACCTCATTGAAAACTTTATCGACTTTTGGACAAGGAAAAAAACTTTATATTAGAGAAATGCGTCTTCTATGCTAAGCAAAATGTGCATTCGCACTTTAAAGACATGAAATCTTTGACCTCACGACAATATTTTTTCAGTGTTTAGATTATGCAATGTTTCAATTAAAACACGTCCTTATAATATAGTCTTCAAATATTAATCCTATTTTTTACGAAAAAGACAATTTTGTGCTCAAAACAATACATTTTTCAGTGTATCTATAAAAACTTTCCAGTAGTTATTACTCGTTCAAAAACTCCATAATATCTTTATCACAAGAAAAACACACTCATATTGTATGAAGTATTAAAAGACAATATTTTTAAATTAAATTTCTTTAGTTTTTTTTACTGAAAGTTGAGTTGTATATTTCAATAGCAAAATACACATAGCAATTTACTAGTTTTTGTGTATTCTATAATTGTTCAACAAATTCAATAAGAATTTCAACACCCGGCTAACAAACTGACAGACTATTGAAAAATAATTCAAGGATTTTTTTGGTGCAATATGCAAAAGTTGCCACACTCAAAAAAAAGTTTACTTGGATACAAAGATTTTGACCTTCCCTTAAGGAAGGTCAAAATCTGTGTATCTAAAAAATTTCTTTATTTTAAAGAAGCCGCATCTTTGGCTCGGATTCAATAGCAAATCCGAGCCAAAGATGCGGCTTCTTTAAAATAAAGAAATTTTTAGCGACCTATCTAGCTTTAAATCTAGGACCAATAAAATTAAAATTAGGATACAGATCGCATTTATCAAATTTTCATTCTCTTTTCGCGGTTTAATATTAAAGGTACTCACGTACAAAAAAATCCAAATTATAACGGATAGTTCAAAGTAAAACATGTTTTCTTAATTCCAAAAAAAAAAACTTTAAACCATTGACGCTAAATCCTCAAAATAAATCTTAGTCTATATTTGAAGCGGTTTTATCCTAAATCTAAAGTTTCAATATTTCAGTTAATTTAAGGACAATTTCTTTAAGTCAAAAATGTGTTTCTTTACTTTAAGGAAAATTAGTCTTAGTTCAAAGACATTCGACTTTAACGGAGGGACGCAAATTTACAAAATTTGTGTCCTAAATTTAATAAAAAAAATTTTTGAAGCAAAGATTATTAACTTTATTTTAATAAAATTTCATTATTTTAAAGAAATTTGTCCTTAATATTTTGTAAATTTCGCATCCTAAAAGTTAGGTTGCATAATCTTTAATATTACGTAAATATTTTTTTCAGTGCACAAAGTGCAAGGTCTTGATAAAAACCAACAAAAAAAAATAAACATAAATGAATCTAATAAAATTGTACATAACTACATAGATAAATGTCAAGAGGTCTACAAGTATTTGGCAACTTATTTAAATATCCTTAGCGTATATGCTTCTCTATGTGTGCATGTTCGATGCAATTCAATTAATCTGATACATGTCAACCATTAGAAAGGTCAAGGATGTGTTTATGATCTCACTACTAATAAATATTTAGATATGCTACACTATTATGGATAAAAAAAATGTAGAATGCTTTTGGACGGAATTAAACCGGAAATTTTTCACATATTCCACAAATTTTTGCAAGACTTCGGAAGGCTGAGGATTTGTGTCATTACATTGTACTGTATTAAATTTGTATACCCTAAACCACATAGTGGTCAGGGTATAATAAGTTTGATCGGCCAAAAAATGTGCCTACCAGAAATATTGATTTTAGACCCCATAAAATATATACCGATCGACTCAGAATCACCTCCTGAGTCGATCTAGCGCTTGGTGTTCGTCCGTCCGTCTGTCCATGTATTTGTTGTTCACAGGATTCCGGTCCGATTTTGATGAAATTTGGTACAGGGAGTTTTTTGGGCACAAGGACGAACGCTATTGAATTTGGAAGAAATCGGATCAAATTTAGATATAGCCCCCATATATATGTATCGCCCGATTTCGACAAATGGGGTCACGTTGCGCATTTTTTCAAACGGATCGTCACCAAATTTGGCAAAAGGTAATCTTTTCCATCGCCCTTCAAGTCTGCATAATTTCATGCAAATCGGTTCAGATTTAGATATAGCTCTCATATATATGTATCGCACGATTTTCCCAAATTTGGCCACAAAACCTTTATTAATCAACAGATCTTACTCAAAGTTGGCTAAATATAATCTTCTATAGCACTAAATATATGTGCAAAAAATCATCGAAATGGGTTCAGATTTAGCTATAGCTCCCATATATATGTACTGCCCGATTTTTCTAAATTTGGCCATAAAACCCTTATTTATCAACCGATCTTACCCAAATTTGGCTAAATGTAGTCTTCTATAGCACTAACTATATGTGCAAAAAATCATCGAAATCGGTTCAGATTTAGATATAGCTCCCATATATATGTATAGCCCGATTTTCCCAAATTTGGCCATAGAACCCTTATTTATTAACCGATCTTACTAAAAGTTGGCTAGATCCAGTCCTCTATAGTACTAACTATATGTGCAAAATTTCATCGAAATCGGTTCAGATGTAGATATAGCTCTCATATATGTATCACCCGATTTTGAAAACTTCGCCCCTAATAACCTTATGTTTGACCATACAGGCCTCATTTCTTAACTGATCTTACTCAAATCTTGCACAAGGTAACCTTTTGTGGTATTAATCAAACTCGCAAAATATTATGCAAATTGGTTCAGATTTAGATATAGCTTCAATATATATGCATCGCTCGATTTTCCCAAATTTGGCCATAGTACTCTTATTTATTAACCAATGTTACTCAAATTTCAAATTTTGATGTACTAGCCGATCGTATTTATACGTACTTGTAGCTCTTACATAAGAATATTGCTCGATTTTTACAAATTTGTATTTATTGCCCACACTAATTTAACGATTTTCTCTTTTTTAATAATGGGCTCAATATTAGTGGCATACTAACTCCGTAGGTGCAATATCAACACAGCCAGTGTTGCTAGAAGTAGGGGAAATTCCCTATATGTAGGATGTTTCTAAGATGTTTCGTCTTGTAGGGACGTAGGGCCACAATGTAGGACATTTTCACTCAACATAATTTGTAATAATTTTTACATTTTGGTGGCTCTAGAGGAGGAAATTAGAAGCCGGCAAGGCTTGATCTTTAACAATGTGTGGTAAACTTTATTCTAGTAGAGAATTTCGTCAACATTTTATTTCTATAGAACATTTTGTCAAAATTGTATTTCTATAGAAATTTTTTCAAAATATTATTTCTATAAAAAATTTTCTCAAAATTTTATCTCTGTGGAATTTTTTCTCAAAATTTTATTTCTATAGAATTTATTGTCAAAATTTTATTTCTATAGAAAAATTTCTCACAAAAATTTGTTTATAGAAACTTTTTCCAAAATTTTATTTTTATAGAGATTTAACAAAAAAGATTACTAATTTGGTTAGAATTCTACCAACTGTGGCAACCGTGGTGGTAATACAAATTTATATCCTAAGTTATATACGTTGCATATTCATGTTTTAAGATAATAAAGTACTTAGAACCATTTTGTTTTGTAAAAGTTTTTAAATTTAACGAAAAATATAGTAGGGAAAATTGTTTGGGAATGTATGGGAAAGTAGGAAACTTTTTTTGTCCTTGTAGGGTAAACCGAACATTTTCCGTGGCAACATTGACTATGAGCTATAGTCAGATTGACACAAAGCACCCATAGACATGTACCCCTTAATTTTCTTAAATATGCAACTGCGGTTTATCTCCCAGACCTATATGTTACCCAACAAATGCTTATGATTACTAATTCTGTAATGGTGGTTTAGGGTATGATATAGTCGGTCCCGCCCGACTTTCTACTTTACTTACTTGTTATTATTAAACTAAAATCGACCCAAAAGTGTTTGCAATCTTCGGCGCTATATCGAACATTTTACGAAGGTTGCATTTTATATTCCGGGATAAGAGAACTAAAACAAATATTAAACGTCGAAAAACAATTTAATGTTTTTCAAAATATTCCCCATTAAGTTCTATAACACCTCAAAAACATTTTGCTTCAAGCATATATTGGTCCAAACAAAATATTGTTTGTATTGTTCAAACATATTATGTGTCATTTAAGCATACACTGGTAAAAAAAATTTTCTATGTATATATATTTTTAAGGCGCCAATTGGCTACATCCATTCTTTTACTTGCAGCATACTCTTTAGGTCTCTCTTTCTAAACATATATACGTTTATAGGCTATTTCTAAATTAATATATGTTTCCATCCAAGCCTATTATATATACAAAAATTGTATGTACGAAACATAGTTAATATGTTCTAACATATTAAAATATATGTCACAAACATGTTATGTTATTTTCTGAACATTGTATGCTAGCACTTAAAAATATTGTGTTAACAAATTTGAGTTCCAAACATATAATTTTTACACCCAAACATAAGAAAAACAGTCTTTTTCGCCCATGCACTTTTGTATGCCTTTGAACCAATTGTCGAACTTGGAGGTATCTCCAAAATACACATTTCTGAACGCATTAACTTCAGGTGCTGTGAAACGTTGATCTGTCATTTTCTTTTTACGTACCCAGCAAAAAAAATTGGAAGTTGTTCCACAAACATTTCTTTTGAAGCCCATCCTACAATCCCCCATCGAGTTTTTCCAACTTCCGATGCAGTGCTTTTGGACAAGTCCACAAACATTTCTACTTCTTGGGATCCCCAATGATTTTTTTCTACTTCCGGTGCAGTCCTTGTGGACAAGTATTAGAAAGAACGCAATCAGGCTTTTTTAAGTGCAAATTTTGGACAATTAAATTTTACAAAATAATAGAAAACTAATAAAAAAAATTAAAAAAATAGAAAATCCATAAAAAAGTTAAAAAATAATAATAATAAAAAAAATCATCCCCGCTGGGATTTGAACCTGTTCCGTTTGACTTTTTCGCTTCCATGGAAGTTCTTTTGAGAATGGTTTGCAAATTGCGAGAAGTTTTAATTTTTTTTATTGATGTTAAAGAAAAAAATATATTTATACGAAAATATATGCCGAAACTAAAAAATAAAAACGATACATAACATAAAAAAATATTTTTTTAGAAAAATATTTGATAAACAAATTGCTGCTGGTGAGATTTGAACCTACGTTTTTTATTTTTTCGTTCATACTAATAAAGAACATCTCGAGAAGCAATTAGAATGTTATTCCTTGGTGTCGTATTACGATCATATCACAAACATTTGAATTGACCTTTCGGCGTTCTGTTATGGTGCCAGTAAACCCAGGTTCAATCCCTGGTCGGAGCGAAAAAGTTTTTCAAATTGTAAAAATTAGATAATAGGAAAATAATAGTGTAATAAAACATATGGATGAAAAAAAGTGAAATCGGTTGAAAAAAAAATTTTTTTCGCTTTTTAAATTCCTTCATTCAAATTAACTTCCAGGGCACAACTTCTAAAGCAATGCAAAGAATCCAAAAAGGGAGTACTTCCATCCTATGACAAGCCCATGTAAAATTCATTGGAGATGATCCAAGTTTGCACTACTTCCGGATCACAGATTGGGGATCCAAACTACTTTTTTGGAAGCTCTTTTTTTGCTGGGTAGGAGAATAAAAAGAAGTCATTCGGCAGACAACTCATCAAATCGATGTTTTAGAGCTCAAAAATGCAGTTGTTTGAGCCGACGTGTGAGAGCTAGCATTGTTGTAGGGAAGAGTAATCTGTCTTCGGGGGTTGGTTTTCCGGATTTCTTGGCAGATAACTGGCAAATAAATGGTTGTGTGCCACTCAGAATTGACTGTTCTGCGTTAATCTAGTGGTGTGATTCTGACATGACCATTTTTTCCGAAAAAAACAGTATATCGTTTTCGTGGAAGGGTTTCGTGCATGAGCAACTTTGTTGGATTTGGTTCATCTTGAAGGACCCATAAAAATGAAAGCTGTTTTCTTTCGGTCTCATATGCTTAAATCCATTACTCATCACCTGTTACAATGCCATTTTTTTTTCAGCCAATTGGGACGAGCTAGTTTTTAAGCGATTGACAAATTGTGTGTGGTCCAAGCTGCTTTGTTCTAGTGGTGCGATTTCGACATGCAAAGTTTTTCAAAAACAAAAAAAAAAAAACAACAGATCGTGTTCTTGGAACTTTTTTGGATTTGGTTCATCTCGAAGGATCCATACAAATGAAACCTGTTTTCTTTCGGGCTCATATACTTAAATCCATTATTCATCACCTGTCACAATGCCATTTCTTTCAACCAATTGGGACTAGGCTTTTTTGAGCGATTGACAAATTGTGTGGGATCCAACTCGATCAAGATCAATTTTTTTTACTTTTAAATGTTCATGCAATATTGAATCGCGGTAATATGTTGGCTGTCCCCTAATGTCTAGTGCTGTTGTGGCCGTTGTTCTCAGGTACTGGTGGGAGTCACTCCGCTAGATCTGCATATCAGAAGAATAGCGGAGAAGATACTCATGAGGCTGAAGAGCCTGGACTCGCATGAAATCGCTGTAAGCAGACACACGGAACTCGTTGCTTCAGTTGGACGAAATATTAGAACGGACTTTATGGCGACTCAGCCATAGAGGAGTGGAGAGAGGGATGTATACATTTTGGAGACCTGACTAATTATGTTATACGGATGAATCGAAAATGGATGACGACACTGGCAGTGATATCTACTGCGAAGAGTTGGGTATCAGGGATTCATACAAGATGGATCACGGATGCAGCATCTTTCAGGCGGAGGTATTTGCCATTGCGAAAACTGTTGATGAGGCCGATATTCAGGTGCGATATCAGCTTCTTCATCGTCAGTCAGGCAGCAATAAAGGCCTTAGGAAATCCGAACATAACATCGAAGGTAGTCAGCCGCTGTCCTAGAAAGCTTAGCACTCTCACTCAACAGCATAATATCACTCTTTGCTGGGTACCTGGACATTATGGAATAATGGGAAATGAGGAGGCGAATGTGCTGGTTAAAAAAGGTGCACGCGGGACGAACAACATCGTTACAGATGTCTTCCCCCGCTATCTTTAAATACTTACAAGATCAATGTCAGATACGATGATTTATAGAAGGAACGTTGGGCTTCCTCTGCGACCTCTGCGAGCAAACCAAACTGATATGGGACGACAAGAGCCGTAAGAACTCTGATTTTTTGATGGTGACTCACAGAGATGATCTGAGAGCATTGATATGCATCATAACAGGACACAATACACTTGGGAAACACATGGTAAGGATTGGCTTAATGACTTACTATAGTTGTAAATGGTGTCTGGACCCAGGGGCAATAGAAGACTCCTAGCATTTTCTGTGCCAGTGTCCAGCGTTATCCTTTAGATGAAACAAGATACTGGGCTCCTTTTTCTTTCAGGATATAACGGATGTACAGAACTGCAACATGAAGGATATACTTGCCTCCACCAAGGCGTCGGGATGGAAGACCAAGGAAACTCTTTCTTTGGAACTCGCCTGCAAACTCAATTGATTGATGAGGACGAAGAAGAACAACTATGAGAAAATACAATGGATCAACATGGTCTAAGTGTGAGCCAGCCCTTTTTGCTACGTCTAGTCTCATCCTCCATAACCTAACCTCTCAATTTCACAATAAATCGCTTGACGATGGTGCAATATCAGATGGCGCAACCTATATTTATTTTGGACGACCTTCTCGAAATTCGTCTCAGGGTGAACTATGACTTCAGTTGAATTCACCACCAAAAATTGTTCAAAATCAAAAAAATTGGATATACTATAAAATTTTTGAATCTGTTTACCTTTGTTCGAATTGACTACCTTTGGCACAAGTTATGACCATCAAACGACGGTCGAATCCAGCAAAAACACGATATACAAAAGTGGTTCTGCGATATCTTGGCCCATTTCCCACGATGCGCCGTCTTGAGATGATCGACACATTGATATTTTTTAATACCATCATTATCCTTTAAAATCTCCCAAGCGCAAAAATCCCACGGTTTAGATCACGATATTTTGGTGGTCAATGTTTGGCAGAAACGAAGCGAGGAACCTCCATTTTGAATCATTCTTGATTGACGGCTGCCGAGTGCGATGTTGATGAGTCCACTTCGAATGTACATGGTCTTTAGCTGAATTTTTTGTTTCTACAGGTTTTCAATACTGCGTGTAGGGCATTTTTTAAACGATCCTCGGGAAATAAAAGTTATACAGATTTCTATACCGATGACCCCAAGTGGGATTTGGAGAATATTCAAAAGACCGGGAACGGAAAATGCCGAAAATATGTGAACACAATCCTATTCGTTAGCTTAATGTGTAAAGGTGCTAAGTCAACTTTTTGAAATTTGGCAGGAGAGACAAAAAACTTAATAAATTGTGAAATAAACCTGTTTTCGAAAAACTGTAAATTTTTCATATTTTTTTTTTTTTGATTTAGCACTTTTTATTTAACATATTTCTCCACAATAATAAGTACTAAGTTGAAGTTTTAAATGAAGATATGGATACGATCTCCTTTATTGTTACAGACGTATATATATTAACTACATAAATACAGTCTTACAATAATAACACTAGTTTACACTGAAAATGTACATTTGATGAGAGTCGACTTTTGATCTGCCGAATTCGTTTTTTTTTAAATTTTTTATAAAACAGTTTTTGAGATATCCCGTTATTTTTAGTTTTTCGCTCTTTATACCCTGCGCCACACTGTGGAACAGGGTATTATAAGTTAGTGCATATGTTTGCAACACCCAGAAGGAGACGAGATAGGCACCTGGTGTCTTTGACAAAAATGCTCAGGGTGGGTTCCTGAGTCGATATAGCCATGTCCGTCGGTCCGTGAACACATTTTTGTAATCAAAGTCTAGGTCGCAGTTTTAGTCCAATTGACTTCAAATTTGGCACAAGTATGTGTTTTGGCTCAGAATAGAACCCTATTCGGAAGGAATCGGTTCAGATTTAGATATAGCTCCCATATATAAATTTCGCCCGATATGGACTTATATGGCCCCAGAAGCCAGAGTTTTACCCTAATTTGCTCAAAATTTTGCACAAGAAGAACAATTAGTGCTATAGTCAAGAGTACCAAATTTTATTGAAATTGGTTCAGATTTAGATATAGCTCCCATATATATCTTTCGCCCGATATGGACTAATACGGTCCCAGAAGCCAGAGTTTTACTCCACTTTGGTTGAAATTTTTCACTAGGAGTACAATTAGTAGTGTAGTCAAGTGTGCAAATTTTATTGAAATCCGTTCAGATTTAGATAGAGCTCCCGTATATATCGTTCGCCCGATTTACACTCATATGACCACAGTGGCTTTTACTCCGATTTAATCTTTTACTCCGATTTAATTGGATTCTATTCTACAGGGAGTAGAATTAGCATTGTAGCTATGCGTGCCAAATTTGGTTGAAATCGGTTAAGATTTAGATATAGCTCCCATATATATGTTTTTCTGATTTCGACAAAAATGGTCAAAATACCAAAAGTTTCCCTGTAAAATCGCCACTGCTTAGTCGAAAAGTTGTAAAAATTACTCTAATATTCCTAAACTTCTAATACATATATATCGAGCGATAAATCATAAATAAACTTTTGCGAAGTTTCCTTAAAGTTGCTTCAGATTTAAATGTTTCCCATATGTATACCCTTCACCACTACTGTGGTACATGGTATAATAAGACAAACCTATAGACCAATCTTTTAGTATACGGCTTTCGCCCGATTTACACTCATATGACCACAGAGGCCAATTTTTAACTCCGATTTAGTTGAAATTTTGCACAGGGAGTAGAATTAGCATTGTAGCTATGCGTGCCAAATTTGGTTGACATCGGTTCAGATTTAGATATAGCTCCCATATATATGTTTCCTTGTAAAATCGCCACTGCTTTGTCGAAAAGTTGTAAAAATGACTCTTGTTTTCCTAAACTCCTAATACATATATATCGGGCGATAAATCATAAATAAACTTTTGCGAAGTTTCCTTAAAATTGCGTCAGATTTAAATGTTTCCCATATTTTTTTACTAACATTGTGTTCCACCCTAGTACATTAGTCGACATAAATTTTGAGTCTATAGATTTTGTAGAAGTCTATCAAATTCTGTCCAGATCGAGTGATATTTAAATGTATGTATTTGGGACAAACCTTTATATATAGCACCCAACACATTTGATGGATGTGATATGGTATCGAAAATTTAGATCTACAAAGTGGCGCAGGGTATAATATGGTCGGCCCCGCCCGACTTTAGACTTTCCTCGCTTGTTTTTCACTAAACAAGTTATATCTCGAGTTAGAAAAGTGCAATTATTTCGTTGTTGGTACTTTAATGAAAGGTATTATGATGACGAATTATCGTGTATAATTGGATCTGTGATAATTTAAGTGGTTCAAAAAATATCGATGCGAAAACCAAATGTTCAAAAAATCTTGTTTTACAATGGACCTTTTCCGCCAGAAAAATATAAACCATTAAGGGTTTTCTATTCATGATCGTATATATGATACTCTAACGTAAGTAATAAGACCAACTAGTAGGAAAACGACCGAAAAATTACAAAGTTATAAGTAATTCAATGATGTCAAATCATGCAAATATGAGCCACTCACCACACAAAAATACATTTCTCTGTGGCCGAGAGGCATTTTTGTGTGGGGGAGTTGCTCATATTTGCATGTTTTGACATCGGATTTGTTCACTCAAGTGCTTACAACTTTGTCATTTTTCGGTCGTTTTTCTACTAGTTGGCTTCGAGACAGCGCAATTTTTATCCTATTTGTAGGAAATTCAAAATCTTGAGGAATTTTCGGTCCGTAAATAGGTGTAGCGAATATATTGGGGATCGGTAAATGTTTTGGAATAGCTCCCATGTGATAAGTCTCCCGATTTCTATGTTGGTATATATGTTTGCTTGGCAGAGTATCTATCATCAAATCCTGCATATATATGAAATTCTGCATATGTAGTAACCCGACGAAGAGTCTAAGGAAACAAATTAAAAAAAAAAAAAAAAAAAATAAAAAAAGAAAAAATTAAAATGTTTGTGAAAACCATTTTCTAAACATGTAATTTGTTTGCGTGTATTAATTTATCCGAACATTTAAAGAAAACTTTAAATATAAACACAACCTTCGAATTAAATTAAATACTAACCGAAAATGTTCTAACGGATGACATTCGAGAATTTTTGGCATCAACTTTGTGGAGCATTGGCAGTATTTTGTGGTTGTAAAACAGATGCGAAAGCAAAATTTCTTCCAAGTATTTTTGAGAGGTGTTGGGTAAAACTTTTACTCCAAGAATTGCAAATATTTTCACAAAATGCAGATGTAAACACCACGCACACAGATTGACAAACATCATCGAGTTATGTTGTAGAACATGAACTGAGATTGTGGTAGGTTTGCAGGATGGGCTGGTGCATGAGGACCAGTGCATACAGGACAAAATAAGATGTTATGGCAGTAGCAGTTATCTAAACAATGCCGGGTTTGGAAAGACGTTAAAAGTGTCTAATACTCTTAGCTCTAGAGAGAAATGCAGCCCAAAAAGTTCTGTGTGTGTTTTTTTTTTGGCAAGACAATGGAAATGAAATTCAAAGGAAATATGTCTGGCTGAAAGAAGGCAAAAATTTAAATTGGTTTAAATATTATAAAGAATTTTTCATATTTGGGAGAGTAGAATATATTGGTTGTTCTACGTTTAACAAGTTACCGCTTGATGTCAGGAACTTAAGGCTTTCGCAGTTCAAACGGAAGTTGAAGAATCATTTACTAAATAATGTTCATGTACTTTAGAATTAATTAATAATTGGTGTTTTGAGTTAATTACTATAATCAATTAATTTTAAAATTAATTTAAATTTAAAATATTAAATAGTTTTAGGTTACTTCTTAATTAAAAATGGATAAAGTAGTAGCCAACTTGTCTCAAAAATGTCTATAAAAATGTTATTGTTATGGTTTTAATTGAAAACGTAACCAAAATAAAACAAGTAAGGAAAGTCTAAAGTCGGGTGGGGCCGACTATATTATACCCTGCACCACATTTAAAATAGCATATTAAATCCGCCCAAGAGAGAAGTTCACCATTGTGGTATTACAATGGACTGATTAGCCTGAGTGAGCCTGATACATCGGGCTGCCAACTAACCTAACCTAAATCCCCCAATGTGCTGGGCTCTAAAGGGTGATACGGTCAAAATTTGGTCAAGGGAAAACGCGTGTAAATCGGTGAAATCGTTTATTTAAAAAATCAAATTAAATTTCTTTTTCAAGTTCAATTAGTATAAAATTCAGGAAAAATATTCAGTTAGGCTTTTGCTCTTCCAAATCCGAATTGCCGGGCCTCACGCTTGACACCTGCCATCAGATTTTGTACAGCCACCTTGTCCACCTTCTTCGCCGCAGAAATCCAGTTTGCCTTGAACTGCTGCTCGTCCTTAGCAGTTTTTTGGTCTTCTTTAGATTCCGCTTGACAATAGCCCAGTATTTCTCAATTGGGCGGAGCTCTGGCGTGTTGTGAGGGTTCTTGTCCTTGGAAACCACCTGTACGTTGTTGGCGGCGTACCACTCCATGGCCTTTTTACCGTAATGACAAGATGCCAAATCCGGTCAGGAAAGGCAGCAGACGTTTATTCAAACACTCTTTCACGTAAATTTCTTGGTTGACAGTCCCGGAAGCTATGAAAATGCTGCTTTTCAAGCCACAGGTACAGATGGCTTGCCAAACCAGATATTTCTTTGCGAACTTTGACAGTTTGCTACCTTTCCCCTTCCTTTTGCCGTATAAAACTCCTGTCCCGGAAGCTGCTTGTAGTCGGCTTTGACGTAGGTTTCGTCGTCCATTACCATGCAGTCAAACTTCGTCAGCATCGTCGTGTACAGCCTCCGGGATCGCGCTTTGGCCGTCGTATTTTGTTTATCATCGCGATTTGGAGTCACTACCTTCTTGCAAGTCGATAGTCCGGCTCGTTTTTTGGCTCGATGCACGGTTGTAGACGATACACCCAGCTTATTTGCAGCATCTCGGAGAGAGAGGTTAGGGTTTCGCTTGAAACTACCGGCAACTCGTCTCAGCGGCTTCCGGTTTTCGATTTCCCCCCGATCCAGACTTCCTGGCTGTGGACAAACGTTCCCCAAATACTTTAATTACATTTGTAACGGTTGATTTGGCAACTTTTAGCGATTTTGCCAGCTTTGCGTGCGAGTAGCTCGGATTTTCGCTATGCGCGAGCAAAATTTTGATACGCTGCTCTCCTTGCTTGGACGGCATTTTGACAACTGAAGAGTGAATTCCAAAATCAAAATAGGAGCAACATTCTACACACACACACCTTCAAAATGAGGGGTGTTCAGGTTTTTTAAATGCAAAATTGAAAGAAATACGTCAACTTTATATTTACCAAATTTTGACCGTATCACCCTTTAATTCTTACTTTTTTATCCTATCTGAAACAAAAAATACCCATATATACAAAAATATACAAAACGAGTTATAAAAATTGGGTTAAATAATGAACTTCCTTGTGAGGAAGTGCTTTTAAAGTTATGCCTTTATAACAACTCCCAAGTCTTTTATTTAGTTTTATAAAATAAAACAGTAATTGGACCTATAACTTCAATCCATTAATTTTTAGCTAGGGGGGGGGCTATATCCCCCTCTAGGAAAATTGTCTAGCTACGCTAATGGTTATGTGACAGCCCGATGTATCAGGCTCACTTAGACTATTCAGTCCATTGTGATACCACAATGGTGAACTTCTCTCTTATCACTGAGTGCTGCCCGATTCCATGTTAAGCTCAATGACAAGGGACCTCCCTTTTATAGCCGAGTCCGAACGGCGTTCCACATTCCAGTGAAACCACTTAGAGAAGCTTTGATACCCTCAGAAATGTCACCAGCATTACTGAGGTGGGATAATCCACCGCTGAAAAACTTTTTGGTGTTCAGTCGTAGCAGGAATCGAACCCACGACCTTATGTATGCAAGGCGAGCATGGTAACCATTGCACCACGGTGGCTCCCAGCGAATTAGAGTAAAACAGTCGCTTCTTCCATATCGGGCGAAAGATATATATGAGAGCTATATCTAAATCTGAATCGATTTCAATCAAATTTGGCATACTTGACTACAGTACTAATTGCTCTCCTTGTGCAAAATTTTAACCAAATTGGGGTAAAACTCTGGCTTCTGGGCCCATATGAGTGCATATCGGGCGAATGATATATATGGGAGCTATATCTAAATCTGAACCGATTTCTTCGAAAATCAATAGGGTTCTATTATGACCCAAAACAGAAGCTTGTGCCAAATATGAAGTCGATTGGGCTAAAACTGTGACCTATTTAGACTTTGATCACAAAAATGTGTTCACAGACAGACGGATATGGGCAGATCGACTCAGGGACCCAGCCTGAACGTTATTGCCGAAGACACCATGTGTCTATCTCGACTCCTTCTGAGTGTGGCGCAGGGTATAATAAGTATATGCAGCAGTAAGTTCGGCCGGGCCGAATGTTAAATACTCACCACCATGAATTTCCTTTGGAAACTCTTCGCCGTAGCGATTTACTTGATATATCAAAATCTGTACCGATACACAATATACAATGACTATAATTGTGGGGCAACTTCCAATAATTGCGATTATTCTATGTTTTCTAAAAGGTTATCCACCACTTCCATTAAATTGTATTTGTAACATTTCTAAATATCGATCACAATTTTTAATTGTTATTGATTTTATTTGTAGACTTCACGCCCATATAAACCGCAAAAAAAAACTCTTCCTTCAGTGTAGTGGTACCAAAAGGTCTAAAATTTTTTGCCAGTCTGTTATTTTCATATCATTTTCCAGAATTTGGGATCCCTAACAAAATATTCGAAATACTAATCCTGTCCGTTCGGATTTTTATATATAGCCTTACATGGACCTTACATAGAGCCTCCACATTTATTCGATTTGATTAGAAGTTGGTTTTTATTGTTTTATTTTGGGATCACAAAATCAAAATAAGTGTGTTTTTATAGATATCGGTTTTATAGACTTCGGCTACACAAGAAAAAATATCACCAAAATATTTCCAATTAAAAAGTTAATTGAAGTTGAAAATTTTTTCAATTAATAAATTAATTGATTCAATTAACTTTTTAATCATGATAGAAACATTAAGTTAATTAAGTCAATGATTGAAAATTTTAAAATTTTTAATTAAAAAATTAATTGATACAATTAACTTTTTAATCAAATTCGGAAGATTAAGTCAGTTAAAAAAGTGATGAACATTTTTTTAACTTTTAATTAAATTTTTTTTTTCAAACAATTAATTGTTAATCCAAATAAAATTCTAAACCAATTCAAAATGTCATTGAAAATAGTTACCTTTTTTAATTAATAAATTAATTGAGTTTTGCAATCAACATCAATTAATTTTTAATTGAATCGATTAAAAAATTAATTGAAATTTGGTAATGAAATCAATTAATTTTTTAATCAAGATTTTTTCTATGCCCAATAAAAACTGTGATTGATACTATCATTTTCGTGATTGAAGACATTTCAATTAAAAAATTAATTGGATCAATTAATTTCGTGATTGAATCAGAAAAAAAAATTTTTGTGTGTATTTAAACTCTGCGCCACACTGTGAAACAGGATATTATAAGTTAGAACATATGCTGTCAGACGAGATAGACACATGGTGACTTGATCTAGCCATGTCCCTCTGTCTGTGAACACATTTTTGTGATCATCGGCTAGGTCGCAGTTTTAGTTTACCCCAACCGACTCCAAAATTGCCACAAGAATGTGTTTCGGGTCAGAAACTCAATAGAGTTCTATTGATTTTGGAAAAACCCAGTTCTGATTTTGATATAGCTCCCATATATCTCTCACTTATATGGCCCCAGAAGCCAGAGTTTTACTTTGACTTACTTAAGATTTTTGCACAAGGAGTAGTGTCGTAAAATGTGTGTGAGAGCGGAAGAGAGAATTCTTACTATATATGTCACATTTGGTCAAAATCTGTTATTTCACCCGATTAAGACCAACAGGTTAAAAATTTTCTCCGATTTAGTTGAAATTTTGCACAGAGAGGAAAATTAACATTTGAGCAATGTGTGCCAAATTGGGCCAATATCGGCTCAGATTTATAAAAAGCCCTTATATAATATTTTTCCGATTTTAGCAAAAGTGTTCAAAATACCCACATTTTCCTTGTAAAATCGCCATTGCTAAGTCGAAACTTGTAAACATGACTAAAATTTTCCTATACCTCTAATCTATCAACCGATAAACCATAAATACAATTTTGCGAAAAAATTGGCTTTAGATTTGAATATTTCCCATATTTTTCACTAACATTGTGCTCACGGTTGCCAATGTAGGCAAAAATAATCTACCAAATTTTTAAGAAAATTTTACCAAATTCTACGAAATAAAAAAATCTTATTTTTCAATGTTTGATAATTTTTTTCTTGTTATTATAAAAAAACATATTTCTTCAAATGAAATGCTTTATTATTTTATTTTAGAAGTTAATTTATTATTTTTTTTATAATAAATAAATTTTATTTATTATTTTTTTCGTAATAGCGACTATCTATTTGAGTATATAAATATCCCTTGAATTGTAAATGTGGCGAAGTTTTAAATATTTTTAGTTTTCACCAACAACAGAATGTTATTGCTTCTACAAAAGGGTCACTTTGATATTGTTTTTATAGAAAATTTACTCAAAATTTTATTTTTATAGAAAATTTTTCTAAGTTTTTATACCCACCACCATAGAATGGTGACGGGGGTATAATAAGTTTGTCATTCCGTTTGTAACGCATCGAAATATCGATTTCCGACTATATAAAGTATATATATTCTTGATCAGGGAGAAATTCTAAGACGATATAACGATGTCCGTCTGTCCGTCTGTCTGTCTGTCTGTCTGTCTGTCTGTCTGTCTGTTGTAATCACGCTACAGTCTTCAATAATGAAGCAATCGTGCTGAAATTTTGCACAAACTCGTCTTTTGTCTGCAGGCAGGTCAAGTTCGAAGATGGGCTGTATCGGTCCAGGTTTTGATATAGTCCCCATATAAACCGACCTCCCGATTTGGGGTCTTGGGCTTATAGAAACCGTAGTTTTTATCCAATTTGCCTGAAATTTGAAATCTGGAGGTATTTTGTGACCTTAAAGAGGTGTGCCAAAAATGGTGAGTATCGGTCCACGTTTTGGCATAGCCCCCATATAGACCGATCTCCCGATTTTACTTCTTGGGCTTATAGAAACCGCAGTTTTTATTCAATTTACCTGAAATTGGAAATCTAGAGGTATTGTCGGACTACAAATACGTGTGCCGAAAATTGTGAGTATTGGTCCATATTTTGGTATAGCCCCCATATAGACCCATCTCCCGATTTTACTTCTTTGGCTTATAGAAATCGCAGTTTTTATTCAATTTACCGGAAATTGGAAATCTAGAGGTATTGTAGGACCACAAATACGTGTGCCAAAAATTGTGAGTATCGGTCCATATTTTGGTATAGCCCCCATATAGACCGATCTCCCGATTTTACTTCTTGGGCTTATAGAAACCGCAGTTTTTATTCAATTTACCTGAAAATGGAAATCTAGAGGTATTGTAGGACCACAAATACGTGTGCCAAAAATTGTGAGTATCGGTCCATATTTTGGTATAGCCCCCATATAGACCCATCTCCCGATTTTACTTCTTTGGCTTATAGAAATCGCAGTTTTTATTCAATTTACCGGAAATTGGAAATCTAGAGGTATTGTAGGACCACAAATACGTGTGCCAAAAATTGTGAGTATCGGTCCATGTTTTGGTATGTTCCCCATATAAAACGACCTCCCGATTTGGGGTCTTGGGCTTATAGAAACCTTATTTTTTATCCAATTTGTCTGAAATTGGAAATCTAGAGGTATTTTAGGACCATAAAGAAGTGTGCCGAAAATGGTGAGGATCGGTCCATATTTTGGTATAGCCCCCATATAGACCGATTTCCCGATTTTACTTCTTGGGCTTCTAGAATCCGAAGTTTTTATCCTATTTGCCTGAAATTGGAAATCTAGAGGTATTTTCGGGTCATAAAGAGGTGTGCCGAAAACGTTGAGCATCGGTCCATATTTCAGTATAGCCCCCATAAGAACGATCTCCCGATTTAACTCCTTGGGTTTCTAGAAACCGTAGTTTTTATCTGATTTTGCCTGAAATTGTAAATATTCTGGTATTTTAGGCTCACAAAAACGTGTATCGGATTAGGTTTTTATAGGTCCATTTGGTAATGCCTCCATATAGACCGACTTCACTTCTTGAGGGTGTAGAAGTCGCACTGATCATGAAAATTGCTTGAAACTCAATGTAAAATTTCCAGATTTTAGTTCTACAGATTTAAGATTTCAAATCAAGACGTTATTTTATAATTTTCTTGCACACTTACAAGAGATGTTAATGATTCCTCTAAAACTCAAACAAAAATGGTTCTTATAAATCCAGAATCTGATATAGTCCTCATGGATGAAATCTTTAAATTTATCTTCGGGAAGTGTCCTCAAGTCCTCAAGCCCTCCTGAAATTTCAAAGGAAACCCTAATATTTGGTTCATGGTGGTGGGTATTTAAGATTCGGCCCGGCCGAACTTACTGCTGTATATACTTGTTTCTTTTCTATCGAGAAATTTTGTCTAAATTTTTTTCTATAGAATATTTTTTCAAACTTTTATTTCTAAAGAAAATTTAATCAACATTATAATTCTAGAGGAAATTTGTGAAGTAACTCTTAGTTGGAGAGGAATATTTTGAAAAATATACAAGAAAAAAATTAAGAATTCTACCAAACACTAAAAAGTCTTTCAATTTTGGTAGAATTCTACCAACTGTGGCAACCGCGATTGTGCTCCGCTCCAGGGCTTTAATTAGTCTATTTAAATTTTACCTCTAGAAATTTTGTACAAGTCTAAAAAATGTTGGCCAAGTCGATTCAGATTTAAATATATGTATTTTTGATGTACCAATATTTATGGCTGGCACTGTATATTACAACGTCAAAGAGTTCTAATCCTTAACATATGAAATTTTGCTTAGCATAGAAAACGCATTTCTCTGCTATCATTTTTTTCCTTATCTAAAGGTCGATAAATTTTCAATGCAGTTTTGTTCTTATAGTAAAATGACTCTGCTTATCGTTACATGAAAGAAATTTTTGTTACCCCCCACCATATGATGGTGGGTATATTAACATTGTTATTCCGTTTGTAACACATCGAAACATTGCTCTAAGACCCTATAAAGTATATATATATATATATATATATATATATATATATATATATATATATATATATATATATATATATATATATATATATATATATATATATATATATATATATATATATATATATATATATATATATATATATATATATATATATATATATATATATATATATATATATATATATATACATATATAAAGGGTGATTCTTTTGAGGTTAGGATTTTCATGCATTAGTATTAGACAGATCACGTGGGATTTCAGACATGGTGTCAAAGAGAAAGATGCTCAGTATGCTTTGACATTTCATCATGAATAGACTTACTAACGAGCCACAACGTCGACTTTTCAGTGAATGGGCCCTAGAAAAGTTGGCAGAAAATCCGCTTTTTTATCGACAAATTTTGTTCAGCGATGAGGCTCATTTCTGGTTGAATGGCTACGTAAATAAGCAAAATTGCCGCATTTGGAGTGAAGAGCAACCAGAAGCCGTTCAAGAACTGCCCATGCATCCCGAAAAATGCACTGTTTGGTGTGGTTTGTACGCTGGTGGAATCATTGGACCGTATTTTTCCAAAGATGCTGTTGGACGCAACGTTACGGTGAATGGCGATCGCTATCGTTCGATGCTAACAAACTTTTTGTTGCCAAAAATGGAAGAACTGAACTTGGTTGACATGTGGTTTCAACAAGATGGCGCTACATGCCACACAGCTCGCGATTCTATGGCCATTTTGAGGGAAAACTTCGGAGAACAATTCATCTCAAGAAATGGACCGGTAAGTTGGCCACCAAGATCATGCGATTTGACGCCTTTAGACTATTTTTTGTGGGGCTACGTCAAGTCTAAAGTCTACAGAAATAAGCCAGCAACTATTCCAGCTTTGGAAGACAACATTTCCGAAGAAATTCGGGCTATTCCGGCCGAAATGCTCGAAAAAGTTGCCCAAAATTGGACTTTCCGAATGGACCACCTAAGACGCAGCCGCGGTCAACATTTAAATGAAATTATCTTCAAAAAGTAAATGTCATGGACCAATCTAACGTTTCAAATAAAGAACCGATGAGATTTTGCAAATTTTATGCGTTTTTTTTTTTTAAAAAGTTATCAAGCTCTTAACAAATCACCCTTTATATATATATATATATATATATATATATATATATATATATATATATATATATATATATATATATATATATATATATATATATATATATATATATATATATATATATATATATATATATATATATATATATATATATATATATATATTCTGGATCGTGGTGAAATTCTAAGCATGTCCGTCCATCCGCCCGTCTGTTGAAATAACGCTAACTTCCGAACGAAACAAGCTATCGACTTGAAACTTGGCACATTTAGTACTGATGTACGGATGGTATTACAAATGGGCCATATCGGTTCACTTTTACGTATAGCCCGCATATAAACCGATCCCCAGATTTGGCTTGCGGAGCCTCAAAGAGAAGCAAATTGGATCCGATCTAGCTGAAATTTTGTACATGGTGTGGGTATATGGCCTCCAACATCCATGCAAAAATTGGTCCACATCGATCCATAATTATATATAGCCCCCATATAAACCGATCCCCAGATTTGGGCTTGCGCAGCCTCAAAGAGAAGTAAATTTCATCCGATCCGGCTGAAATTTGGTACATGGTGTGGGTATATGGCCTCCAACATCCATGCAAAAATTGGTCCACATCGGTCCATAATTATTTACAGCCCCCATATAAACCGATCCCCAGATTTGGTTTGCGGAGCCTCTTGGAGGAGCAAAATTCATTCGATCCGGCTGAAATTGGGAACATTTCGCTAGTGTATGGCCGATAACGACCATGCCAAAATTGGTCCTTATCGATCTATATTATATATAGCCCACAAATAAACCGATCCCCAATCACAGAAAAAATACGACTGCCACTCGAGCCAAAAATAATCTACAAACATTTTATTGGCATAGAAAATTTTGTCAAAATTTTATACTTTTATATAAATTTTTGTCAAAATTTTATTTCTATTGAAAATTTTGTCAACATTTTATGTCTTTAGGAAATTTTGTCGAAAATTTATTTCTCTAGAAAATTTTGTCAAAATATTATTTCTATAGAAAATTTTGTCAACATTTTATTTCTAGAGAAAATTTTTTCAAAATGTTATTTTTATAGAAAATTTATGAAGCACTTCATAGTTAGAGAGGAAAAATTTGCCAAATCTTTCAAACTTTAAAGAATTCTACCAGACAGTAAAAAATCTGCCATTTTTGGTAGACTCGTATTCATAATTGTGTATAGCCCCCGTATAAAGCGACCCCGATATTTCAATTCTGGGTCTATAATTACAGCACAAAAGTTCATATCGGTTCGGAATTATTTCTTCCCTATATATACCGGTCAAAAACTGAATATATATGTATTTAATCGACCTTTCTATTGTCTACTGTATATCCCGCATGGACTAACTTACAATTTAGAAGATGATGTTAAGCAGTTTTAATATGCCTTGCCAGCGGCCGCAACCCAAGTAATTTAATTGTGGATGACCGTCTTTAGTATAAGTTTCTACGCAATCCATGATGGAGGGAACATAAGATTCGGGCTGGCGTAACTTACGGACGTATATACTTGTTTCTTTTTACTAAGGTCAACTTGTATGTAATTATTCTGAAAAAATTCTTCGAAATTATTGAAATCATCTTTGTTCGAAGTTGGTTCTGAATTTGGAAGTTTAAGTTTTTGGTAACACGTTTTTAAAAGACTCTGATTCGTTGACTCGGAAGCAATGCCAAAATTATTGTTGTAAGGATAAAATCTTTGAAATCGTACAAGCTTGTTTTCAGTTTACATATAATTGTATTAATCACTCCAGTTGTTTTCATTTGAAATATTTGAGTCAAGAGGACCTTCCTTTTTTAACCCAAAGCTCTACAAATTCTTTTTAAAATTATAAATTGTTGCCTTCGAATTTATTTTTATTTTCCATTACAAGTAGACGTTAATAATTTTTCAATATTTACTATTATCGTCTATATCTAAGAGTTCATGACACCCTGAAGCAGTTTCTTTGAAACTTTTGCAGTAATGTCTTTGCCCTATCATCACTTAAAAAGTTTATTTCCATTTCTAGTTGGTAACCAATATCGTAGAATGAAGCGAACAAGAAAAAAAAACAGAATCATTGAGTAAATATATTTTTTTACGTTGTCTACTCATTCACTCGACTAGAGTTTGCATGCGATTTATATAGAATGAGTAATCAAACTTGTTTGTTTTTTTTTTCTACTGATTCAATTTTTCATTCTATGGCCAAAAAAAAAAACTCCGAAGTTTTCATTACTTCAATATTTATGGAGTTATCATGCTTTTCTTTATGGTCGTTTTTTTTGCATTTAAAACTCTAGACTTAAATGGGAAACTATGTATTCAATTATAAAGGGTATTGACAATTTTTGCTTTTTTCCTTATTTTTTTTTCACCCAACTCAATTGACCAAAAAATATGATTTATGGAATTTTTTAATGTGCGGAATATTTCAATGTTTTTGCGGTATTTGTGTGTAACGACGAATAGGTTTTGTGATAAATGTAAATTTGACACAAAATTATTTTGTGGTCTGAAAATGTGCGATTTCTTTTACTAGCGTAAGGACATTGGTGCGTATGAATTATTTCGTAATGTAATATCGCATACGGCATCCCATACGACTGTGGTCTAACATACTTATACAGACTATATACCACCAATTGGTGAAACACTTCCGATGAAGTTATTTTGGATCGGTATTAGAAAATGCGCCATTTGGCCGTTTAGAGTCAAAATTTAAATTTTGGACAATTAAATGTCGCAAAAAAGAGTAGGAAATCAATTGAAAAAATAAAAAAAAAAACACAATGAAAATAAAATAAACAAGTATATACGGTCCGGCCAGGGAGTCACCGTGGTGCAATGGTTAGCATGGGTTCAATTCCTGCTTCGACCGAACACCAAAATTTTTTCAGCGGTGGATTATCCCACCTCAGTAATGTTGGTGACATTTCTGAGGGTTTCAAGGCTTCTCTAAGTGGTTTCACTGCAATGTGGAACGCCGTTTGGACTCGGCTATAAAAAGGAGGTCCCCTGTCATTGAGCTTAACATGGAATCAAGCAGCACTCAGTGATAAAAAAGAAGTTCACCAATGTGGTATCACAATGGACTGAATAGTCTAAGTGAGCCTGATACATCGGGCTGCCACCTAACCTAACCTAACACACGGCTAGGCTGAATCTTACGTACCCTCCACCATGGATTGCGTAGAAACTTCTACTAAAAACTGTCATCCACAATCGATATTCTTAACATCGTCTTCTATATTGTAAGTTAGTCCATATTAGATATTAGACAAAAAATCAGATTAAATACCTATATAATTCATTTTTTGGCCGGTTTATATAGGGAAGTCTACAAATAATTACCAAGCGATATGAACTTTTGCGCGGTAATTAGAAAGCTAGAATTGAAATATGGGGGTCGCTTTATATGGGAGCTATATACAATTATGTATCGATATGGACCAATTTATGTGTGATTGGTAACCGATATAGACCGATTTGGACCGATTTGTGCATGGTTGTTAGGGACCATATACTAAACCGTATCAAATTTCAACCGGACCGAATAAATTTTGCTTCTCCAAGAGGCTCCGGAGGTCATATCTGGGATAGATTTGTTTTAGTGTGCACGAATTCAAAATAGTGATAATAGAACATGGCTAAAAAAGACTTATACCACTTTAGACCGAACAAAGCTTTTTGCCCTTTTCGGATTGGCCATTTTTAAAACTTTGTTAACAGGATGCAATTCACATCAATCCAAATAAAAACCAACGACTTCATCAAAAAATGTTAAGTCGTCTTAACATACTCTGGAATGAGGGATCGATTTTATGTGAATGTCTTTTTACTAGAGACGTACAGTAGCAATATGGTCCGAAAATTTCGTATTGTTAAAGAAGTTTGTAAAAATGCATTTAAGTCCTCACCAAAATACAACATACACAAAAAAAAAATATCACGAAAATATTTCCAATTAAAAAGTTAATTGAAACTAAACAATTTTCAATTAATAAATTAATTGATACAATTAATGTTTTAAACAAGATAAAAGCATTAAGTTAATTAAGTCAGTGATTGAAAATTTTTAAATTTGTAATTAGAAAATCAACTGAAATAATTAACTTTTTAATAAAACCCGAAGGACTAAAGGGTGATACGGTCAAAATTTGGTCAATATAAACTTGACGTATTTCTTTCAATTTTGCATTTAAAAAACCAGAACACCCCTCATTTTGAAGGTGTGTGTGTGTAGAATGTTGCTCCTATTTTGATTTTGGAATTCACTCTTCAGTTGTCAAAATGCAGTCCAAGCAAGAAGAGCAGCGTATCAAAATTTTGCTCGCGCATCGCGAAAATCCGAGCTACTCGCACGCTGGCAAAATCGCTAAAAGTTGCCTAATCAACCGTTACAAATGTAATTAAAGTGTTTGGGGAACGTTTGTCGACAGCCAGGAAGTCTGGATCGGGGGAAAATCGTAAACCGGAAGCCGCTGAGACGACAAAGAGAGTTGCCGGTAGTTTCAAGCGAAACCCTAACCTCTCTCTCCCAGATGCCGCAAATAAGCTGGGTGTATCGTCTACAACCGTGCATCGAGCCAAAAAACGAGCCGGACTATCGACTTACAAGAAGGTAGTGACTTCAAATCGCGATGATAAACAAAATACGACGGCCAAAGCGCGATCGCGGAGGCTGTACACGACGATGCTGACGAAGTTTGACTGCGTGGTAATGGACGACGAAACCTACGTCAAAGCTGACTACAAGCAGCTTCCGGGACAGGAGTTTTATACGGCAAAAGGAAGGGGAAAGGTAGCCGATATTTTCAAGCACATAAAACTGTCAAAGTTCGCAATGAAATATCTGGTTTGGCAAGCCATCTGTACCTGTGGCTTGAAAAGCAGCATTTTCATACCTTCCGGGACTATCAACCAAGAAATTTACGTGAAAGAGTGTTTGAATAAACGTCTGCTGCCTTTCCTGAAGAAACACGGTTGTTCCGTACTGTTTTGGCCGGATTTGGCATCTTGCCATTACGGTAAAAAGGCCATGGAGTGGTGCGCCGCCAACAACGGCAGGTGGTTCCCAAGGACAAGAACCCTCCCAACACGCCAGAGCTCCGCCCAATTGAGAAATACTGGGCTATTGTCAAGCGGAACCTAAAGAAGACCAAAAAAACTGCTAAGGACGAGCAGCAGTTCAAGGCAAACTGGCTTTCTGCGGCGAAGAAGGTGGACAAGGTGGCGGTACAAAATCTGATGGCAGGTGTCAAGCGTGAGGCCCAGCAATTCGGATTTGGAAAAGCGAAAGCCTAACTGAATATTATTCCTGAATTTTATACTAATTGAACTTGAAAAAGAAATTTAATTTGATTTTTTTAAATAAACGATTTCACCGATTTTCACTCGTTTTCCCTTGACCAAATTTTGACCGTATCACCCTTTATATAGGGAAGTCTACAAATAATTACCAAGCGATATGAACTTTAGCGCGGTAATTAGAAAGCTAGAATTGAAGTATGGGTGTCGCTTTGTAAGGGCCGATGTTGAATGTGAATCACACCTAAACGCCAAGTTTTTATCCGAATCTTATTTGACATTTCTCTATTTCAGACTTACTCAATTTGAACCATAGAGAGATATACAATCCAACAACGTGTTAAAGTTATCCAGACTTATTATGAAAATGGGAGTTCAAATCAAAATGCATATCGTGCACTTCGTGATTTTTTTTTTGGTTAATTTGATCGTCCAAATGTGCGTACAATCGCAAAAATCGTGGAAAAATTCGAGCAAACCGGGTCTGTAGAAGATATGAGAACACCAGTGCATTCTCGTACAGCTCGTACTGCAGCAAATATTGCTGCTGTTCGCGATAGTGTGGCTGAAGAGCCGTCCACCTCAACTCATCGTCTTGCCCAACAATTGCACCTCTCACGCTCGTCGTTGATGAACATTATGCATAAAGACTTGCATTTACACGCTTACAAGGTGCAATTGGCTCAAGCACTAAAGCCTCTTCACCATTCCAAATGTCGTGAATGGGCAGAATGGTTCCAAGAAATGGCAACAGTGGATGATCAATTTTCGAAGAAAATCATCTTCAGTGATGAGGCACATTTTCACCTCAGTGGATTCGTCAATAAACAGAATTTCCGCATTTGGGCGAATGAGAATCCAGGAGTGATTGTCGAAAAACCAATGCACCCACAAAGAGCGACTGTTTGGTGCGGTTTATGGGCTGGCGGCATCATCGGGCCGTATTTTTTCCAAAATGAGCCCGGTCAGGCAGTTACTGTGAATGGTGTTCGCTATCCTGAGATGATAACAAACTTTTTATGGCCCGAATTGGAAGATATGGATGTGGACGATATGTGGTTTCAGCTGGACGGTGCCACTTGCCACACAGCTAACGAAACAATGGCTCTTTTGCACAACAAATTGAATGACCGTGTTATCTCACGTAATGGCGATGTCAATTGGCCGCCAAGATCATGTGTTTTGACAGCGTTGGACTTTTTTCTTTGGGGTTATTTGAAAGAAAAGTTGTACGTCGATAAGCCAGCAACAATTCAAGAGCCAAATGATGAAATAAATCGGCACATTAACGGCATAGAACCTCCATTATGCCTCAGCGTCATCGAAAATTTGGACCATCGGATGAAAGTGTGCGACCGAGGTCGCGGCGCCCATTTTGCCGATATTTTATTCCATACATAATTGTGTAATACCAATATATCATAATAAAATAAAATTACAATAATTTCCTAAATAGTTTGTGTTTTATTCAAAATCAACATCGGCCCTTAGATTAACTATGTGGGGAAATAGAGTTTGTGTCGTTTCCAAATGTTCTCCTAAGTGGACATCGGTAGTAAAGGGGTTAATGACGCTCCAATACCTACCGATCTACACCGTAGATCCATAGTTAAACAAACTCTAAATTATATAATTATTAGTATAAAATTCTAAATTCTAATTAGTATAAAATTCAGGAAAAATATTCAGTTAGGCTTTCGCTTTTCCAAATCCGAATTGCAGGGCCTCACGCTTGACACCTGCCATCAGATTTTGTACAGCCACCTTGTCCACCTTCTTCGCCGCAGAAAGCCAGTTTGCCTTGAACTGCTGCTCATCCTTAGCAGTTTTTTTTTTTGGTCTTCTTTAAGTTCCGCTTGACAATAGCCCAGTATTTCTCAATTAGGCGGAGCTTTGGCGTGTTGGGAGGGTTCTTGTCCTTGGGAACCACCTGCACGTTGTTGCCGGCGTACCACTCCATGGCCTTTTTACCGTAATGGCAAGATGCCAAATCCGGCCAAAACAGTACGGAACAACCGTGTTTCTTCAGGAAAGGCAGCAGACGTTTATTCAAACACTCTTTCACGTAAATTTCTTGGTTGACAGTCCCGGAAGTTATGAAAATGCTGCTTTTCAAGCCACAGGTACAGATAGCTTGCCAAACCAGATATTTCTTTGCGAACTTTGACAGTTTTATGTGCTTGAAAATATCTGCTACCTTTCCCCTTCCTTTTGCCGTATAAAACTCCTGTCCCGGAAGCTGCTTGTAGTTGGCTTTGACGTAGGTTTCGTCGTCCATTACCACGCAGTCAAACTTCGTCAGCATCGTCGTGTACAGCCTCCGGGATCGCGCTTTGGCCGTCGTATTTTGTTTATCATCGCGATTTGGAGTCACTACCCTCTTGTAAGTCGATAGTCCGGCTCGTTTTTTGGCTCGATGCACGGTTGTAGCTTATTTGCGGCATCTCGGAGAGAGAGGTTAGGGTTTCGCTTGAAACTACCGGCAACTCTCTTTGTAGTCTCAGCGGCTTCCGGTTTTCGATTTCCCCCCGATGCAGACTTCCTGGCTGTCGACAAACTTTCGAGTAGCTCGGATTTTCGCGATGCGCGAGCAAAATTTTGATACGCTGCTCTTCTTGCTTGGACGGCATTTTGACAACTGAAGAGTGAATTCCAAAATCAAAATAGGAGCAACATTCTACACACACACACCTTCAAAATGAGGGGTGTTTATACCCTTCACCACTACTGTGGTACAGGGTATAATAAGTTTGTGCATTTGTATGTAACGCCAAGAAGGAGTAATCATAGACAAACCTTTTAGTATACGGATCGGCTTAGAATTAAATTCTGAGTCGATTTAGCGACGTCCGTCTGTCTGTCTGTCTGTCTGTCTGTCTGTCCGTCTGTCTGTTGATGTATTTTTGTGTGCAAAGTACAGCTCGCAGTTTTAGTCCGATTGTCCTAAAATTTTGAATAGGGTCCTGTTTCGACTCAAAGACGATCCCTATTGATTTTGGAAAAAATCGGTTCAGATTTAGATATAGCTGCCATATATATTTTTCACCGATCTGGTCATAATTGGCGTGTATATCAACCGAACTTCCTCAAATTCCGTACGTCCGAATATTTTATGGGTCTCGAGAAACTTGCAAAATATCAGCCAAATCGGTTCAGATTTAGATATAGCTGCCATATATAGCTTTCGTCCGATTTACACGCATTTGCCCACAGAGGCCAATTTTTAACTCCGATTTAGTTGAAATTTTGCACAGGGAGTAGAATTAGCATTGTAACTATGCGTACCAAATTTGGTTGAAATCGGTTCAGATTTGGATATAGCTCCCATATATATCTTTCGCCCGATATGCACTCATATGGACCCAGAAGCCAGAGTTTTATCCCGATTAACTTGAAATTTTGCACAAGGAGTACAATTGGTAGTATAGTCATGTGTGCCAAATTTGATTGAAATCGGTTCAGATTTAGATATAGCTCCCATATATTTCTATCGCCCGATATGGACTTATATGGCCCCAGAAGCCAGATTTGTGGCCGAATTTGGTTGAAATTTTGCACTAGGAGTACAATTGGTAGTATAGTCATGTGTGCCAAATTTGATTGAAATCGGTTCAGATTTAGATATAGCTTCCATATATATTTTTCGCCCGATATGGACTTATATGGCCCTAGAAGCCAGAGTTTTGGCCCAATTTGGTTAAAATTTTGCACTAGGAGTACAATTAGGAATATAGTCATGTGTGCCACATTTCATTGAAATCGGTTCAGATTTAGATATAGCTCCTATATATATGTTTTTCTGATTTCGACAAAAATGGTCAAAATAGCAACATTTTCCTTGTAAAATCGCCACTGCTTAGTCGAATAGTTGAAAAAATGACTCTAATTTTCTTAAACTTCTAATACATATATATCGAGCGATAAATCATAAATAAACTTTTGCGAAGTTTCTTTAAGATTGCTTCAGATTTAAATGTTTCCCATATTTTTTTACTAACATTGTGTTCCACCCTAGTCCATTAGCCGACTTAAATTTTGAGTCTATAGATTTTGTAAAAGTCTATCAAATTCTGTCCAAATCGAGTGATATTTAAATGTACAGTTATGTGCGAAATAATAGGGACAGTAGTACTAAAGATTGATATTTAGCTAAAAGCTAGTTAATTTTGCATACTGTTCCTGATTTTATGTACCTAGTTTTAAGTTGGTACAATATTTAAATGGTTTTTGACATGTTTTTAAAATTCATTATCGTTTTATTTTTATTTTTTTACTGTTTTAAGTATAAAATGTAAATTTAGGGTGTGAAAAAAAATAAGGACACTTCAGATTTTTCATAAAAAAAAATGGAAAAATAAAAAAGTAAGACTAGATTACTTTAACGAAGGTTACAAAAACGTGTTTTAATAGCTTAATATTTAGTGGACGATCCCTTGTTTGTTAATACTGCCTGGCACCGCCTAGGCATGGAGTCGACTAAGTTCTGGCAGATTGAAACTGGTATAGCGTACCAAGAATCCTGAATAAGTTGCCAAAGTTCATCAGAGTTGGACGGACATGTTCCTCTTGAAGTTTTTACGAAATTCCACAAGTTTTCAATTGGATTCAGATCCGGGGACTGTGGGGGCCACTCCAAGACAGTAATGTTATTGTCCTTAAACCACGTTTGTGTGTATTTTGCCGTGTGCTTGGGGTCCTTATCCTGTTGGAATATCCATCTGATTGGTATATTATCTTCAGCATACGGAAGCATACTATTTTGGAGAATTTCAACATAATTGACTGCTTTCATGATGCCCTGTATACGGTGCAAGGGTCCCACACCATTATACGAAAACGATCCCCAAACCATGATGTTACCACCGCCATGTTTGACGGTTTTAATGGTGTACTTGGGGTTTGTCGCTGCATTAACTGGTCTTCTTACGTGATGTAAACCTCGATCTGAGTTGAACAAATTGATTTTGGTTTCATCAGACCAAAGAATATTACGCCATTTTTCTTTAGGCCAACAGACATGCATTTCAGTGAATATCAACCTTTGTTGAATATTCTTTTTTGACAACATAGGCAATTTTCTGGCACTTCGAGCTCTTAGATTTTCAAGAATAAGTGTTTTTCAAATTGTTGAAGTATCAACATCAATATTTAAATCATTTTTGATTTGTTTAGACGACGCAAATGGATTTTTTTTTACACATCGCACTATGTTTCGTCTCACTACTGGTGTAATTTTTGGTTTTCTGCCACGTCTTTCTGGCTTGGCTACCCACTTTACAGCATTTTCTACCTGTGTTTTCGACACTGCAAGCAATTCAGCCACTTTCCGATAAGAATTTCCTGAGTTGTACAATTTTTTGATATTTTTTCTTGTTACTGGGTCACAGTGCTTCGATCTACCCATATCTACCTAGATAACAATCAAAAATCAAAAATACCGACGAAATTAAAATTTTCAGCCTAAACTCTTGTTTTTGTCTTTATACGAACGAATTACACCTTTTTATTCACTGTGGATATTAGTTTTCGTCGAGATTTCTAACTTTTTTAAGCGAATTAACTTGCTGTCCCTATTATTAAGCACAACCTAACGCAAGACTTGTTGAAACAATAATAAATTCTAATGAAATGTTAGCACATTTTTCACAATTTTGTAACGGGATTTGTTGTTGTAGTGTGTAAGCAAAAAAAATTGTTGTACTCTATCGTTCATTCTCTCATTTTACTTGCATTCGCAGGCAATCTTGGTCTTGCCTGTCACTGTCCCTATTATTTCGCACATAACTGTATGTATTTGGGACAAAACTTTATATATAGCACCCAACACATTTGACAGATGTGATATGGTATCGATATGATAGATCTATAAAGTGGTGCAGGGTATAATATAGTCGGCCCCGCCCGACTTTAGACTTTCCGTACTTGTTTTAAATGCAAAATTGAAAGAAATACGTCAAGTTTATATTGACCAAATTTTGACCGTATCACCCTTTATAGTATGGTTAAAATCATCCTCATTTGGCGCCAATCATTTTGTTCTTTACTTCAATTTAATTTTTTTTTTTTCTATGAGAAGATGTAATTTCGTGAGTTGTAGTTAAAAGGTACGCCAGAGCTTTAAATTTTGCTAGTTTTACCAACGCATTGTGGAAATCTCAAAATGTGGAGTATAATTTAGCACGACGTAGTTCATTCTTGCTATAAAACACTTTACTTTGTTTCTGTGTACCGATTTGTATTCTTGATGGAAGCCGCAATTTTTATCCGATATACTTCAAATTTAAAATTTCGAGCTAAGCCTAATGTAGTTTTTAATACCATCGGAACCCATTGCTTTGAGAGAAGTAAAATTCCATCAAATTATCAAATTTGGACATTCTGAAAACCGGACACCCCTAAAAAAAGAGGACAATTGTCCTGATACGTCCTGATTCTATATTAACACAATCAAATTAACCTCTCATAACTGGACTCTTTCAAAATGTGGCCGACCATAGAAGTCCACTTCTGAGACATTTCACTGTCTTAAATTTATGGCTTCCAATATTCATTACAAAGTCCCTTAAAATCCATTATTTTCTATAGACCCGATTTCAACCGAATTCTACATCTACTATACATGACAGTCCATTACGAGCATATGTAATATTATTGTATGAGTTCCATGGTGATGGATATTTAAGATTCGTCTAGGCCTTATATACGGTGAAACAAGACACCGTACTTGTAAATTCTTATTTTTCTATAAAAAATCCATAATCCTTTTAAATTTAGACTACATTTAAATTATTGTATGTCCTTTATTGTTATTTATGCTACTGAATGTTAAAATCAATAATCATTTTTTATGAAAACAAAACCGTGTATATATTTTTTTTATGTCATTGCAGAAATTGCAGCCTTCCAACCAGAGTTTCTTGAAAGCATAGCAAATGTCTCAGTGCCAGTGGGTCGTGATGCCACATTCACTTGTCATGTGCGGCGTTTGGGTGGTTATAGGGTAAGCACAGCTAAATGTAAATAACAGAAAAATAATTTAAACAAAATGAGCAGCATATATTCATTGGTTTTGTTCCATAGCAATCGCCCGAACCATTCATACATACCAACGAACATATGCGAATATTTTGTGAATAATTGCCTCAATTCAGTCTCGAACACACACACACACACAAACATACATTGCGAACATGAGAAAAGTACTTAATAACACATCAATTATAAAACACAATACAAACAAAATACCAATATTCAAACTCATACTCACACATTTTTTTGGATTCTCTCTATGCTCTCTTCATTGTCGACATTGTCGTCGTTATCGTCATCATTGGTAGGCAGAGCCGCAACAAAAAAAAAATGAATACCAAAGCCGACAACATGTTGTGGCAGTAAATCATTTTTGGTACATTTTTCACATACTCACACATTCAATCAACAGAGAGTGAGGAGCGAGAAAAAGAGAGAGAGCGAGCTGAAGCAATGCAAATAAAAGATTGTGTAACCACTACAATGTGAATACAATGCTTGTGTGATGCATATCCTTGCTTTTTCTTTTTTTTCCGCCTGATTCGAGTTCAACAAACTCATTTATTTTCGAAAAATATGCATTCAATTTTTTTTTATTTTGCAATTTTTTCTTCTCTTTATTCTTTTGTTCAGGTTGGTTGGCTCAAAGCTGATACGAAAGCCATTCAGGCCATACATGAGAATGTCATAACCCATAATTCCCGTGTGACAGTCAGTCATTTGGATCAGAATACATGGAATTTACACATACGAGCAGTAACCGAAGAGGATCGTGGTGGTTATATGTGCCAATTGAATACGGATCCCATGAAGAGTCAGGTAAGTCATGTAACGTATGATGAAATGAATAAAAATAATTGAAAAGTTTATTACAAAATTTCTACAATTATTTAAATAAACTAAGTAGGATAAAATGTCCACCATTTTGCAAATGCCTTTACTAATATACATATCTGAATAATATAAAAGGGACACAATCACGGTTGCCACTCGAGCCAAAAATAATCTACGGAAACCTACAAAACAAATAAATCTTCTATCAAAATTTTATTTCCTATAGAGAATTTTGTCAAGTATTTATTTCTATAGAAAATTTTACCAAAATTTTATTTCCATAGAAAATCTGCCAAAATTTATTTATTTTTTTTTTTTTAATTTTTTCTTTAAAAAATTTTGTCCAAATTATTTTTCTATAGAGAATTTTGCCAAAATTTCACTTCATTATTGTTGTTTTTGATTTCATCCTAAAACGATACATTGACTAAACTACAAGTGTAGCTTAACCAACAGAGGAAAAGTATGTTTGTCAAATTTATTTGGGCAAAGCCCTATAGACTGCAAGATGAACGCCCGTTTCGGAATTACCACATTCCTCATTAGCATCCTCTACTTGCAGAAAAACTATCAACCAATTATCAGAATAAATTCGGGCAGTTCACTAAACCCAAAGTGAACCACACTTGAACCTTCCGAAAAAAGGTTTATGATAGTGGGTTAGTCAATGCATGCTTTTAAGCTGAAATCAAAAACAACAATAATGATTGAAGAAAAAGCCAACATTAACAAAACAAAACGAACATTTTATTTCCATAGAAAAAAAATTTTATTTCTAGAAAATTTTGCCAAAATTTTAATTCTAGAAAATTTTGCCAAAATTTTTTTTCTAGAAAATTTTACTAAAATTTTTTTCTAGAAAATTTTGACAAAATTTTATTTCTAGAAAATTTTGACAAAATTTTATTTCTATAAAAAATTTTTGGAGAGGAATATTTTTCATAATTTGACAACATTTTATTTCTATAGAAAATTTTTGGAGCGGAATATTTTTCATATTCTACCAAAACATTACCAATTCTACACCCAGAGAAGGAATATGATCATGATGTTATTTTTGGGTGGTGACCATGTAACATGGTTTTCGCAACCATGTTATTTTCTCGGAAATTATGTATCTGATTTCGGCAAGCAGGTTATATAACATTTTAGTTACAAACATGTTACATGGTCACCATACAAAAAATAACATTTTGCTCTTGAAACATGTTTGAGGTGATCATATTCCTTCTCTGCGTGTACCAGTCTAACATACTGTAAAAAATCTACCGTTTTTGGTAGAATTCTACCAACTGTGGTAACCCTGGTCAAAATGGATCGTATTAAAGGAAAATGCTCTTAACTATGCAATATTTCTATGGTTGAGATCCTAAGTCTAAAAGTGGCTTTAATACACTCAAAGTAAAATTTTGAAATTCGAAGTCAAATTTTGAAATTCGAAGTTACTTCAATAAGCTATAGTGATAACTGTTCACACAGGCCAAGTTAACAACTAGACCATTGTGATATCACACATGGTGAATTATTTTCTATTCTATTTGAGAGCCACTGTGGTGCAATGGTTAGTATGTCCGCCTGGCATACATAGGGACTTGGGTTCAATTCCGGTTTCGACCAAACACCAAAAAAGTTTTTAAGAGGTGTATTATCCTCTCTCAGTAATGATGGAGACAATTCTGAGTGTTTCAAAAGGTTCTCTCAGTCGTTCAGATTCGGCTATAAAAACTAGGTCTCTTGTCATTGAGCAAAACATAAAATCGGGTAGCGCTCACTGATAAGAGAGAAGTTCACCACTGTGGTATCACAATGGACTGAATAGTCTAAGCGAGCCTGGAATATCGTGCTGCCACTATACCTAACCATAACCTATTCTATATTCAACGTGTGCTTCCTGATTGTGTGTTAATGTCAATTATAAGCAAATTTCTTTTTATAGCCGAATCAAACAATATGAGTAACTCGATTAAATTAATTTTTTAATAAAAACAAAATCAATCACATTATTGATAAAAAGTGTTCTCCTTGATCAAAAGTCGATAAAGTTAGTTTGTAGAGGATAATTGTAGTCGATGATTATTTGGTCAAATTGATGTCCACCTATACCGCTATAGGTCCATTGTGACTCCTCAAAGTCGTTATCTCAACATCTTCTTCCTAAAGATGTCTTATTTAAAACTTCAATTTATCCATAAAGCATCCAACCAGAGGCATTGATGATGGTGAGTTGTTCCTTAAGCTACATTCCCTAAGATCGCTGAGAGCCTGAATGAAAAAAAGGTGTTTCTTTATTTTAAGGAAAATTTGCCTTATTTGAAACACATACGAATTCAATGGAGGGAAACAAATTTTAAAGATTCGGGTGCCAAATTGAAAAAGAAAACCTTTCAATGCTAAAATATGACATTTCTTTTAATTTAAATATCTTAACGAAACTTGTCCATAATATTGTGTAAATTGCTTGTCATAAAATTTAAGGATCTAATGGTAAGTAATCTTTACTATTAGGTCCATATATTTTTTTAATTGTGTGGACGATATTTTAATATAAGTCGCTGTGGAAAAATGTTTATAAATACAAGGGCCAAGTTTCAAGTAAATCGAATGTCCACCTTGACCCAAGCGAGTTTAACTCCTTTCTTATTGAGTTCTTTGCTTATATCTACAGACTCACTTTAATACATACATATTGGACCTCCAACCGTTTACGTGTTTTTAATCCAAAACAAAAGGAAACCAACCTTTAAATAAACATAAACACTTCAATATCCAACGAAGCGAAGTTTATGATGCCAATAAAATGTATTTCATGCTTCCTTAATTTTTATATCGGACATAATGGAATGAAAATGTAAACACACACATACGGTCACTATTAGAACGACATATGAGATTGTATCAGCATTATTGATGAATATTGGGTTGGACCGATATGAATTTACTACAGAAGGGGAAAGAGCCTCCTTATTTATAGTAGACAAAAGAAATATCGATTAAATACTGTTTGGTAGATTGGTAGAATTCTTGATGTTTTGGAAGATTTTGCAAAATATTCCTCACTAACTATGAAATACATCATAAATTTTCTATAAAGGGTGATAAGGTCAAAATTTGGTAAGGGAAAACGCGTGTAAATCGGTGAAATCGTTTATTTAAAAAATCAAATTAAATTTCTTTTTCAAGTTCAATTAGTATAAAATTCAGGAAAAATATTCAGTTAGGCTTTCGCTTTTCCAAATCCGAATTGCCGGGCCTCACGCTTGACACCTGCCATCAGATTTTGTACAGCCACCTTGTCCACCTTCTTCGCCGCAGAAAGCCAGTTTGCCTTGAACTGCTGCTCGTCCTTAGCAGTTTTTTTGGTCTTCTTTAGGTTCCGCTTGACAATAGCACAGTATTTCTCAATTGGGCGGAGCTCTGGCGTGTTGGGAGGGTTCTTGTCCTTGGGAACCACCTGCACGTTGTTGGCGGCGTACCACTCCATGGCCTTTTTACCGTAATGGCAAGATGCCAAATCCGGCCAAAACAGTACGGAACAACCGTGTTTCTTCAGGAAAGGCAGCAGACGTTTATTCAAACACTCTTTCACGTAAATTTCTTGGTTGACAGTCCTGGAAGCTATGAAAATGCTGCTTTTCAAGCCACAGGTACAGATGGCTTGCCAAATCACATATTTCCTTGCGAACTTTGACAGTTTTATGTGCTTGAAAATATCTGCTACCTTTCCCCTTCCTTTTGCCGTATAAAACTCCTGTCCCGGAACCTGCTTGTAGTCGGCTTTGACGTAGGTTTCGTTGTTCATTACCACGCAGTCAAACTTCGTCATCATCGTCGTGTACAGCCTCCGGGATCGCGCTTTGGCCGTCGTATTTTGTTTATCATCGCGATTTGGAGTCACTACCTTCTTGTAAATCGATAGTCCGGCTCGTTTTTTGGCTCGATGCACGGTTGTAGCGATACACCCAGCTTATTTGCGGCATCTCGGGGAGAAAGGTAAGAGTTTCGCTTGAAACTACAGGCAACTCTCTTTGTCGTCTCAGCGGCTTCCGGTTTTCGATTTCCCCCCGACCCAGACTTCCTGGCTGTCGACAAACGTTCCCCCAACACTTTAATTACATTTGTAACGGTTGATTTGGCAACTTTTAGCGATTTTACCAGCTTTGCGTGCGAGTAGCTCGGATTTTCGCGATGCGCGAGCAAAATTTGGATACGCTGCTCTTCTTGCTTGGACGCCATTTTGACAACTGAAGAGTGAATTCCAAAATCAAAATAGGAGCAACATTCTATACACCTTCAAAACGAGGGGTGTTCAGGTTTTTTAAATGCAAAATTGAAAGAAATACGTCAAGTTTATATTGACCAAATTTTGACCGTATCACCCTTTAGAAATAATATTTGTACAAAATTTTCTACAGAAATAAAATTCTGACAAAATTTTCTATAGAAATAAAATTTTGAAAAAAATTTCTATAGAAATAAATTTTTGACAAAACTTTTTATAGAAATTATATTTTGACAAAATTTTCTATAGAAATAAAATTTTGACAAAATTTTCTATAGAAATAAAATTTTGACAAAATTTTCTATAGAAATAAAATTTTGACAAAATTTTCTATAGAAATAAAATTTTGACAAAATTTTCTATAGAAATAAAATTTTGACAAAATTTTCTATAGAGATATAAAATGTTGACAAAATTTTCTATGGCAATAAAATTTTTGTAGATTATTTCTTGCTCGAGTGGCAATCGTGATTTTTCTGTGATTAGGATTCGGTTTATTTGGGGGCTATATATAATATAGATCAATACGGAACAATTTTGGAATAGTTGTTATCGGCCATACACTAGCGAAATGTACCAAATTTCAACCGGATCGGATGAATTTTGCTCTTCCAAGAGGCTCCGGAGGTCAAATATGGGGATCGGTTTATATGGGGGCTATATATAATTATGTACCGATATGGACCAATTTTTGCACGGTTGTTAGAGACCATATACTAACATCACATACTAAGTTTCAACCGGATCGGATGAATTTTGCTCTTCGAAGAAGCTCCGGAGTTCAAATATGGGGATTGGTTTATGTAAGGGCTGTATATATTTATGGACCGATATGGACCAATTCTGTCATGGTTGTTAGAGACCATATACTAACACAACGTATCAAATTCCAACCTGATCGGATGAATTTTGCTCTCCAAGTGGCTCCGCAAGTCAAATCTGGGGATCGGTTTATGTAAGGGCTGTATATATTTATGGACCGATATGGACCAATTCTGGCACGGTTGTTAGAGACCATATACTAACACCACGTATCAAATTCCAACCTTATCGCATGAATTTTGCTCCTCCAAGAGGCTCCGCAGGTTAAATCTGGGGATCGGTTTATATGGGGGCTATATATAATTATGAACCGATGTGGACCGATGTGGACCGATTTTAGCATGGTTGTTAGAGGTCATATAGTAACACCACGTACTAAGTTACAACCGGATCGTATGAATTTTGCTCCTCCAAGAGGCTCCGGAGGTCAAATATGGGGATCGGTTTAAAGGGCTATATATAATTATGAACCGATATGGACCAATTTTTGCATGGTTGTTAGAGACCATATACCAACACCATGTACCAAATTTCAGCCGGATCGGATGAAATTTGCTTCTCTTTGAGTCTCCGCAAGCCAAATCTGGGGATCGGTTTATATGGGGACTATATATAATTATAGACCGATGTGGACTAATTTTTGCGTCGTTGTTAGAGACCCTATACCAACACCATGTACAAAATTTCAGCCAGATCGCATGAAAAAGGCTTCTCTTAGAGGCTCTGCAAACCAAATCTGGGGATCGGTTTATAAAGTGAAAGTGAAAGTAAAAGTGAACCGATATGGCCCATCAAAATACGAAATTTTCTTTCATAAGTGAAAAATAATAATTTTGTTTAATAAATTTTCTTGAACCTGTCGATAATTATCTACTTACTCTTATGAAATCAACGTGACATCCGCATTTCTAATACAGTTTAGTTAAAATTTTCGAACATTAACTAACACGTTCTTTCCTAGTCGCACACATAAAATAAATTCATTAAAATTTAGCAAACGAAAATTTTTTATTGAAATAACGAAAATGTTTCATTATTACAATGTAGTTGTTCATTAATTGTATGAAAATTTCCTTATTTAATAGAAAACTCATTACAATAATGAAAAGATTAATTGTATTTATGAAATTGTTTCGTTGGCTCAATTTTAGTGACAAATTCTTTTAATATTACAAGGTTTCTTATCATCGCATATATTTGCATGGGTTCACAGGAACTCCATATTCCAAATTTCAAGCATATCATGATAAAAATTGTGCTTCAAAGAGAAAGTAGAAAAATCGAAAACGAAACATCCCAGCAAAAAAAAAACGCCGTCAAAAAAGTAGTGAAGATCTTCTTTTTGTATCCGGAAGTGGTGAAAAATTTGCGCAGAAGCAATGAATTTAACATGGGCTTGTCATAGGACGGAAGTCCATCATTTCAACAGTCGGTGCACTGAATTTCCATCACTTCGTTAGGTATGATCCGAATTCAATATTTTGGATGTAAATTAAAAAAATATGTGATTCTAACGCTTGTCTGGAACGTTTGACCTCAAATAATTTCAAAAATTCACAATTTTTTCAGATTAGATTTAGCATTTTTTTCGACAAAATTTAAATAATTTGTACCATTTTATGAATTCTTAAACTGTTTTTAACCAATCTGAAACAAAAAAAGTTAAAATTACCCATAAAAATACGAAAAAAGCATGTTATAAAAAATTAAATGAAAAGAACTTCCTATGTAGTTAAAATAAAGCACATCATTGGGAGTACATCTTCTGGAAGTGCTTTTAAAGTTGTGCCTTTGGAAGAACTTCCAAACTTTTTTCCTGGGATTTTCATTAATACAATGAAAATATTCGTTAATACTACAAAACATTGTGTTGATTAATAAAAAATTCGTCATTATAACGAAAAATTTCGTTGTATTAACGATATTTTTCATTGGTTCACTTTTAATGACACACTTCGTTAATATAACGAAACGTTGATGGTATTGATTTGAGTTCTACATATTTATTTCTACAACATTTTTATGATGTTCAATCCTCTTACATCTTCACCCATTTTAGAGCTGAAGGGAATAATCTTTCTGTGTTTCTGTTTTCATCCCACTAAAATCTATACATCCTAATACACAATGACATTGTGTAAAGAAACCAACTACAATTTGTGATGTTTTCTTCTTTTGCATTTTCTTTCGTTGAATTTGTATCGTTTTTTTTTTTTTCAACCTTCTATCTCTAGTGTTGTATATCCGCTCGATAACGTTCGGATGGATTTCATTGAATAAAAAGGTACGTTCTTTCTGTTTATGAGTGTGTGTTCGTATATGACTGGAATGACAATAAGTAGACCACTACAACGACAAGGATTGGTTTTTTGTTTCAATTCATGATATGAAAATAAAAAAGAAAATATAAAGAATTTATAACTTTCGGTACAATTAAAAACTATCCATCTAAAGAATAACATATTTGTTAAATATTCAATAAAACTGTATTCAAATAATTAGCTTCCATTTAATTCATAATAAATTAATTAAAATAAGTACTATTTTTATAACCCCCCACCATAGGATGGGGGGTATATTAACTTTGTTATTCCGTTTGTAACATATCACAATATTGCTCTAAGACCCTATAAAGTATATATATTCTGGGTAGTGGTGAAATTCTCGATCTAAGCATGTCCGTGCGTCCGTCCATCTGTTGAAATCACGCTAACTTCCGAACGAAACAAACTATCGACTTGAAACTTGGCACAAGTACGAGTAGTTGTTATTGATCTAGGTCGGATCGCATTACATATGGGCCATATCGGTTCACTTTTTCATATAGCCCCCATATAAACGGACCCCCAGATTTGGTTTGCGGAGCCTCTAAGAGATCCGGCCGAAATTTAGTGCGTGGTGTTACTATCTGGTCTCTAACAGGATTGTCCTGTCGCAAACTGTGACTTTTGCGACATACATTTACGACGGTATAATACGTATACCGCAAAAGTCGTAAACCTAGTGTAGAAAACCTAATTTGGAATTAAAGAAATTGTGAATATTTTTATACCCTGCGCCACACTGTGGAACAGGGTATTATAAGTTAGTGCATATGTTTGTAACAGCCAGAAGGAGACGAGATAGACACATGGTGTCTTTGGCAGTAATGCTCAGGGTGGGTCCCTGAGTCGATATAACCATGTCCGTCTGTCCGTCCATCCGTCTGTCTGTGAACACATTTTTATGATCAAAGTCTAGGTCGCAATTTATGTCCAATCGCCTTCAAATTTGGCACATGTTCCTAATTTGGGTCAGAATAGAACCCTATTGATTTTGGAAGAAATCGGTTCAGATTTAGATATAGCTCCCATATATATCTTTCGCCCGATATACACTAATATAGACCCAGCAGCAAGAGTTTTTTACCGATTTGCTTGAAATTTTGTACAAACATAACACTTAGTCGTATAGTCAAGGTGTGCAAAATTTGATTGAAATCGGTTCAGATTTAGATATAGCTCCCATATATATCTTTGGCCCGATATGGACTAATATGGTCCTAGAAGCCAGAGTTTTAGCCCAATTTGTTTGAAATTTTGCACTAGGAGTACAATTAGTAGTATAGTCAAGAGTGCAAAATTTGATTGCAATCGGTTCAGATTTAGATATAGCTCCCATATATATCTTTCGCCCGATATGGACTAATATGGGTCTAATAGCCAGAGTTTTGGGCCAATTTGGTTGAAATTTTGCACAAGGAGTAGATTTAGCATTGTAGCTATGCGTGCCAAATTTGGTTGAAATCGGTTCAGATTTAGATATAGCTCCCATATATAGCTTTCGCCCGATTTAAACTCACATGACCACAGAGGCCAATTTTTATCTCCGATTTAGTTTAAATTTTGCACAGGGAGTAGAATTAGCATTGCAGCTATGCGTGCCAAATTTGGTTGAAATCTGTTCAGATTTAGATATAGCTGCCATATATATGTTTTTCTGATTTCGACAAAAATGTTAAAAATACGAACATTTTCGTTGTAAAATCGCCACTGCTTAGTCGAAAAGTTGTAAAAATGACTCTAATTTTCCTAAATTTCTAATACATATATATCGAGCGATAAATCATAAATAAAGTTTTGCGAAGTTTCCTTAAAATTGCTACAGATTTAAATGTTTCCCATATTTGTTTACTAACATTGTGTTCCACCCTAGTGCATTAGCCAACTTAAATTTTGAGTCTATAGATTTTGTAAAAGTCTATCAAATTCTGTCCAAATCGAGTGATATTTAAATGTATGTATTTGGGACAAACCTTTATATATAGCACCCAACACATTTGACGGATGTGATATGGTATCGAAAATTTAGATCTACAAAGTGGTGCGGGGTATAATATAGTCGGCCCCTCCCGACTTTAGCCTTTCCTTACTTGTTTAATTTAATTTAGTTAAGCTCTCCGGTAGAAGGTAGGCAAAAAATATTTTATATTGTATCTATACAAAACTCTACTAGATATTCGTGGTCCAAGCTTTAGCTGCATCAGCGATTGACTAGCTACAATTTTGAAAAATTTTAATTAGTATGGAAATTGGCTCTAAAAAGCCAAAAAGTGATTTTATAAAATTTTCTCTAAACAGCAATTCACTTATGTAAGACTTAAGTAGTTTTCCTTCCTTCCAGATTCTGCAGTATTTTGTGAAAGGTTAGCTATGAGCGAGTACCGACCGCCACGTTTTCTGCACCATCGAGTAGTTTATAGTAATTTTGGCTTCGAGTTTCCAATTGAAATAACTATGTTCTCAAGTTTTTTTTTTTAACTCGTTAATAATTTTATGAACATTCCTGAGAATTGAAACTTCTTCGCATATATCATCATCTTGGATATCATTCACTGCCTATCTGAAGGGTGTGAAGTCTCCCAATACTTCACTTGCTACTTTTTCTACATTTACGACGTGTATGTGACGTTTACGACGTTTACAACTTTGCGACAGTCGCAAACCTTAAAATGTTTGATACAGACCACTTCTGGTCTATAACAACCATGCCAGAATTGGTCCATATCGGTCCATAATTATATATAGCCCTTACATACATTGATCCCCAGATTTCACCTCCGGAACCATTTATAGGAGGAAACTTTATACGATCTGGTTGAAATTTCGTATATTGCGCTAGTGTATGGCCGATAACAACCTTGCCAAAATTGGTCCGTATCGATCTATATTATATATAGCTCCCAAATAAACCGATCCCCGATTACACAAAAATCACGATTGCTACTCGAGCCAAAAATAATCTACCAAAATTTTATTGCCATAGAAAATTTTGTCAAAATTCTATTACTATAGAAAATTTGGTTATATGAAAATTTTTGTCAAAATTTTATTTCTATAGAGAATTTGTCAAAATTTTTGTTTTTATAGAAAATTTTGTCAAAATGTTATTTCTGTAGAAAATTTTGTCAACATTTTATTTCTATAGAAAATTTTGTTAAAATTTTTGTTTCTATAAAAAATTTTGTCAAAATTTTATTTCTACAGAAAATTTTGTCAAAATTTTATTTGTTGTTGTTTTTTATACCCTCCATCATAGGATGGGGGTATATTAACTTTGTCATTCCGTTTGTAACACATCGAAATATTGCTCTAAGACCCCATAAAGTATATATATTCTGGGTCGTGGTGAAATTCTGAGTCGATCTAAGCATGTCCGTCCGTCCGTCCGTCCGTCCGTCCGTCCGTCCGTCCGTCCGTCTGTTGAAATCACGCTAACTTCCGAACGAAACAAGCTATCGACTTAAAACTTGGCATAAGTAGTTGTTATCGATGTAGGTCGGATGGTATTGAAAATGGGCCATATCGGTCCACTTTTACGTATAGCCCCCATATAAAGGGGCCCTCAGATTTGGCTTGTGGGGCCTCTAACAGAAGCATATTTCATCCTATCCGGCTGAAATTTGGTACATGGTGCTGGTATATGGTCTCTAACAACCATGCAAAAATTGGTTCACATCGGTCCATAATTATATATAGCCCCCATATAAACCGATCCCCAGATTTGCCTTGCGGAGCCTAAAAGAGGAGCAAATTTCATCCGATCCGGCTGAAATTTGGTATATGGTCTCTAACAACCATGCAAAAATTGGTCCACATCGGTCCATAATTATATATAGCCCCCATATAAACCGATCCCCAGATTTGGCTTGTGGAACCTCTAAGAGAAGCATATAACATTCGATCCGGCTGAAATTTTGTACATGGTGTTGGTATATGATCTCTAACAATCATGCAAAAATTGGTCCACATCGGTCCATAATTATATATAACCCCCATATAAACCGATCCCCAGATTTGGCTTGCGGAGCCTCAAAGAGAAGCAAATTTCATCCGATCCGGCTGAAATTTGGTACATGATGTTGGTATATGGTCTCTAACAACCATGCAAAAATTGGTCCACATCGCTTCATAATTATATATAGCCCCCATATAAACCGATCCCCAGATTTGGCTTGCGAAGTCTCCAAGAGAAGAAAATTTCATCCAAGCCGGTTGTAATTTGGAACATGGTGTTAGTATATGATCTTTAACAACCGTGCCAGAATTGGTCCATATCGGTCCATAATTATATATAGCCCCCATATAAAACGTTCTCCAGATTTGACCTCCGGAGCCTCTTGGAGGAGCAAAATTCATCCGATCCGGTTCAAATTAGGAACGTGGTGTTAGTATATGGTCGCTAACAACCATACCAAAATTGGTCCAATCACACAAAAATTGGTCCATATCGGTTCATAATTATGGTTGCCACTAGAGCCAAAAATAATCTACCAAAATTGTATTTCTGTAGAAAATTTTGTCAAAATTTTATGTCTACTTAGTCAAACTGAATTATATACGTATTGGATCGATCTGTTTTGATTTAATATATACCACGTATTGACTTACATACAATTTAGAAGATGGTGTTAGGAGGTTTTAAGATACCTTGCCATCGGCAAGCGTTACCGCAACTTAAGTAATTCGATTGTGGATGGCAGTGTTTAGAAGAAGTTTCTACGCAATCCATGATGGAGGGTACATAAGCTTCGGCCTGGCCGAACTTACGGCCGTATATACTTGTTTTTTTTTTTTTTTTTTTTTTTTTATCTCAGCTTAAAGCCATGCATTGACTAAACTACAAGTGTAGCTTAACCAACAGAGGAAAAGTATGCTTGTCAAATTTATTTGGGCAAAGCCCTATAGACTGCAAGATGGTTGGATGTACAGCTGTTTCGGAATTACCACATTCCTCATCAGCATCCTCTACTTGCAGCAAAACTATCAACCAATTATCAGAATAAATTCGGGTAATTCACTCAACCCAACGTGAACTACACTATAGAAAATTTTATTTCTATAGAATTTTTTGTAAAAATGTATTTCTATAGAAAATGTGGTCAATATTTTATTTGTATGAAAAATTTTGTCAAAATTTTATTTCTACAGAAAATTTTGTCAAAATTTTATTTGTGTAGAATTTTTTGTAAAAATGTATTTCTATAGAAAATTTTGTTAATATTTTATTTGTATGAAAAATTTTGTCAAAATTTTATTTCTATAGAAAATTTTGTCAAAATTTTATTTCTATAGAAAATTTTGTCAAAATATTATTTTTATAGAAAATTTTGTGAAAATGTTATCTCTTTATAGAAAAAATTTGGTTATATGAAAATTTTTGTCAAAAATTTATTTCTATAGAGAATTTGTCAAAATTTTTGTTTTTATAGAAAATTTTGTCAAAATGTTATTTCTGTAGAAAATTTTGTCAACATTTTATTTCTATAGAAAATTTTGTTAAAATTTTTGTTTCTATAGAAAATTTTGTCAAAATTTTATTTCTACAGAAAATTTTGTCAAAATTTTATTTCTATAGAATTTTTTGTAAAAATGTATTTCTATAGAAAATGTGGTCAATATTTTATTTGTATGAAAAATTTTGTCAAAATTTTATTTCTACAGAAAATTTTGTCAAAATTTTATTTCTACAGAAAATTTTGTCAAAATTTTATTTCTACAGAAAATTTTGTCAAAATTTTATTTGTGTAGAATTTTTGTAAAAATGTATTTCTATAGAAAATTTGGTTAATATTTTATTTGTATGGAAAATTTTGTCAAAATTTTATTTCTAAAGTGTTGTCAAAATTTTTTTTTTGTATAGAAGTTGTTTGTAAAAATTTATTTCTATAGGATTTTTTTTTAAATTTTATTTCTGTAGAAAGTTTTGGCAAAATTTTATTTCTATAGAAAATTTTTAAAAATTTTATTTCTATAGGAAATTGTAAACGTCTTGTACCTGTCTAAAACGTAGTAAATGTCAAAAATACTTACCGGATATTTAGACTTGACTTCTAACAATTTTTGATATGTATCTCCTAATATTTTGAACATCCATTTGTATAAAAACCCCATATTAAAGAATTTTAGAATTTTTTATAAAAATATTTTGAAGTTTTGTGCGTTGTTTTTTTATAGAAACAAAAATTTTGACAAAATTTTCTTTCGAAATAAAATTTTTATAAAAATGTCTATAGAAATAAAACTTTGACAAAATTTTCTATAGAAATAAAATGTTGACAAATTGACGAAATTTTCTATAGGAATAAAATTTTGACAAAAATGTCTGTAGAAATAAATTTTGAGAAAATTTTCTATAAAAATAAAATTTTGATAAAATTTTCCATAGAAATAAAAATGTTGACAAAATTTTCTATAGAAACGAAAATTTTGAGAAAATTTTCTATAGAAATAAAATGTTGACAAAATTTTCTATATAAATAAAAATTTTGACAAAAATTTCTATAAAAACAAAAATGTTGACAAAATTTTCTATAAAGAGATTACATTTTCACAAAATTTTCTATAAAAATAATATTTTGACAAAATTTTCTATAGAAAAAAAATTTTGACAAAATTATTCATTCATATAAAATATTTACCAAATTTTCTATAGAAATACAATTTTGGCAAAATTGTCTACAGAGTTAAAGGAATATAAGACGAAATCAAAAAAAAAAAAAAACAAGTATATACAGCAGTAAATTCGGCCGGGCCGAATTTTAAATACCCACCACCATGAATCAAGCATAATAGTTTACTATGAAAACTTTCGTCGTAGTGGGTTACATGATAATATATAGAATTGTAGGTGGTTTGATGACAAATATTCTCCCAAACGAACCATCTCCCGAAGACAAACTTTAAAGGTTCTACCTATGAAGACCAGATAAGTTTCTGGATTTATGAGAACCTATTTTGATTGAGTTTTAGAGAAAATATAAACATATTGTGTATATGTTGAAATTACGCCTTGATTTAAAATCTTAAATCTGTAGATTTTTCCGCATTTATTTAAATACGATGAGTAAAATCTGGAACTTTTACTTTCAGTTTGAAGCAATTTTCATGATCTGTGCGCCTGCTATACCCTGAAAGAAGTGTATTCTTTTTGAGAAACGTAATTTTAGACAAGCAGAGTTTTCTTTTGACTCAAATTTTAGAGACAATCGTTGAATAAACGAAAACATTTTATAAGAAAAAGAAATTTCGTTTGTCTAAAATTTTATTATAGATTACTAATTTCCAGCAAATCGGATAAAAACTACGGATTCTACAAGCCCAAGAAATAAAGCCGGGAGATCGGTGTATATGGGGGCTATACCAAAACATGGACCGATATACCTCAAATTCCGCACTCTTATTTGTGGTCTAAAAATACCTCTAGATTTCGAATTTCAGGCAAATCATGTAATAAATACAGTTTATTGTAGCTCAAGAATTTCAAGTAAAGCGGATGGTAAATATAGTTTCTAGAAGCCCAAGAAGCAACATGGGAGATCGGTCCATATGGGGGCTATATCAAAAAATGGACCGATGGGCACCATTTTCGGCACACCTTTTTATGGTCCCAAAAGAACTCTAGATTTTCAATTTCAGGAAAATCGGATAGAAAATATAGTTTCTAGAAGCCCAAGAAGCAAAATCGGGAAATCAGTCTCTATGGGGTCTATATCAAAACATGGATCGATGAGCACCATTTTCGGCACACCTTTTTATGGTCCTCAAATACCTCTAGATTTCCAATTTCAGGCAAATCGGATGGTAAATATAGTTTCTAGAAGCCCTAAAAGCAAAATCGGGATATCGGTCTATATGGGGGCTATACCAAAACATGGACCGATGAGCACCATTTTCGGCACACCTTTTTATGGTCCTCAAATACCTCTATATTTCCAATTTCAGGCAAATTGGGTAAAAACTACGGTTGGTTGGTTGGTTTATATGGGGGCTATATCAAAACATGGATCGATGAGCACCATTTTCGACACACCTCCTTATGGTCCCAAAATACCTCTAGATTTTCAATTTCAGACAAATCGGATAGAAAATACTGTTTCTAGACGCGTAAGAAGCAAAATCGGGAGATCGGTCTATATGGGGGCTATACTAAAACATGGACCGATACGGACCATTTTCGACACACCTCTTTACTTACGGGAGCCACCGTGGTGCAATGGTTAGCATGCCCGCCTTGCATACACAAGGTCGTGGGTTCGATTCCTGCTACGACCGAACACCAAAAAGTTTTTCAGCGGTGGATTATCCCACCTCCGTAATGCTGGTGACATTTCTGAGGGTTTCAAAGCTTCTCTAAGTGGTTTCACTGGAATATGGAACGCCGTTCGGACTCGGCTATAAAAAGGAGGTCCCTTGTCATTGAGCTTAACATGGAATCGGGCAGCACTTAGTGATAAGAGAGAAGTTCACCACTGTGGTATCACAATGGACTGAATAGTCTAAGTGAGCCTGATTCATCGGGATGCCACATAACCTAACCTAACCTAACCTATGGTCCAAAAATACCTCTAGATTTCTAATTTCAGGCAAATCTGATAAAAACTACGGTTTTTATAGGCCCAAGACCCCAAATCGGGAGGTCGGTTTATATGGGGACTATATCAAAACTTGGACCGATATAGCCCATCTTCGAACTTGACCTGCCTGCAAACAAAAAACTAATCTGTGCCAAATTTCAGGACGATAGCGCCATTATTGAAGGCTGTAGCGTGATTACAACAGACAGACAGACGAACAGACGGACATTTATATCGTCTTAGAATTCCTCCCTGATCAAGAATATATATACTTTATATAGTCGGAAATCGATATTTCGATGTTTTACAAACGGAATGACAAACTTATTTTACCCCCGTCACCATTTTATGGTGGTGGGTATAAAAAATGCTATAATTGCTCTGGTGGCCACGGATAGCAGAAGTAAAATTTCCAAAACGGGTTTCTTGCTGGCTTTAACGAAAAGTGTACGATTTATCGATAACAAAATGGTTCTAATAAATCCAGAATTTAATATAGTCTTTATATGTGGGAGTCATACATTTGAACCGATCTTCTTGAGGTTAATTTTTAGTTAATTTTTATACTATAGCCAAAAAATATCTCAATGTTTCCATGACTTTTCTTTATGTTGATTTTGTTCTCCATTAAAAACTCTAGGCTTTAATGGGAAATTATGCATTATATTGGATACTTACAATCTTTCCTTTGTTTCTTTTTTTACCCAAACTATGATTTATTGGATTTTATAATTTGTTGTATATTTTAATGTTTGTTTCGGCGAATAGGTGTGTAATATGTGTAGATTTAACACAAAATTAATTTGTGGTCTGAATATATTCGATTTCTTTTACTAAAATAGGGACATTAGTGCGTATAAAAATTTCGGAATGCCATACCACATACGGCACCCCAAACCGTTGTGGTCTACTTATGTTATACTGACTATAGGTATATTTGTTTACTACTCTCAGACTATGCAGGCTACTACATTCTTATATTACTGGGGGCTACTCGAATCCATGTTTAACGTAAAGACAAAGGGCATCGTTTTAGAATTCCAAAATAAGACATGTTATTACAAAAATCTTTATTAGGGAGAATGTTGACTATCCTTTCTAGGATATCAGATATATATCTCCTAAAACTGCAAACCTAATTTTCCCGATTTATTTGCAAATGTTAAGCTTTTGATTTACTAATGGTCACTGTAAAGAACATTGAAGAACGAATTATTTTTCAATGTTAGTTTAAAGTTATTTTGAATTTTCCCATAAAATAAAAGTTTTTAACAATAACCTAAATTCTTCAGCGAAGGGGTTAAATGTGACTTTATTAATCGGCAATTATTAATATTCCCTTGCAGATTGGTTATCTCGATGTTGTAATACCACCAGATTTTGTCACTGAAGATACATCCTCTGATGTCATAGTGCCCGAGGGAAGTGCTGTTCGTCTCACATGTCGGTAAGTTAACATGGTAGCACATAAAACCTAATTAACTTTATATAGCATCAATAAAATCTAATTTGAAACTGATTAACACTAAAGTAATTGAAACTCGCATATATGGAGAAATTTTATACAGATAATGGCAAAATCTATAATTAAATTAAAAAAAAAAAACAAAATTAAACAAAAACAGATTGCCTTTTTTTTAATTCAGACACTTTACACAATGAGGATAAATGAGCTCAAATTAAAACCACATTAAAACAACATAATTCAATTAACACATAATTGGACCTATAAATTCTACTATCAAATTAACTTGCGGCAAACTGGTTGTGTCATTTGCACAGACAATGGCCAAAGTGAAATGACTAAAATGCCAAGAGAAATTTAGCGAGACAAATATCAACAACAAAAAAAACCAAAAACAAAAAAAAAAACATTTATATTTATTACATGCGAATTGAAAGGGCTTACATATGGGTCATCTCAAATGTTGCCAATATGTTGGGAATTATTTTTCTGAAGAACTTATTAAAATAAGAAGCACTGAGGACCCACTGTGACATAGTTCTTCATTAATCTAATATACAGATTATCATCTTAAGCCTAGAACTAAGCCGATATTTTCATTTCATTTCATTTCATTTACTTATTTATTTCCATATGAAAAACGTTAGTCCGAAATCTTTTTTTTTAGCTTTTTCAAACACATATCGATGCATTTTATTATTTCGCACAAACCAGCCAACGACTCTGTGTTTGCGATCCTATTTATTTATTTATTCAGTCTTTGGATAATTCACAATATAATCCTTACAGACTCGCTAATTTCTAATTTGTATATATACTTCCAAAATTATTTACTTAAAAATGTACTAATTTCTAAAATAAAATACATCCACAATTTGATCAAAATCTTTTAAAGGAACGGATAGATCAATATTACAATTTAAATTTATTGAATTAAATTCTCTCAAAGCTCTTGTAATAGGCTCATTGCAAGCATAATTATTCCTATGCATAGGTACATGAAAGTATTGGAAAAATCTTAAACTCCTAGCAGGAACATTGAAGCCAATTTCACGAAACAAAGGCGGGCAATCAATATAACCATTAATTAACTTATACAAAAATAATAATGAAACTTTCTTTCTCCTATTGGCCAAAGTCTCCAAATGTATGAGCCAACATCTGGATTCATACTCAGGAAGAGGGTCAGTAAAACGAAGACTTATTAGTGCAAATTTTATGAATTTCTTTTGCAATCTCTCAACTCTATCAGAAATACCAACAGTATATGGGTTCCAGACCATTGACGCATATTCCAACTTTGACCTGACAAACGAAGTATATAAAATCTTGCGGGTATATGGACTGATGAAATCCTTACTATCCATGGAGAAAAATTCTGATATTCATTTTCCATACAAATGCGTCTAGTACTAACCATTAAGGCAAAATTGATATATTGCAGCTTCTATACCCTCAAGAAGGCAAATCGGAAGATGAGACTATATGGGCGCTACATCTAAATATGTACCAATAATATAAACCAAAGTTGGTTTAGCTCTTTGTAGCTCTATTTTACTTCAATATTTCCACTTTTATGTAAAGTATATATTTTATTAATAACACTAGTTTACACTCAAAATGTACACTTGATGAAAATCAACTTTTCTTATGTATTTTAAGCTGCTGAATTCGGAAAAAAACTGTTGCATACATTTTTTTTTAATTTTTTCGAATTCAGAAGCTCAAAAACATAAGAAAAGTTGATTTTCATCAAGTGTACATAATTTATTTTTTTTGTAAACTAGTGTAATTTTTTAAATCTTGTTCAATTTAAAAGCAAAACAGAAAATGTTGGAAATAATATCAAATTTTAGAATCAGTTCAGGTTTATTCGAATTGGCTACCTGTGGCATAAATTGTGGCCTTCAAACGACTCACAAAACCATCACACGCTGAAAGCCGCTGTAATGGTTAGCATGTCCGCCTTGTACACAAAGCGCCCTGGGTTCAATTTCAGCCAACCAAAAGGAGTTTCGGCTGTAATGCTGATGACATTTCTGTGTGCTTCAAAGCTTCTCTCAGTGGTTTTTTATTTAATATTTTTTTAATGCTCCCATACTTAATCCCCCATACTTAAAATTTAAACTGGCTAATGCCCTGGGACTATGCACAAAGTGAATAAAAACAAGTATATACGCACTAAGTTCGCCCGAGCCGAGTCTTAAATATCCACCACCATGAATCAAATAACAGGTTGGCTGATAAGTCCCCGGTCTACCAAAGAAAAACACATTTTTTGTCAAAATTCGTTTTTATTATTCAACATAGTTCCCTTCAAGAGCGATACAACGATTATAACGACCTTCCAATTTTTTGATACCATTTTGGTAGTACTCCTTCGGTTTTGCCTCAAAATAGGCCTCAGTTTCGGCGATCACCTCATCATTGCAGCCAAATTTTTTCCCTGCGAGCATCCTTTTGAGGTCTAAGAACAAAAAAAAATCGCTGGGGCCAGATCTGGAGAATACGGTGGGTGGGGAAGCAATTCGAAGCCCAATTCATGAATTTTTGCCATCGTTCTCAATGACTTGTGGCACGGTGCGTTGTCTTGTGGGAACAACACTTTTTTCTTCTTCATATGGGCCCGTTTTGCCGCGATTTCGACCTTCAAAGGCTCCAATAACGCCATATAATAGTCACTGTTGATGGTTTTTCCCTTCCCAAGATAATAGTAAAAATTATTCCATGCGCATCCCAAAAAACAGAGGCCATTACTTTGCCAGTGGACTTTTGAGTCTTTCCACGCTTCGGATACGGTTCACCGGTCGCTGTCCAGTTAGGCGACTGTTGATTGGACTCAGGAGTGTAGTGATGGAGCCATGTTTCATCCATTGTTACATATCGACGGAAAAACTCGGGTGTATTACGAGTTAACAGCTGCAAACACCGCTCAGAATCATCAACACGTTGTTGTTTTTGGTCAAATGTGAGCTCGCGCGGTACCCATTTTGCACAGAGCTTCCGCATATTCAAATATTGATGAATGGTATGACCAACACGTTCCTTTGTTATCTTGAAGGCCTCTGCTATCTCGATCAACTTCATTTTACGGTCATTCAAAACCATTTTGTGGATTTTTTTGATGTTTTCGTCGGTAACCACCTCTTTCGGGCGTCCACTGCGTTCACCGTCCTCCGTGCTCATTTCACCACGCTTGAATTTTGCATACCAATCAATTATTGTTGATTTCCCTGAAGCAGAGTCCGGAAACTCATTATCAAGCCAAGTTTTTGCTTCCACCGTATTTTTTCCCTTCAGAAAACAGTATTTTATCAAAACACGAAATTCCTTTTTCCATTTTTTTCACAATAACAAAAGTTGCTTCACAAAAGACCCTGTTCCACAGTGTGGCGCAGGGTATAACTACCCAGCAAAAAAAAAGCGTCGCCAAAAAAGTAATGAAAGTGTTCTTTTTGGATCCGGAAGTGGTGCAAAATTGACGCAGAAGCGATGAATTTAACATGTGCTTGTCATAGGACGTAAGTCCTCCATTTCAACAGCCGTTGCACTGAATTTGCATCACTTCTCTAGGTGTGATTCGAATTCAATGTTTTGGATGTAAATTAATAAATTCTGAGATATTTTGTCAAATAAATAATTTTTATAATTTTTTATAATTTTTAATGGATTCTAACGCTTCTCGGAAACGTTTGACCTTAAATATTTTTTTATTCACAATTTTTTCAGAATGGATTTAGCATTTTTTGTTTGACAAAATTTAAATAATTTGTACCATTTTATTAATTCTTACTCTATTTTTAACCTATTTGAAACAAAAAAAAGTTAAAATTATCCATTAAAAGTATGAAAAAACCAAGTTATAAAAAATTTAATTAAAAGAACTTCCTGGGTAGTTAAAATAAAGAACATCATTGGGAGTGCATCTTCTGGAAGTGCTTTTAAAGTTGTGCCTTTGGAAGAACTTCGAAAATTTTTTGCTGGGTACGGTTTCCATAAGCCCAAGACCCCAAATCGGGAGATCGGTTTATGTGGGGACCACACTAAAACATGGATCGATGGTCACCATTTTTGGCACACCTCTTTATGGCCCGAAGATACCGTTAGATTTCAAATTTCCGGCAAATTGGATAAAAACGACGGCTTCTATAAGACCCCAAATCGGGAGGTCGGTTTATATGGGGACCATACCAAAACATAAACCGATGGTCACCATTTTCGGCACACCTCTTTATGGCCCGAAGATACCTCTAGATTTCCAATTTCAGGCAAATTGGATAAAAACTTCGGAATCTAGAAGCCCAAGAAAAAGGTAGGGAAATCGGTCTATATGGGGACCATACCAAAACATAAACCGATGGTCACCATTTTCGGCACACCTCTTTATGGCCCGAAGATACCTCTAGATTTCCAATATCAGGCAAATTGGATAAAAACTTCGGAATTTTGAAGCCCAAGAAGGAAAATCGTGAAATCGGTCTATATGGGGGCTATACCAAAACATGGACCGATACTCATCATTTTCGGCACACCTCTTTGTGGTCCTAAAATACCTCTAGATTTTCAATATCAGGCAAATTGGATAAAAACCGTAGTTTTTATCCAATTTGCCCATTTGTTTTATCCAATTTGCCCATTTCCAATGCAAAAGCCCATATAATAGTGTCTGGTAAACATAACGATGACCATAATATGGTCATATCTATTACCATTATCCAGATTATTGTAGAAATCCATACTAATCATTTGGAATTAGCTGTGACTCTTCACTTTGCTTGATATTTTGTAGATTTTCTGTTTTTTTCTATTCTACTCTTTATCCTCTTTCTTCTCCTCCTTCGCTATTAACATGGTCTGTCGCGAACAAATCCTTTATTATTGTTTTACACTCCATTGCCGAAAATAAAGTAAAAAAGGAACAGTACTTTTTAGCGCATTATCGTTAAGTAATCTTGTGGATTTTTGTGTTGTCCTCTCTATTTTGTGTTGTCCCTTTATTGAAGCTCTTACATCAGGCTACTGAATTTGGATTCTTCGCCAGAAGCAGTTCGATTTGGTCCTCGGTTTTTGGGGGGGTAGTAATGTCAACAAATTAAATGACACTTCATTCTTTTTGATTTACGTTTCCGTTTCCATGTCGGTAACTTCCTTTTCCTACACTACACTACATTGGAAAGGATCATTCGTTACTGTTGCTTTTTGATGGAGGACGATGGAGGTTAAGTAGCAACATTTTCCTTATAGACTTGTTATAGAAATCGTGTGGAATAAGGAGGATGAAACTAAAATCGACAAAAATGGAAGAAAACTGTTGGGGAAGTGTGAAAAAAGGTCATAAAAACATTTATTTTATTTTCGGTCATTGCCTAAATCCATTTTACTGTCTCCAAGGGGTCAATTTTACCACATATCTGTTACATTCTAGTTATGGAACAAAGCAAATGATGGGTGGTTGGAGGGGTCCTTATTCACAAGATTCACTGGTCGGCTTTATTGTCGTTGTTGATTTATTCCATTTGCAACTATAAAAATCTGCTTTAATGCCCCCGATGTGCTTCTTGTTGTTTATGTCCAAGAATCCACCCCTACCTATCCATGCTCGCTTGGACTTCTCAAAAGGCTTTTCATTTAATTAACACTCATAAAAAGAAAGTTGTAAAGTAAGTTGTCACCAGACCAAATGAAATTGACATTATAAAAATAATAAATCAAAAAATTATGCGGCTTAGCAAATTGCCATAAAGAATTTAAGTAGATTATGAAAACATACCTTGAAAATCACATCTAGTTCAAGATTAAATATTAAGAATGTAGTACGCAAAGATAAATGCTAGCAAAATTCTATTTGGTTTTATCTGATTGCTATGCTATCGTAAGAGATTTACCAAGTAATCTTTATGGACAGTGAAATCGAGCAGACTTTATTAATAACAAACAGAAAACCAAGTAACCTGTTTTATGGAAAAACAAGTAAGGAAAGTCTAAAGTCGGGCGGGGTCGACTATATTATACCCTGCACCACGTTGTAGATCAACTTTTTCGATACCATATCACATCCGTCAAATGTGTTGGGGGCTATATAAAGGGTGATTTGTTAAGAGCTTGATAACTTTTTTTTTAAAAAAAACGCATAAAATTTGCAAAATCTCATCGGTTCTTTATTTGAAACGTTAGATTGGTCCATGACATTTACTTTTTGAAGATAATTTCATTTAAATGTTGACCGCGGCTGCGTCTTAGGTGGTCCATTCGGAAAGTCCAATTTTGGGCAACTTTTTCGAGCATTTCGGCCGGAATAGCCCGAATTTCTTCGGAAATGTTGTCTTCCAAAGCTGGAATAGTTGCTGGCTTATTTCTGTAGACTTTAGACTTGACGTAGCCCCACAAAAAATAGTCTAAAGGCGTCAAATCGCATGATCTTGGTGGCCAACTTACCGGTCCATTTCTTGAGATGAATTGTTCTCCGAAGTTTTCCCGCAAAATGGCCATAGAATCGCGAGCTGTGTGGCATGTAGCGCCATCTTGTTGAAACCACATGTCAACCAAGTTCAGTTCTTCCATTTTTGGCAACAAAAAGTTTGTTAGCATCGAACGATAGCGATCGCCATTCACCGTAACGTTGCGTCCAACAGCATCTTTGAAAAAATACGGTCCAATGATTCCACCAGCGTACAAACCACACCAAACAGTGCATTTTTCGGGATGCATGGGCAGTTCTTGAACGGCTTCTGGTTGCTCTTCACTCCAAATGCGGCAATTTTGCTTATTTACGTAGCCATTCAACCAGAAATGAGCCTCATCGTTGAACAAAATTTGTCGATAAAAAAGCGGATTTTCTGCCACTGATTTTGGTAATAAAATTCAATGATTTGCAAGCGTTGCTCGTTAGTAAGTCTATTCATGATGAAATGTCAAAGCATACTGAGCATCTTCGTCTTTGACACCATGTCTGAAATCCCACGTGATCGGTCAAATACTAATGCATGAAAATCCTAACCTCAAAAGAATCACCCTTTATAAAGGTTGGTGCCAAATACATACATTTAAGTCTCACTCGATCTGGACAGAATTTGATAGACTTCTACAAAATCTATAGACTCAAAATTTAAGTTGGCTAATGCACTAGGGTGGAACACAATTTTAGTAAAAAAATATGGGAAACATTTAAATCTGAAGCAATTTTAAGGAAACTTCGCAAAAGTTTATTTATGATTTATCGCTCGATATACATGTATTAGAAGTTTAGGAAAATTAGAGTCATTTTTACAACTTTTCGACTAAGCAGTGGCGATTTTACAAAGAAAATGCTGGTATTTTGACCATTTTTGTCGAAATCAGAAAAACATATATATAGGAGCTATATCTAAATCTGAACCGATTTCAATGAAATGTGGCACACATGACTATATTACTAATTGTACTCCTAGTGCAAAATTTCAACCAAATTGGGCCAAAACTCTGGCTTCTAGGGCCATTAAAGTCCATATCGGGCGAAAAATATATATGGAAGCTATATCTAAATCTGAACCGATTTCAATCAAATTTGGCACACATGACTATACACCAATTGTACTTCTTGTGCAAAATTTCAAGCTAATCGGGATAAAACTCTGGCTTCTGGGTCCATATAAGTGCATATCGGGTGAAAGATATATATGGGAGCTATATCTAAATCTTAATCGATTTCAACCAAATTTGGCATGCATAGCTACAATGCTAAATCTACTCCCTGTGCAAAATTTTCACCAAACTCTGGCTTGTAGGACCATATTAGTCCATATCGGGCGAAAAATATATATGGGAGCTATATCTAAATCTGATCCGATTTCAATCAAATTTTGCACACTTGACTACACTACTGATCGTACTCTTAGTGCAAAATTTCAACCAAATTCGGCCAAAAACCTGGCTTCTGGGGCCATATAAGTCCAATTCGGGCGAAAGATATATATGGGAGCTATATCTACATCTGAATCGATTTCAATCAAATTTTGCACACTTAATTATACGACTAAGTGTTATGTTTGTACAAAATTTCAAGCAAATCGGTATAAAACTCTTTCTGCTGGGTCCATATTAGTCCATATCGGGCGAAAGATATATATGGGAGCTATATATAAATCTGAACCGATTTCTTCCAAAATCAATAGAGTTCTATTCTGACCCAAATTAGGAACATGTGCCAAATTTGAAGGCGATTGGACTTAAATTGCGACCTAGACTTTGATCACAAAAATGTGTTCACAGACAGACGGACGAACGGACGGACGAACGGACAGACGGACGGACATACGGACGGACAGACAGACAGACGGACGGACGGACGGACGGACGGACGGACATGGTTATATCGACTCAGGGATCCACCCTGAGCATTATTGCCAAAGACACCATGTGTCTATCTCGTCTCCTTCTGGGTGTTACAAACATATGCACTAACTTATAATACCCTGTTCCACGGTGTGGAGCAGGGTAAAATGAATTATTTCAAGAAAAAATTGCATTAAATTATATTCTGGAGGGATATACATAGTATTGAGCACACCTAATTGCAGTGCTAGAATCTAGGCCCCAAATCGGAGGGCCGGTTTATAAGGAGGCTATATCAAAAACTGTTCCGATACACAATATATTCGGCAAAACTCTTTATGGTCCTAAAATATTCCAAATTTCAGACAAATTGGATAAAAACTACGGATTCTAGAAGCCCAAAACGTAAAATCTGGAGATCGGTCTATATGGGGGCTATATCAACACATGGACCGATAATCACCATTTTCAGCACACCTCTTTATGGTCCTAGAAAACCTCTAGATTTCCAATTCTAGGCAAATTGGATAAAAACTATGGATTCTATAAGGCCAAGACCCCGCAATCGATAGGTCAGTTTATATGGGGACTATATCAAAACCTGGACCGGTATAACCCATTTTCGAACTTGACCTTCCTGCAGACAAAAAACGAATCTGTGCCCACTTTCAACAAGATTGCATCATTATTGAAGACTGTAGCGTGATTTCAATATACAGACATCTAGACAGAGGGACATGGTTATATCGTCTAAGAATTGCTCCCTGATCAAGAACATATAAACTTTATATAGACAAAAATCGATATTTCGATGTGTCACAAACGGAGTAACACCATTCTATGGTGGTGGGTATGAAAAGGTTTATATAGCAGAGTCTACAAATACCCAGCAAAAAAAGTTGGAAGTTCCTCCAAAGGCATAACTTTAAAAGCACTTCCAGAAGATGCACTCTCAAAAATCGATGTTCTTTATTTTTACTTTTAATTAAATTTTTATAACTTGGTGTTTTCATACTTTTACGGCCATTTTCATGTAGCTCCGTTAGGCTTTAACTGCCAGTTAACAGAAAGAAAATTGCAAATATCTTCTCTCCGGTTAACTTTAACTGAAAAATGTTCTTCAGTTAAGTTCCTAACTGGCCTATGGAATATAAACGCAAGATGACAGCTTCGTCTATAATACGGTTTAAAAGTTGATTAGTAAACGGAACACTAACGGAGCTTTATGAAAATGGGTGTTATAGGTAATTTTAACTTTTTTATACCCACCACCATAGAATGGTGACGGGGGTATAATAAGTTTGTTATTCCGTTTGTAACACATCGAAATATCGATTTCCGACTATAAAAAGTATATATATTCTAAGACGATATAATGATGTCCGTCTGTCTGTCTGGCTGTCTATCTGTCTGTTGTAATCACGCTACAGTCTTCAATAATGAAGCAATCGTGCTGAAATTTTGTACAAACTCGTCTTTTGTCTGTAGGCAGGTCAAGTTCGAAGATGGGCTATATCGGTCAAGGTTTTGATATAGTCCCCATATAAATCGACCTCCCGATTTGGGGTCTTGGGCTTATAAAAATCGTAGTTTTTATTCAATTTGCCTGAAATTTGAAATCTAGAGGTACTTGAGGACTATCAAAAGGTGTGCCGAAAATGGTCCGTATCGGTCCATGTTTTGGTATAGCCCCCATATAGACCGATCTCCCGATTTTACTTCTTGGGCTTATAGAAACCGCAGTTTTTATCCAATTTAACTGAAATTGGAAATCTAGAGGAATTTTAGGAACATAAAGTGATGTGCCGTAAATGGTGATTATCGGTCCATGTTTTGGTATAGCCTGCATATAGACCGATCTCCCGATTTTATTTCTTGGGCTTCTAGAAACGGTATTTACTATCCAATTTGCCTGAATCCGTAGATTTTATCTAATTTGCCAGAAATTACAAATCTATAGGTATTTTAGGACCATAAAGAGGTGTTTCGAAAATGGTCGGTGTCGGTCAATGTTTTGTTATAGCCCCCATAACTATAGACTGATCTCCCGATTTTACTTCTTGGGCTTCTAGAATTCGTCGTTTTTACCTTTTTTGTCTGAAATTGGAACTCTAAAGGTATTTGATTATTTGAAGTTTTGGTACACGCAGAGAAGAAACATGATTGTCACAATCATATTCGAAGAGCAAAATAATATGATAGGAGCTATTTTTGCGGCGACCATGTAACATTTTAACCTGCAACCATGTTGGCTCAGTGAACATGGTTCTAAAAAAAATGTAATTGTCCTCATCTAAAATGTTATTATATTGATAAAAAGAATTTTGTTTGAATGAAAAGACAATGGTCACGATTTAAAATGTTATGGTATTCATTAAAAATGTTTTTCTCCTAGTTAAAAGAACATGGTCACAACCTAAAATGTTTTGATCTTTATGAAAAGACTTTTTTCATCGTCGAAAAAAGGACGCCACTTGAGAAAAGAAAACACAAAATTAACTTTATTTGTTTGTTTTTATTTATTTATAAATCAATTCATTGTTTATTTGTATTTATAATGCCGTTCAAGCAAACATCATATATTTTTAAACACTCTATTTTATTTCAATTTCAACAATAAGTAATTATTCCATATTTACATCGTGCACATCAAATGTAGAAACGCAGACATCATGTAACTGAAAATAAAAAAAATGATACCATATAGCAAAATGCAGGACAAAAAACAGGTACATTTTTTCAGTTACACTTTCCTTTTTTGTGTTCACATAAAACCACGTGCCACTTCTAAATAAGTAAATTAACACAAAACACAGTAAATCCGTATTATCCGTTCATTCCAAGAAACAATCAACACACGACTGACGCGCAAAATGAAAATCGTGTGTACCTGCTCAATGTTTTTATAAAATTCTTTTCGCTGCAAACATGTTAAAAAATTAAATGGTCACGAAAAAAATGTAAATGGTCTTTATGGCCATGTAATGGTTCTAGACATGTCTATATTTAACCTATAAAAATACTTTTTTCCCTGTAAAAAAGTAAAAAAAAAAAAAAATTGAATGGTCAGGTACATGATTTTCCCGACCATTTAATGGTCTCAAATTCTATCATTTAAATGATACAACATCTTTGCGGTATTTGAGAACCATTCAAATGCTTATTGCCACCATACATTTTTCTCCGCTCGAAAACTATTTTTACAAAGACAAAATACATGGTTTTCGCGGCAATTACATGCTCTAGATAAGCATTAAATGGATGCGGCAACCATGTCCAAACATGGTTTTTCTGTGCGTGTATAGCCCCCATATAGATCAACCTCCCGAATTTATTTCTTGGGCTGCTAGAATCTGTAATTTTTATCCACTTTGCCTGAAAGTGGAAACCTAGAGGTATTTTAGGACCACAAATATGTCAGCCGAATATGGTGTGTATCGAGCCATGTTTTGCTATAGCCCCATATAGACCCATCTCCCGATTTACCTCATTGGGCTTCTAGAAACCGCAGTTTTTATCCAATTTAACTGAAATTGGAAATCGAGAGGTACTTTAGAACCGTAAAGAGGTGTGCCAAAAATGGTGTGCATCGGTCCATGTTTTGGCATGGTCCCCATATAAACCGACCTCCCGATTTGGGGTCTTGGGCTTATAAAAATCGTAGTTTTTATCCAATCTAAATCTAAAGATATTTTATGACCATAAAGAGGTGTGCCGAAAATGATCCGTATCGTTCCATGTTTTGGTATAGCCCCCATATAGACCGATCTCCCGATTTTATATCTTGGGTTTATAGAATCCGTAGTTTATATACAATATGTCTGAAATTGGAAATTTATAGGTATTTTAGGACCATAAAGAGGTGTGCCACAAATGGTGAGTATCGGTCCATGTTTTGGTATAGCCCCCATATAGACGAAATCCAGATTTTACTTCTTGGGCTTCTAGAATCCGAAGTTTTTATCCAATTTGCCTGAAATTGCAAATCTAGAGGTATTTTCGAGCCATAAAGTGGTGTGCCGAAAACGGTGAGTATCGGTCGGTATTTTAGTATAGCCCCCATATAGACCGATCTCTCGATTTTACTTCTTGGGCTTATAGAAGCCGCAGTTTTTATCCGATTTGCCTGAAATTGTAAATATTCTCGTATTTTAGGCTCACAAAAACGTGTATCGGATTTAGTTTTTATCGGTCCTTTTAGTAATGCCTCCATATCGACCGACTTCACTTCTTGAGGGTATAGAAGGCGCACTGATCATGAAAATTGCTTGAAACTCAAAGTAAAATTTCCAGATTTTATTTCTCGGGTGAAAATCTACAGATTTAAGATTTCAAATCAAGACGTTATTTTATAATTTTCTTGCACACTTACAAGAGATCTTAATGATTCCTCTAAAACTCAAACAAAAATGGTTCTTATAAAGGGTGATACGGTCAAAATTTGGTCAATATAAACTTGACGTATTTCTTTCAATTTTGCATTTAAAAAACCTGAACACCCCTCATTTTGAAGGTGTGTGTGTAGAATGTTGCTCCTATTTTGATTTTGGAATTCACTCTTCAGTTGTCAAAATGCCGTCCAAGCAAGAAGAGCAGCGTATCAAAATTTTGCTCGCGCATCGCGAAAATCCGAGCTACTCGCACGCAAAGCTGGCAAAATCGCTAAAAGTTGTCAAATCAACCGTTACAAATGTAATTAAAGTGTTTGGGAAACGTTTGTCGACAACCAGGAAGTCTGGATCGGGGGGAAATCGAAAACCGGAAGCCGCTGAGACGACAAAGAGAGTTGCCGGTAGTTTCAAGCGAAAACCTAACCTCTCTCTCCGAGATGCCGCAAATAAGCTGGGTGTATCGTCTTCAACCGTGCATCGAGCCAAAAAACGAGCCGGACTATCGACTTACAAGAAGGTAGTGACTCCAAATCGCGATGATAATCAAAATACGACGGTCAAAGCGCGATCCCGGAGGCTGTACACGACGATACTGACGAAGTTTGACTGCGTGGTAATGGACGACGAAACCTACGTCAAAGCCGACTACAAGCAGCTTCCGGGACAGGAGTTTTATACGGCAAAAGGAAGGGGAAAGGTAGCAGATATTTTCAAGCACATAAAACTGTCAAAGTTCGCAAAGAAATATCTGGTTTGGCAAGCCATCTGTACCTGTGGCTTGAAAAGCAGCATTTTCATAGCTTCCGGGACTGTCAACCAAGAAATTTACGTGAAAGAGTGTTTGAATAAACGTCTGCTGCCTTTCCTGAAGAAACACGGTTGTTCCGTACTGTTTTGGCCGGATTTGGCATCTTGCCATTACGGTAAAAAGGCCATGGAGTGGTACGCCGCCAACAACGTGCAGGTGGTTCCCTAGGACAAGAACCCTCCCAACACGCCAGAGCTCCGCCCAATTGAGAAATACTGGGCTATTGTCAAGCGGAACCTAAAGAAGATCAAAAAAACTGCTAAGGACGAGCAGCAGTTCTGGCTTTCTGCGGCGAAGAAGGTGGACAAGGTGGCTGTACAAAATCTGATGACAGGTGTCAAGCGTGAGGCCCGGCAATTCGGATTTGGAAAAGCGAAAACCTAACTGAATATTTTTCCTGAATTTTATACTAATTGAACTTGAAAAAAAAATTTAATCTGATTTTTTAAATAAACGATTTCACCGATTTACACGCGTTTTCCCTTGACCAACTTTTGACCGTATCACCCTTTAAATCCAGACTCTGATATAGTCCTCATAGGTGAAATCTTTAAATTTATCTTCGGGAAGCGTCCTAAAGTCCTCCTGAAATTTCAAAGGAAACCGAACCGGATGAATTTTGCTCCTCCAAGAGGCTCCAAAACCAAATCTGGGGATCGGTTTATATGGGGACTATATGTAATTATGGACCGATATGGACTATTTTTTGAATGGCTTTTAGAGACCTAACACCACGTACAACATTTCAACCGGATCGGATGAATTTTCCTTCTCCAAGAGTCTCCGGAGGTCAAATCTGGGGATCGGTTTATATGGCTGATGAAAGTTGATGAAAAATTCATTCATTCATTTATTCCGTCCGTCTGTCCCTCCGTCTGTGGAAATCACGCTAACTTCCAAACGACATTAGCTATCGACCTGAAACTTGGCACAAGTAGTTTTTATTGATGTAGATCGGATGGTATTGCAAATAGGCTGTATCGGACCACTTTTACGTACAGCCCCCGTATAAACCGGCTCCTAGATTTGGCTTGCGGAGCCTCTTAGAGAAGCAAATTTCATCCGATCCGATTGAAATTTTGTACGTGGTGTTAATATATGGTCTCTAAAAACCATTCCAAAATTGGTCTATATAAGTCCATAACTATATATAGCCCCCATATAAACCGATACCCAGATTTGACCTCCGGAACCTCTTGGAGGAGCAAAATTCACCCGATCCGGTTGAAATTTTGTACGTGGTGTAAGTATATCTAACAACCTTGCAAAAATTATTCCATATCGGTCTGTAATTATATATAGCCCCCATATAAACCGATCGCCAGATTTGACCTCTGGAGCCGAATCATCCAAATCGGTTGAAATTTGGTACATTGTGCTGGTATATGGTCGCTAACATCCATGCCAAACTTGGCCCATATCGATCCCCAAATCACTCAAAAACTGGTCCATATCGGTTCATAATTGTAACAGGTTGGCTGATAAGTCCCCGGTCTGACACATAGATGGCGTCGCTAGTATTAAAGGCATATTATTTTTATATAGTACCAACCTTCAAATGATTCGTGTCAAAATTTGACGTCTGTAAGACAATTAGTTTGTGAGATAGAGCGTCTTTTGTGAAGCAACTTTTGTTATTGTGCAAAAAAATGGAAAAAAGGAATTTCGTGTTTTGATAAAATACTGTTTTCTGAAGGGAAAAAATACGGTGGAATCATAAACTTGGCTTGATAATGAGTTTCCGGACTCTGCCCCAGGGAAATCAACAATAAATGATTGGTATGCAAAATTCAAGCGTGGTGAAATGAGCACGGAGGACGGTGAACTCCCGAAAGAGGTGATTACCGACGAAAACATCAAAAAAATCCACAAAATGATTTTGTATGACCGTAAAATGAAGTTGATCGAGATAGCAGAGGCATTAAAGATATCAAAGGAACGTGTTGGTCATATCATTCATCAATATTTGGATATGCGGAAGCTCTGTGCAAAATGGGTGCCGCGCGAGCTCACATTTGACCAAAAACAACAACGTGTTGATGATTCTGAGCGGTGTTTGCAGCTGTTAACTCGTATACACCCGAGTCTTTCCGTCGATATGTGACAATGGATGAAACATGGCTCCATCACTACACTCCTGAATCCAATCGACAGTTTGCTGAGTGGACAGCGACCGGTGAACCGTCTCCGAAGCGTGGAAAGACTCAAAAGTCCGCTGGCAAAGTAATGGCCTCTGTTTTTTGGGATGCGCATGGAATAATTTATATCGATTATCTTGAGAAGGAAAAAACCATCAACAGTGACTATTATATGGCGTTATGGGAGCGTTTGAAGGTCGAAGACGCGGCAAAACGGCCCCATATGAAGAAGAAAAAAGTGTTGTTCCACCAAGATAACGCACCGTGCCACTAGTCATTGAAAACGATGGCAAAAATTCATGAATTGGGCTTCGAATTGCTTCCCCACCCACCGTATTCTCCAGATCTGGCCCCCAGCGACTTTTTCTTCTTCTCAGACCTCAAAAAGATGCTCGCAGGGAAAAAATTTGGCTGCAATGAAGAGGTGATAGCCGAAACTGATGCCTATTTTGAGGCAAAACCGAAGGAGTATTACCAAAATGGTATCAAAAAATTGGAAGGTCGTTATAATCGTTGTATCGCTCTTGAAGGGAACTATGTTGAATAATAAAAACGAATTAAGAAAAAAATGTGTTTCAGCCAACCTGTTATATAGCCCCATATATATAGCTCCCATATAAACCGATCGCCAGATTTGACCTCTGGGGCCGAATCAAACGAATCGGTTGAAATTTGGTACATTGTGCTAATATATGGTCGCTAACATCCATGCCAAACTTGGCCCATATCGATCCCCAATCACACAAAAACTGGTCCATATCGGTTGATAAATGTATATAGCCCCCATATAAGGCGACCCCCATATATTAATTCTGGCTCTCTAATTACCGTGTAAAAGTTCATACCGGTTCGTAGTTATTTGTAGACTTCCCTATATATACCGGTCAAGAACTGAATTATATACGTATTTAATCTGCCTTTTTTGTCTAATATATACGACGTATGGACTAATTTACAATTTAGAGGACGATGTTACGTAGTTTTAACATACCTTGCCATTAGGAAGACCTACCACAACCCAAGTAATTCGATTGTGGATTACAGTCTTTAGTAGAAGTTACTGCGCAATCCATGGTGGAGGGTATATAAGATTCGGCCTGGCCGAACTTACAGTCGTATATACTTGTTTATTATAACATTAAATTTTTGTCGGTTAATTTTTTTAGCTAACCTTGCTCTAAAGAGCTCTTTTACTATAATTGGAGCTATTGAGATAACTTTAAGTTGCCATTAATTTATCTTTTAAATTCCAAGCTATTTAAAACTTTCTCGCAACATTATATTATATTTATTACTAAAAAACCATTAAATTATAATGATATATAAATAATTAATTAAAAACATTTTAATTCTCTTTGCAATGTTTTACAGAGCTCGTGGATATCCAGAACCCATAGTCACATGGCGTCGTGAAGATGGCAATGAAATTGTCCTCAAAGACAGTGTGGGCACCAAAACTTTAGGTAATTAAATTCAATTCCGTACCCCCATTAATGGCATGCCAAGCAAATGACCAACCCAACCCCAAAGAACGATAGTTCAAAGATAATTTGCTCAACTATTTTAGAACTTTGACCACACTTATTTGCAAAACTAATGTCCGTCTGGTTTTGTAGAATTTTCAGCATTTTCTTTGACTATCCTTTAATGTAATTGTTCTTTCTTCTTCTTCTTGTTTTTTTTTGCAACTCATTACAGTGTCCTCTTATCGCGGTGAGGTTTTGAAATTGGCAAAAATTTCTCGCAACGAAATGGGTTCATATCTCTGCATAGCATCAAACGGTGTACCACCATCAGTTTCCAAAAGGATATCCTTAAGTATACACTGTAAGTATTGCTTTGAGTTGTGTATAAGCAACCATCTCTCCATCTAACTTTAGCTCTAACTGTGGAATGCATATTTGAAATATTTAGCTACAAAAACGAATCTCAATCACACATACATATAGACTGGGTCTTGCCATGTGTGTGTGTGTGTCGGTGTAGTGGAGAAAAACCGCATATAAGAAATGGTTGGATTTTGCTACGAATGTGAGCTAAAAATAAATTTAGAGAAAAAAACTCCCTCTCGGTTACAGTTTATAAAAGTTAAATACAGCTCATTAATTACCCCTAGAAGTGAAGTACGTTCACCGAGAAAAAAGGACACTGCAATCACCAACATTTTTGATTTTAAGCTGCAACACTTACCGTAGCCAAAGAATGTCCTTGTTGTATGTTCGTTTTTTGCCGAATCTCTTATGGTTTTAGGAATGCTTCCAGCATTTCCCTTGTTCTTCCAGTTATCCTACATTCATGGGACAATTACACCTTTGTCCCTTGACATCACATCATATTTATCTACTTTACAGCTTTACCTTTTTTTGCTTCTGCATAAATGGGAACCATGACGACACAAAAAGACAATGCGTCTCTATGGTCTATTTTTTTTTTGTGTTACTTTTACATATCCTTCGTCCTGTGAACATTACTGTTAGTTGTCACTGGCATTGATGCAAAACATTCACATGGACTTATCAGCATCATCCACTTTTTACCGCATCATCAACGTTTTTCAGTTCTCATAATAAGTAAGGATGTGTATTCCATAGACTATAAAAATGAATCTAACTGCTAACGAACTTGGGTAGATTTTAAATGCTGGGAAAATCATTTCTAGAAATTAGACAAAAAAGATGGAAGGTATTCCACAATCATTACCCACCCAGGAACTCTGTATCTAATTTTTCTATTTCCGATGAACAAGCCTTTGAATATTCACTATTTGGACATTTTAAGGGAACATTTAAATTTTGAACAGTTAATTGAGGAAAATTAATTAAAAATATTGATGATGTTAAAAATTTCACCGCAACGGCGATTTGATTCTATTTTTTGAGTCTATTTTTGGAACATTACACTTTAAAATTATAATTGGAATACTGTTAAAATGAAATTTAGGTACACCACCTGGACTCGACTCCGGAGTCGAGGCTAATAAGAAATGCTGGAGTCGGAGCTGGAGTCGAGCAAAATTGACTCGACTCCACATCCCTGCTCAAAACTAAGAAAAATGTGATCACTACTTCACGTACACAGAAAAAAATTTCACGCAAAATTTTCCAATTAAAATTTTAATTGAGTTTTAAAAAATATTCAATTAAAAATTTAATTGAATCAACAAATTTTTTAATTGAAACAAAAATCAATCACAAAAATTTAAAGTATCAATTAATTTTTTAATTGGATCAATTAATTTTTTAATTGACCTTCAATTAATTTTTTAATTGATACTATCATTTCTGTGATTGAAGACATTTCAATTAAAAAATTAATTGGATCAAATAATTTCGTGATTGAATCAGAAAATTTTTTTTTGTGTGTACCACCCATACAAAAGAATCAAAAATATCTGGTTTCATATAGTGGTAATTGCATAGAGGGGAACAGTCATAGACTGCTCTTTGAAATTTGGTATGGTTAGAGCCGAGATATTGACCAATAGAGAGCGAAATTTTGTGACTCTAGGTTAACGGAACCGTATCAACAGCCCTCTACATTTGGTCCCCTTCGGCTATGGGAAAAGTTTATTAACTTTTCAATTTTTTTTTTTTGGAATTTTCGTTGACTCGTTTTGTTAAATAAATTTATTTTATATTTCTTGTTAGCTTTCAATTCTAAAAATTAAATTTTGCTAATTTTGAAAAAGTTGCGTCAATTTTGCAAAAGTTTGTAAAACAGATGAAAATTTCAATTTTTTCGTTTCTGGCCATATTGTTGGTACTTTGGGAACTTATAAACAAAAATAAATCTTTGATTTTATTTCTTTGTTTGTGTTTGGCTTGTATTTGTTGTTATCTTTGAATTCGAAAAATGACGCACTCATGCACAAGTTCAATGACGAGATAAAATTAAAAAAGTATATACGGCCGTAAGTTCGGCCAGGCCGAAGCTTATGTACCCTCCATCATGGATTGCGTAGAAACTTCATCTAAACACTGCCATCCACAATCGAATTACTTAAGTTGCGGTAACACTTGCCGATGGCAAGGTATCTTAAAACCTCCTAACACCATATTCTAAATTGTATGTAAGTCCATACGTGGTATATATTAGATCAAAAAAGATCGATCCAATACGTATATAATTCAAATTGACAAAGTAGACATAAAATTTTGACAAAATTTTCTACAGAAATAAAATTTTAACAAAATTTTCTATACAAATAAAATTTTCACAAAATTTTCTATAGCAATTAAAATTTTGATAAAATTTTCCATAGAAAGAAAATTTTGACAAAAATTTCTACAAAAATAAAATTTTAACAAAATTTTCTATAGAAATAAAATCTTGGTAGATTATTTTTGGCTCGAGTGGCAACCATGATTATGAACCGAATAAAATTTGAACAAAATTTTCTATAGAAATAAAATTTTGACAAAATTTTCTATAGAAATAAAATATTGACAATGATGAAAATTTTATTATGAACCGAATAAAATTTTAACAAAATTTTCTATAGAAATAAAATTTTGGTAGATTATTTTTGGCTCTAGTGGCAACCATGATTATGAACTGATATGGACCAATTTTTGTGTGATTGGACCAATTTTGGTATGGTTGTTAGCGATCATATACTAACACCACGTGCCTAATTTGAACCGGATCGGATGAATTTTGCTCCTCCAAGAGGCTCCGGAGGTCAAATCTGGAGAATGTTTTATATGGGAGATATATATAATTATGGACCGATATGGACCTATTCTGGCACGGTTGTTAAAGATCATATACTAACACCATGTTCCAAATTACAACCGGATTGGATGACATTTGCTTCTCTTGGAGACTTCGCAAGCCAAATCTGGGGATCGGTTTATATGGGGGCTATATATAATTATGAACCCATGTGAACCAATTTTTGCATGGATGTTAGAGACCATATACCAATATCATGTACCAAATTTCAGGCGGATCGGATGAAATTTGCTTCTCTTTGAGGCTCCGCAACCCAAATCTGGGGATCGGTTTATATGGGCGCCATATATAATTATGGACCGATGTGGACCAATTTTTGCACGGTTGTTAGATACTATATACCAATACCATGTACCAAATTTCAGCCGGATCGGATGCAATTTGCTCCTCTTAGAGGCTCCACAAGCCAAATCTGGGGATCGGTTTATATGGGGGCTATATATAATTAAGGACCGATATGGACCAATTTTTGCATGATTGTTAGAGACCATATACCAACATCATGTACCAAATTTCAGCCGGATCGGATGAAATTTTCTTCTTTTTGAGGATCCGCAAGCCAAATCTGGGGATCGGTTTATATGGTGGCTATATATAATTATGGACCGATGTGAACCAATTTTTGCATGGTTATTAGATACCATATACCAACACCACGTAACAAATTTCAGCCGGATCGGATGAAATTTGCTTCTCTTTTAGGCTCCGCAAGCCAAATCTGGAGATCGGTTTATATGGGGGCTATATATACTTATGGACCGATGTGAACCAATTTTTGCATGGTTATTAGAGACCATATACCAACACCATATACCAAATTTCAGCCGGATCGGATGAACTATGCTTCTGTTAGAGGCTCCACAAGCCAAATCTGAGGGTCCCTTTATATGGGGGCTATACGTAAAAGTGGACCGATATGGTCCATTTTCAATACCATCCGACCTACATCGATAACAACTACTTGTGCTAAGGGTCAAGTCGAAAGCTTGTTTCGTTCGGAAGTTAGCGTGATTTCAACAGACGGACGGACGGACGGACGGACATGCTTAGATCGACTCAGAATTTCACCACGACCCAGAATATATATAGTTTATGGGGTCTTAGAGCAATATTTCGATGTGTTACAAACGGAATGACAAAGTTAATATACCCCCATCCTATGATGGAGGGTATAAAAACGAAAAGAAATGAAATTTTCACCTGTTTTACAAACTTTTGCAAAAATGACACTACTTTTTTAAAGATAGGATTTTTTTTTGAAAGGAATACTAACAACAAATACAAAGCAAAATCAAAAAAGAAATAAAATTCAGAGAAATATTTTTTGTTACAATTTCTCAAAGTACCACCAAGATGGACAAAGTGAAAATTAAAAATGTTTCCGTTTTTTACAAACTTTTGCCGACGCTACTTTTGCACAATTAGGAAAATTTAATTTTTGTAATAGAAAACTCACAACATTTATAAAACAACAAGTATATACGGCCGTAAGTTCGGCCAGGCCGAAGCTCCACCATGGATTGCGTAGAAACTTCTACTGAAGACTGTCATCGACAATCGAATTACTTGGGTTGCGGTAACACTTGCCGATGGCAAGGTATCTTAAAACTTCCTAACACCGTAATATATACCACATAGTCCATACGTGGTATATATTAAACTAAAAAAAGGCCGATTAAATATGTATATAATTAAGTTTAAAGTTTCTATAGAAATAAAATTTTGACAACAGTGAGAAGTAAAATTTGGAAAAAAATTTCTATAGAAATAAAATTTGGAAAAAATTTCTATAGAAATAAAATTTTGACAAAATTTTCTATAGAAATAAAGTTTTGACAAAATTTTTTATAGAAATAAAATTTTGAAAAAATTTCCTATAGAAATAAAATTTTGACAAAATTTTCTATAGAAATAAAATTTTTACAAAATGTTCTATAGAAATAACATTTTGACAATGTTTTCTATAAAATAAAATTTTTGAAGATTATTTTTGGCTCGAGTGGCAACCATGATTATGAACCGATATATACCAATTTTTGTGTGATTGGGGATCAGCTATATATAACTATAGACCCATATGGACCAATTTTAACATGGTTATTAGCGGCTTTATACTAACATTTCAACCGGATCGGTTGAATTTTGCTCCTCCAAGAGGCTCCGGAGATCAAATCTGGGGAACGGTTGATATGGGGGCTATATATAATTATGGACCGATATAGAAAAATTCTTGCGTGTTTATTAGAGACCACATTCTAACACCATGTTCCAAATTTCAATCGGATCGGATGACTTTTGCTCCTCCGGCTTATATGGGGGCTATATATAATTATGGGCCGATGTGGACCAATTTTTGCATGGTCATTAGAGACCATATAGTAACACCATGTTCCAAATTTCAGCCCGATCGGACGAAATTTGCTTCTCTTAGAGGCTCCGCAAGCCAAATCGGAGGATCGGTTTATATGGGGGCTATATGTAATTATGGACCGATATAGACCAATTTTTGCATGGTTGTTAGAGACCATATACTAACATCATGTACCCAATTTCAGCCGGATCGGATGAAATTTGCTTCTCTTAGAGCAATCGCAAGCCAAATTTGGGGGTCCGTTTATATGGGGGCTATACGTAAATATGGACCGATATGGCCCATTTGCAATACCATCCGACCTACATCAATTACAACTACTTGTGACAAGTTTCAAGTCGATAGCTTGTTTCGTTCGGAAGTTAGCGTGATTTCAACAGACGGGCGGACGGACATGCTCAGATCGACTCAGAATTTCACCACGACCCAGAATATATATATATATATACTTTATGAGGTCTTAGAGCAATATTTCGATGTGTTACAAACGGAATGACAAAGTTAATGTACCCCATCCTATGGTGGAGGGTATAACAAGAAATGAAAGTCAAACCTAATAAAATTTACGCAATACATAATAAAAACTCGTTTATCCAAAATCCCTTCGTTTTTATAAATGAGGGGTTTTACCGAAAATATACTCCAAAATTAAAAATATGTTAAACATATTTCTGATCGAAACTAGCAGAATTTAATAATAGACTATTCATAAATATGCTCTTTAATCAACCTAAAAAATAGTTTGAGAACAAAATTGAGTTATAATTTTTTTTTTTTTTTTTTTTTTGGCGTTCTTTGTAAATTATTCATTTTGGGTAGAAAAGTCCCAAGAATTTTAAAAATTGTTAAAATTTAATTTTTTTCACATTTTTTTGTTTTACTTTAAATACCACCAATACGTACACAAAATATTTAACTTGGCTAAAATTTTACCATTTTTCCTCTTACACCATCCAAGTAATTTAATCCCATTTTCGACCAAAAAAAAAACGTAAAATTCAAATATTTTTTAAAAATGATTCTAGCCAATATAGCAACATTTTATTTTTGCATTCGAAGCTCGATATCATAGACTATTAAAAACAGAAGTTAGAATAAAAATTGGAACACATATTTTTTGTCGCTTTCGAAGCACTGTGCGTCGGTTTCTTTATAATCGGTGGTTGTTGAGAATTCGGTTCGTTGATGATCACTAGTGATGATAACATCGGTTTATCGATGTTCGGTGGTTGATGCGAGGTTAGGATTGTTTATAATCGATAGTGATGGATAACATCGGTTCGACAATGCTCGGCATTTGATTATTCGTTTTAAATATATAGTAGTCTTGAGACACTCTCGTACTGATGAAAAAAAGTTTGCTAATTGACAACTAAATAAGCTGGTTTTTCATTCAACTTGAAGATAACACTTGTAGCTTTCGATATCGATACGGTTACTTGAACAAAACCAAAAGTAACTCTAACCGCTAATTTTTAAATATGCCATATGAATTTATCCACAGGCAACTTTGTAGTCGAAAGGGTTAAGCAGCATTTTTTTTTAATTTTCTCTTATAGCAATCCGATATAGTGTGTAATTTGGAAATGCTTCCATATCCGACAAAAAGAGAATTAAATTTTTACTATGTATTTGGTCATTTTTTCTTGTCAATATATTCAGGGACAACCATTTCAGCACTAGCAACTAAATGCCCTTTCTATTGATTTTCCATTTGTATTTTAAATAGTAAAATTGTCAAATATCATTGAACCACTAAATACGATGCACTTGAACTATTTAAACGTGATCACATCGCAATTCCAACACAAGCTGCTCGTAATTTGGCACCCATTCTGTACACACAAATACCAAACCAAAAATTACTGCTCTTTAACAAGTGCTCAATCAGTCTGATGTCGAGCAGAGTCTCGTCTACCATGCATTCACTGACATTGAGACATACACATGCAACCATCCAGTGTCTAATATTTCCACAAAAAGTTCACGCAAATTCCTCATGATACGTTAATGCAGTCAAATTGCGAAAATTCACGTTCGATTCGATGAAAATTGCCCGTCCATACACATCCAAAACACATGACCTCATATAGTGCATGTGTCCTACCATGAGGAGAAGAAGGGAAAGGACTATTTCCCCTTCACATTCACTAGTCAAAATTTGCAGAAAATAAGTCGTCAAATTGATGCCATAGATATACACATGCACAATGATGATCTCGCAGATAGATAGACAGAGTTTGAAATAAATTCGTTCAGCAGTATGATGTTTTTTCCTTTTTTTTTTTGTCCACCCCTTATGCTTTTCAACTTCTCTTGTGGTCAAAAGAACTCAGAAGTTAACTCAAAGTGACTGACAGACTGTCTGTCGGTCACTCACTGAAGGAGCAAATTGACCACAGGCTGAGGGGTAGGAAAATCCGTGGGTAATACGGCAAACAGTAGTAATCATTATACAAATACACACTCATACACTTACACAAATAGACAGTAGTAAACGTAGATGATATAAGCTAACGCACTCATAAACTAAAACTATAGTTCCATCTATATTCATTACTTTGTGAATATGTACAGTAAATCCTCTCAAATGTGAACTAGTGTTCAGATTTGAGAAGTTTTACTGTACACAAATTTTGTATAGAAGAAATTTTTGACAAACTTTTGTATAGAAATAAAATTTTGACAAAATTTTCTATAGAAATAAAATGTTGACAAAATTTTCTATACAAATAAAATTTTGAAAATTTTTTCTGTGGAAATAAAATTTTCATTTTTTTTTTTTATAAAAGCAAAATTTTCTATAATAAATTTTGACAAAATTTTCTATAGAAATAAAATTTTGACATAATTTTCTATAGAAATAAAATTTTGACAAAATTTTCTATAGAAATAAAATTTTGACAAAACGTTTTATAGAAATAAAATTTCGACATAATTTTCTATAGAAATAAAATTTCGACATAATTTTCTATAGAAATAAAATTTTGTCAATTTTTTCTGTAGAAATAAAATTTTGACAAAATTTTTTCTATAGAAATAAATTTTTCAGAAAAAGTTCAATGGAAATAATATTTTGACAACATTTTTTTATAGAAATAAAATTTTGACAAAGATTACTATAGAAATAAAATGTTGACAAAATTTTCTATAGAAGTAGAATGTTCACATAATATTCTATAGCAATACAATTTTGATAAAATTTTTTATAAAAACAAAATTTCTATAGAAATAAAATTTTGACAATATATGTTATAGCCATAAAATTCCGACAAGATTACTATAGAAATAAAATGTTGACAAAATCGTCTATAGAAATAAAATGTTGATAAAATTTTCTACAGCAATAAATTTTGGACAAAATTTTCTGTAGAAATAACATTTTGACAAAATTTTTTATAAAAACAAAATTTTCTATAGAAATAAAATTTTGACAAAATTTTCTACAGAAATAAAATTTTCACAATCTTTTCTATAGGAATAAGATTTTCAGAAAATGATCAATAGACATCAATTTTTGAAAAATTGTGTTTAGAAAATACAACATTTTCTATAGACATAAAATTTTGACAAAGTTTTCTACAGAAATAAAATTGTGACAAAGTTTTCTATAGAAATAAAACTTTGACAAGATTTTTTATAAAAACAAAATTTTCTATAGATCTAAAATTTTGACAAAATTTGCTATGGTAATAAAATTTGGACAAAATTTTCTTTAGAAATATAATTTTGACCAAATTTTCTATAGAATTGTTCAATAGAAATAAAATGTTGACAAAATTTTCTATAGAAATAAAATTTTTTACAAAATTTTCTACAGAAATAAAATTTTGACAATATTTTCTATAGAAAAAAAGTTTTCAGAAAATGATAAATAGAAACAAAATTTTGAAAAATTTTGTTTAGAAAATACAAAAATTTCTATAGACATAAAATTTTGACAAAAAATTTCGACAGAATTAACAATTTTGACAATTTTTTTTTAGAAATAAAGTTTTGAGAAAATTTTCTATAGAAATAAAGTTTTCAGAAAATGTTCAATAGTAATAAAATTTTGACAAAATTTTCCATCGAAATAAAATCTTGACAAAATTTTCTATAGAAATAAAATTTTGACAATTTTTTTTATAAAAACAAAATTTTCTATAGAAATAAAATTTTGACAAAATTTGTACAGAATAAAATGTTGACAAAATTTTCTATAGAAATAAAATGTTGACAATTTTTTCTGCGGAAATAAAATGTTGACAAAATTTTCTATATAAATAAAATTTTGACAATATTTTCTAAAGAAATAAAATTTTCAGAAAATATTCAATGGAAATAAAATTTTTACAAAATTTTCTATAGAAATAAAGTTTTGACAAAATTTTGTATAAAAAAAATTTTTTCTATAATAAATTTTGACAAAATTTTCTATAGAAATAATTTTCTATAGAAATAAAATTTTAACAAAATTTTCAATCGAAAAAAATTTTGACAAAATTTTCTATAGAAATAAAATTTTTCAATTTTTCTGTGGAAATAAAATTTTGACAAAATATTTTCTATAGAAATAATTTTTTCAGAAAAAGTTCAATGGAAATAATATTTTGACAAAATTTTTTATAGAAATAAAATGTTGACAAAGATTACTATAGAAATAAAATTTTGATAAAATTTTCTATAGAAGTAGAATGTTCACAAAATATTCTATAGCAATACAATTTTGACAGAATTCTTTATAAAAACAAAATTTCTATAGAAATAAAATTTTGACAAAATTTATTATAGCCATAAAATTTCGACAAGTTTTTCTATAGAAATACAATTCTGACAAAATTTTCTATAGAAATAAAATTTTGAGAAAATTTTCTATTAAACTAAAATTTTGAAAAAAAAATTTCAAGAAATATAATTTTGACAAAATTTTCTATAGAAATAAAATGTTGACAACATTTTCTGTAGCAATAAAATTTGAACAAAATTTTCTATAGAAATAACATTTTAACAAAATTTTCTATGGAAATAAAATTTTGACAAAATTTTCTACAGAAATAAAATTTTCTCTATATTTTCTATAGGAATAAAATTTTCAGAAAATGATCAATAGACATCAAATTTTGAAAAATTATTTTTAGAAAATACAAAATTTTCTATAGACATAAAAGTTTGACAAAGTTTTCTATAGAAATAAAATTTTGACAAGATTTTTTTATAAAAACAAAATTTTCTATAGAACTAAAATTTTGACAAAGTTTTCTATGGTAATAAAATTTTGACAAAAATTTCTTTAGAAATAAAATTTTGAGAACACTTTCTATAGAAATAAAATGTTCAGAAAATATTCAATAGAAATAAAATTTTGACAAAATTTTCTATAGAAATAAAATTTTTACGAAATTTTATACCGAAATAAAATTTTGACAATATTTTTGAAAAAATTTTGTTTAGAAAATACAAAATTTTCGATAGACGTAAAAAGTTTTCGACAGAAATAACAAGTTTGAAAAATGTTTTTGTAGAAATAAAGTATTGAGAAAATTTTCTATAGAAATAAAATTTTTAGAAAATGTTTAAGAGTAATAAAATTTTGACAAAATTTTTTATAGACATAAAATATTGACAAAGTTTTGTACAGAAATAAAATTTTGACAAGATTTTTTTATAAAAACAAAATTTTCTATAGAACTAAAATTTTGACAAAATTTTCTATGGTAATAAAATATTGACAAACATTTCTTTAGAAATAAAATTTTGAGAAAATGTTCTATAGAAATAAAATGTTCAATAGAAATAAAATGTTGACAAAATTTTCTATAGAAATAAAATTTTTATAAAATTTTATACAGAAATAAAATTTTGGGAATATTTTTTATAGGAATAAAATGTTCAGAAAATGATCAATAGAAACAAAATTTGGAAAAATTTTGGTTAGAAAATACAAAATTTTCGATAGACATTTTTACAAAATTTTTTGTAGAAATAAAGTTTTGAGAAAATTTTCTATAGAAATAAAATTTTCAGAAAATGTTCAATAGTAATAAAATTTTGACAAAATTTTCTATAGAAATAAAATCTTGATACAATTTTCTATAGAAATAAAATTTTGAAAAATTTTTTTATATAAAAAAAAATTCTACAATAATAAAATTTTGACAAAATTTTCTATAGAAATAAAATTTTGACAATTTTTTCTTTGGAAATAAAATTCTGACAAAATTTTCTATAAAAAAATTACAATATTATCTATACAAATAAAATTTTCTATAGAACTAAAATTTTGACAAAATTTTCTATGGCAATAAAATTTTGACAAAAATTTCTTAAGAAATAAAATTTTGACAAAAATTTTTATAGAAATAAAATTTTAACAAAGTTTTTTATAGACATAAAATTTTGACAAAATTTGCTATAGAAATAAAATTTTGACAATTTTTTCTGTGGAAATAAAATTTAGACAAAATTTTCTATAGGAATAAAATTTTGACAATGTTTTCTATAGAAATAAAATTTTTAAACCAAGTTCAATGGAAATAATATTTTGACAAAATTTTTATAGAAATAAAATTTTGACAAAGTTTACTATAGAAATAAAATTTTGGCAAATTTTCTATAGAAATAAAATTTTCACAAAATTTTCTATAGAAATAAAATTTTGACAACATTTTCTATGGGAGTAAAATGTTCACAAGATATTCTATAGCAATACAATTTTGAAAAAATTTTTATAAAAACAAAATTTGTATAGAAAAAAAAATTTCACAAAATTTTTTATAGCAATAAAATGTCGACAAAATTTTCTATAGAAATAAAATTGTGAGAAAATTTTCAGAAAGTGTTCAATAGTAATAAAATTTTGACAACATTTTCTGTAGAAATAAAATTTTGAAAAAAAATTCTATAGAAATAAAATGTTGACAACATTATCTATAGAAATAAAATTTTGATAAAATTTTCTATAGAAATAAAAGTTGCTCGTAAATTTTGTGCGCATTTTGGAGGTGACCAGTTATGATAGATGTGTTTGAATAGCAAACATCTTACGACAATCGTCCACTTTTGCGAAGTGTCCGTTTTTTAGAGTATCCACGTTTTAGAGGTTTCACTGTACATGAATTTGTAGTGCGAATACACTTCTACTTCTTGTATATTTACCGCTAGCAATAGAGGTTCTAGTCCACACCAATTCATTGAGAGTGATTTAAAGCAGGTTTGCTGTTGAATTAAAGAGTCAAATCATGTCTGCTTGCGTACGAGATCATATGTGTGTATGTGTGTGTTTGTGTGCGTGTGGCTGTGTATGACATCCTAAAGTGAGTTATGTATGCAACACAACTTTTCATTGCCACATTGTGGAAAATATCCTGCTGTTAGACGGCAATTACAACAGCAACAAATTCGGACACCAGCACTCGTAATAATGACAAACAGAAACTCTTTAAGTATTACGAAAAAATGGAGGGGGTTAAATGATAAGTGAAGTAAAACATCCCAGCAAATACAACTTGCTGAAAATGTTCTTTCGTATCCGGAAGTGATGCAAAATTGGAGCAGAAGCGACAAATTTAACATGGGCTTGTCGTTGGATGGATGTTCATCCCTTCAACAGCCGTTGCACTGGATTTGCATGACTTTTTAAGGTGCGATTCGAATTCAGTGTTTTGGATGTGAATAAATATTTGGCAAAAAAAATACTTACCAAATTTTTTATGATTTTAAATGCATTCTAACTCATGCCCGAAACGTTTGACCTCATGTAAAATTCGCACACTATGGAACAGGGTATTATAAGTTAGTACATATGTTAACAATACCCAGAAAGAGACAAAATAGACATAAGGTGTCTTTGGCAATATTGCTCATGGCCGGCCCCTGAGTCGATCTAGCCATGTCTGTCTGTCTATAAGCACATTTTTTTAGTCTAAGTCTAAGTCGCAATTCTAGTCCAATCGACATCAAATTTGGCACACGTATGTGGACCATATCGAACCACATTTACATATAGTCCCCATATAAACCGACCCCCAGATTTGGCTTGCGGAGCCTTTTAAAGATACAAATTGCATCCAATAGTATATGGTCTCTAACAACCATGCAAGAATTTGACCATATCAGTCCATAATGATGGCACTATTGAAATTTCTCAAAATTGTTAAATTTCTCCTCTAATATTTAGCAACGTAAATCTGAAGGAAATGAATGATGAATACTAAATTCTGATAGATGTTCAAATGTTTGTCCTTGCATGTGTCTGAGTCATGTGTGTTCGACGGCAGTATGTTCATTTTGACGCATAAAGGTATTGTCAAATTGCAAAGTAGACGTGCGGTAACACCACACCACCCCTCAAAATGCGGCATACATCAGGACACCCACCTCCATGACAACTATCGTAGCTCAATATCTATCCATCTATCTATGGGTAAAAATGGCAACTTCTAAAGGACAACATATCCTTGTTAGCAAAAACCTATCAACCGGACACAACGACTATACGCACACATACACACAAACCAAGTGGCAGACAGTGTACGTGATTTTTAACTATTTACGAGTCAAATGTTTAAAGTTACAAACAAAAATTGTTTTTGTTGTTTTAGTTTTTCTTTTTCGATCCACTATAAAAGTTTTGAAATTTTTATAGATTTCATGCGCATGCAAATATTTGAATTTCGAATGAATCAAAATACACATATGTGATGTGCGTGTGTGTAACTGTGTATTTATTTTTCATCACTCGAAAATGATGAAAAGCCAAGAGTTTCATGTGTCATTTGGAATATTCAAATTTTTTGGAATTATTGAAGAGTACTATCATGCAAATATTAGAGTACTAGAAAATTAGAAATCCGACATTGATTTATATGCACTCAAATTTATTTCAATGAAAATTATAAATTTAGCCATTTTAGTGTGGATAATCTTGGTTTAAGCTAACCGGTGGGAATATTTGCTGCAGTTATTCCACCATTATATCATTATACACAACTTACTTTTCCTAGTTGGTATACAGAGATAATTTGGATCTGGTAGTCAGAGCAAAATTCCATGAAACAATTAGAGAATTATTCAGTTCAGCATTTTTATACCTTTCACCACTACTGTGGTACAGGGTATAATAAGTTTGTGCATTTGTATGTAACGCCAAGAAATAGTGGTCATAGATAGACCCATCTTTTAGTATACCGATCGGCTTAGAATTAAATTCTGAGTCGATTTAGCGATGTCCGTCTGTCTGTCTGTCTGTCCGTCCATCTGTATATGTAATTTTGTGCACAAAGTACAGGTCGCAGTTTAAGTCCGATCGTCCTCAAATTTGACATAACGTCTTTCTTCGGGTAGAAGACAATCGCTATTGATTTTGGAAAAAATCGGTTCAGATTTAGATATAGCTGCCATATATAGTTATCACCGATTTGATCATAATTCACGTATTTATGAACCGACGTTCTTCAAATTTTGTACATCTGAATGTTTTGTCAGTCCCGTAAAAACTGCCAAATATCAGCTAAATCGGTTCAGATTTATTATAGCTCCCATATATATCTTTCGTCCGATTTGGACTTATATGGCCCCAAAAGCGAGAGTTTTGCCCTGATTTGCTTCAAATTTTGCACAATGAGTACGTTTAATAGTATAGTTAATTGTGCCAAATTTAGTTGAAATCGGTTCAGATTTATATATAGCTACCATATATATCTTTCGTCCGATTTGGACTTATATGGCCCCAAAAGCGAGAGTTTTGCCCTGATTTGCTTCAAATTTTGCACAACAAGTACGTTTAATAGTATCGTTAAGTGTGCTTAATTTGGTTAAAATCGGTTCAGATTTAGATATAGCTCCCCTATATATCTTTCGACCGATTTGGACTTATATGGCCCCAAAAGCCAGAGTTTTGCCCTGATTTGCTTCAAATTTTGCACAACAAGTACGTTTAATAGTATCGTTAAGTGTGCTTAATTTGGTTGAAATCGGTTCCGATTTAGATATAGCTGCCATATATATCTTTCGTCCGATTTGGATTTATATGGCCTCAAAAGCCAGAGTTTTGCCCTGAGTTGCTTGAAATTTTGCACAAGGAGTACGTTTTATAGTATCGTTAATTGTGCAAAATTTAGTTGAAGTCGGTTCAGATTTAGATATAGCTCCCATATATATCATTCGCCCGATTTGGACTAATATGCCCACAGAGGCAAAAATGCTACTCTGATTTACGAGAAATTTTGCAGTGGGAGTAGAATTGAACTTGAAACTTTGCACAGGCAGTAGAATTAAGGTTCTGCATATGCGTGTTTATTGTGGTTGAAATCGGTTCAGATTTTGATATCGCTCCCGTATATATCTTTCGCCCCATTTTCGGTCATATGATCACAGAGGTCAAAGTTGTTATACGATTTACGTGAAATTTTGCACAGGGAGTAGATTCAACATAGCAACTATGCATGTGAAATTTGATTGCAATCGGTTCAGATTTCGATATAGATTCCATATATATGTTTTTCCTATTTAGGCAAAACTGGCCGAAATACCTACATTTTCCTTATCAAATCGCCACTGCTAAGTCAAAAACTTATCAAAATGACTCAAATTTTCCTATTAAATTATTACACATCTATAGACCAATAAATCATAAATACACTTTTGGGAAGTTGCCTCAAATTGGTTCATATTTAAATGTTTCCAATATTTTTTTACTAACATTGTGTTCCACCTCAGCACATTAGCCGACACAAATGTAAAATCTATAAGTATTGCAGAACTCTGTACAGATCTGCTCAGATATACAGAATATATGTGTATGGATTCATATAGCATCCAACACATGGACGGATTTGATATGGTATCGAAAATGTGGACTTACAAAGTGGTGAAGGGTATAATATAGTCGACCCCGCCCGACTTTAGACTTTCATTACTTGTTTTTAAAGAACTTTGATGGAATATGAAGAAAAATTTGAAATTGAAAAATTTTAATTCAAATTTAAAAAGAGAATTGTGGTTTAAAGCGATTCTTATTTCAATTTTCAACTTCTTTGACTTGGATTTTTTTTCTTTTTTTGTCTTATTTGCATCTTCCTTCACATTATTCTCACTTCCACGCAGACTATTATTTTATACTCTCCACCATAGAATGGGGGTATATTAACTTTGTCATTCCGTTTGTAACACATCGAAATATTGCTCTAAGACCCCCAATAGTCTGAGTCGTGGTGAAATTCTGAGTCGATCTGAGCATGTCCGTCCGTCTGTTAAAATCACGCTAACTTCCGAACGAAACAAGCTATCGATTTGAAACTTTGCACAAGTAGTTGTTATTGATGTAGGTCGGATGGTATTGCAAATGGGCCATATCGGTCCACTTTTACGTATAGCCCCCATATGGACGGACCCCCAAATTTGGCTTCTCTAAGAGAAGCAAATTTCATCCGATCCGGCTGAAATTTTGTACATGGTGTAAGAATATGGTATCTAACAACCATGCAAAAATTGGTCCACATCGGTCCATAAGTATATATAGCCCCCATTTAAACCGATCCCACGATTTGTCTTGCGGAGCCTCTAAGAGAAGCAAATTTCATCCGATCCGTTTGAAATTTGGTACATGGTGTTAGTATATGGTGTCTAACAATCATGCAAAAATTGGTCCACATCGGTCCATAATTATATATAGCCCCCATATAAACCGATCACCAGATTTGACCTCCGGAGCCTCTTGAAAGACCAAAATTCATCTGATTCAGTTGAAAGTTGGTACGTGGTGTTAATATATGGCCTCAAACACCCATACAAAAAGTGATCGAAATCGGTACCTAATTATATATAGCCCCATATATACCGATCCCCAGATTTGACCTCCGGAGCCCCTTGGAAGAACAAAATTCAACCGATCCCACGATTTGTCTTGTGGAGCCTCTAAGAGAAGCAAATTTCATCCGATCCGGTTGAAATTTGGTACATGGTGTTAGAATATGGTCTCTAACAACCATGCAAAAATTAGTCCACATCGGTCCATAATTATATATAGCCCCCATATAAACCGATCCCCAAATTTGACCTCCGGATCCCCTTGGAAGAACAAAATTCATCCGATTCGGTTGAAATTTGGCACGGTATATTAATATATGGACTCAAACAACCATGCAGGAATTGGTTCATATCAGTCCATAATTAAATATTGCCCCCATATAAACCGATCCTCCGGTGCCTTTTGGAGAAGCAAAATTCATTCGGTCTTGTTGAAATTTGGTACGTGATGGTAGTATATGATATTTAACAACCATGTCAAAAGTGGTCCATATCAGTCCATAACCATATACAGCCCCCATATAAACCGATCCCGAGATTTGGTTTTGGAGCCTCTTGAAGGAGGAAATTTCATCCGAGTCTGTTGAAATTTGGTACATTGTACTAGTATATGGCCGTTAATTACCATGCCTAACTAGGTCCATATCGGTCTATAGTTATAAAGGGTGATTCTTTTGAGGTTAGGATTTTCATGCATTAGTATTTGACAGATCACGTGGGATTTCAGACATGGTGTCAAAGAGAAAGATGCTCAGTATGCTTTGACATTTCATCATGAATAGACTTACTAACGAGCAACGCTTGCAAATCATTGAATTTTATTACCAAAATCAGTGGCAGAAAATCCGCTTTTTTATCGACAAATTTTGTTCAGCGATGAGGCTCATTTCTGGTTGAATGGCTACGTAAATAAGCAAAATTGCCGCATTTGGAGTGAAGAGCAACCAGAAGCCGTTCAAGAACTGCCCATGCATCCCGAAAAATGCACTGTTTGGTGTGGTTTGTACGCTGGTGGAATCATTGGACCGTATTTTTTCAAAGATGCTGTTGGACGCAACGTTACGGTGAATGGCGATCGCTATCGTTCGATGCTAACAAACTTTTTGTTGCCAAAAATGGAAGAACTGAACTTGGTTGACATGTGGTTTCAACAAGATGGCGCTACATGCCACACAGCTCGCGATTCTATGGCCATTTTGAGGGAAAACTTCGGAGAACAATTCATCTCAAGAAATGGACCGGTAAGTTGGCCACCAAGATCATGCGATTTGACGCCTTTAGACTATTTTTTGTGGGGCTACGTCAAGTCTAAAGTCTACAGAAATAAGCCAGCAACTATTCCAGCTTTGGAAGACAACATTTCCGAAGAAATTCGGGCTATTCCGGCCGAAATGCTCGAAAAAGTTGCCCAAAATTGGACTTTCCGAATGGACCACCTAAGACGCAGCCGCGGTCAACATTTAAATGAAATTATCTTCAAAAAGTAAATGTCATGGACCAATCTAACGTTTCAAATAAAGAACCGCTGAGATTTTGCAAATTTTATGCGTTTTTTTTTTTAAAAAAAGTTATCAAGCTCTTAACAAATCACCCTTTATATAGCCCCCAACACATTTGACGGATGTGATATGGTATCGAAAATTTAGACCTACAAAGTGGTGCAGGGTATAATATAGTCGGCCCCGCCCGACTTTAGACTTTCCTTACTTGTTTTTACTAACATTTTGTTACACCCCATGGCATAACCGACTTAATTTTGAAGTTTAAAATGGTGATAATCTGGCCCTTAGGATTTTTGTTCATTTTTAGCTTTTATTTGCTTTTCGAAAAAAAAGAAAAATAGATTTCATAAATGGTAGTTATATTTCCAAAAATGTCGGAAAATTTTCCTTAATTTTATTGACCTCAAAATTTGAAATACAATTTATATTTCATTTTCATATAGTACATAATATATTTTTTAGTGTAATATCAAATTCCAAATTTCAGATAAAAATTTATTCTCAAATTTAATATTAATCAGTCAATATGAATTCGTAGATTGATAAACCACGTCTTTTATATATACCTTAAATTAAAAAAAAAATAAACAAAAACAACTATACCCGCTAATTAAATGTTATCATGAAATATGAATAATTCGATTTAATTCAATTAATTATTCCTCAGAATAATTATACGAAAAATTGTCATCATATTTCAGCCTTTCCTCCGTTTGCAAAATAATTGTCAGTTATGTAACTTAACAAAATATCTGATATATCTGTTTACACGAACAGGTGGTTTTAATATGCAAACATGAAGCATAAATTATATGAACACTTCTCCATTCAAACCGACAAATTTTTCAACAAACAACAGACATTTGGGTAGGTAGAGACCAGGATGAACCAAACACCCACCCACATCCATTCATCGTCCAATTTCATGGTTGGAATTCAAAAGATTGTGATGTTTCTTTTTTTTTACAAATACATAATACTAATTACATCCTTTGTAAAGGATATAACGGAAGCCTTTCATATAAAGTATGCCACACGTACATATATGTGAGTTTCTCCTGAGAGCAGGAAGTCAATCCTTTGGTAGATTGTAAGCATACATACACATACCCATCTATTAGTTGTGTGTTGCATATAAATATGCATTCTTCTTTTCCTCCTTACACGTTTACTCTTCCGTATACGTCTTTTTAAGTTGTAAAAGATTTTGTTATAGCTTTTGTTTTTTTTTTTTTTTTTTTTGTTCCTTTTTGGGAAAGAAAACCACACAATAAATTAACAAGAGTATGTGCGGTGAAACAATGATTTCATCCTTTTTCAGATGATTTAAAGTTGCATTTTACAGATATGTTGCATAAAATGCAGCACGCTTCGAAAAATTTTCAATGCGAAAGTATTTACATGGAATTAATTATTTCTCATTGGACATGAATAATTCAAGTGGGATAATTGAGGATCTGGAGTTTTCACAAGCAAGTGGGTGATTCATACTCGTATAAATTATGCCTCCAAAAATAAACTTAAGGAATGACATCGATAATACGGCTTCGACTCATAATCACATAAATGACATATGAGAAAATACTCCAAAATAGACGAGAGTTAAATTTCATTCACAATTATATAGTCATATGAAATCAAAAAAGTTCCAAAATTTCAAAATCAACTTTTTGATTGATTACTACGCACCGCATCAAAATACACGTACGACTAAATTTTATTATCAAAATTATAAAAGCCGTAACTGCAAGCGCAAGGAACTGCAAGGAAGTTTTCTGCTTCCCCTGTAAATAGTTTGCAATGTATTATGCAGCAGATGGTTAGGTCAGATTAGATTGCTTAAAATGTTCAACCAGAGGCCCAGATAAAGTCAAATATATTCCGTAAGCAGATCGGTGAGAGCCTGAAAAAAAAAGAATAATGCTGGACACTGGCACAGAATGTTGTATGAGTCTTTTGTATCTCCCGGGTCCAGACCACGCTTGCCACTCGTGTCAAAAATAATCTACCAAAAATTTAAGACAATTTTATCAAAAATCTACCAAAGTTTAAAAAATCTTATTTCTAAATATTTGACCAACTTTTTGTGGTTAGTATGAAAAAAATGTTTTTTCTTCCAAAGAAATATTTTATTAATTTATTTTAGTAGTTTATTTCAGTATTTGCAATATTAAATACTATCATCTCTCTTATTAGAGACAATGTGTTGAGCCTATAAATTTTTTGTCAAAATTTTATTTCTATGAAAAATTTTGTCAAAATGTTATTTCTATTGAAAATTTTATCAAAATTTTATTTCTATAGACAATGTTGTCAAAATTTTATTTCTATGGAAAATTTTGTAATTTTTATTCTTAAAATAGAAAATTTTGTTAAAATTATATTTCTATAGGATATTTTGTCAAAATTTTATTTCAATGGAAAATTTTGTCAAAATTTTATTTCTATAGACAATTTTGTCAAAATTTTATTTCAACGGAAAATTTTGTCAAAATTTTATGTCTATAGAAAGTTTTGTAAAAATTTTATGTCATTATCGTAGTTTTGATTTCAACTTAATGTGTTGACTAAACTGTAGCTTAACCAATAAAAGAAATGTATATTTACCAAATTTATTTGGACAAAGCCCTTTATACTGCAAGATGGTTGGATGGACGGCTATTGCGGAATTACCACATTCCTCATGAGCAACCCCTACTTGCAGTGAAACTATCAACCAATTATAAGAATAATGTAGTGTAGTCAACACATGGTTTTAAACTGAAATCAAAGCAACAATAATGATTGAAGAAGAAACCGACAATAACGAAAACGAAAAAATGTTACTTCTAAGAAAATTTTGTCAAAATTTTATTTCTATGGAAAATTTTGTCAAAAATTTTATTTCAATAGAAAATTTTGTTAACATTCTATTAATTTTGTTAACATTCTATTAATATAGAACATTTTGCCAAAATTCTATTTTTGTGTAGAAAATTTTGTTAAAATATATTTCTAGAAAATTTTGTTAAAAGTGTGTTTATAGAATTTTTTTTATTTCTGTAGAAAAAACTATCATCAAAATATTCCCAATTAAAAAGTTGATGGAAGTTGAAAACTTTTTCAATTAAAAAATTATTTGATACTATTAATCTTTTAATCAAATTAGAAACATTAAGTCACTTAAGTCAATGATTGCAATTTTTAAATTTCAATTAAACAATTAATTGATACACTTGACTTTTTAATCACACTCAAAAGAATAAGACAGTTAAAAAATTATGGATATATTTTTTTAAATTCCTAATAATATATTTTTTTGTTTTTTGAAACTATACATTTTTAAATCAAACTAAAAAGGATTAAAAATAGTTATAGAAAGTGATTGAAATATAGTATAGCGAATGCAAATAGTTTAGTTTTTAAGTAAAAAATTAATTGCATTTTGCAATCAACATCAATTAAAAATTTAATTGAAAATTGCTAATGAAATAAATTTAATTTTTTAATCAAGTATTTTTTTGATGCTGAATTAAACCTGTGAATGATACCATCATTTTCGTGATTGAAGACATTCTAATTAAAAAATTAATTGGATCAATCAATTTTGTGATTGCACCTAAAAAAAATTTTTGTTAACATAAAAAATTTTGTCAAAACTTTTTTGTAGAAAATTTTATTAACATTCTATTTCTATAGAAAAATTTGTCACAACTTTATTTTATTTCTATAGAAAGTTTTGCCAAAATTTTATTACTATAGAAAATGTTGTCAATATTTTTTTTCTATTGAAAATTTTGTTAACATTCTGTTTATATAGAATTTTTGGCCAAAATTTAATTGTTATATAGAAAGTTTTGTCAAAATTTTACTTCTATAGAAAATCTTCTTAAAATTTTATTTCTAATAAAAATTTTATCAAAATTTTATTTCTATAGAAAATTTCATCAAAATTTTATTTCTATAGAAAATTTTATCAAAATGTTATTTCTATAGAAAATTGTGTCAAAACTTTATTTCTATAGAAGATTTTGTTAAAATTTTATTTCTATAGAAAATTTTGTTAAAATTGTATTTCTATAGAAAACTTTGTCAAAATTTTATTTCTAATGAACATTTTATCAGAATTTTATTTCTATAGAAAATTTTGTAAAAATGTTATTTCTATAGAAAATTGTGTCAAAATTTTACTTCTTTATCAAAATTTTATTTCTATAGAAAATTTTATCAAAATGTTATTTCTATAGAAAATTGTGTCAAAATTTTACTTCTATAGAAAATTGTGTCAAAGTTTTATTTCTATAGAAAATTTTGCTAAAATTTTATTTGTATAGAAAATTTTGTCAAAATTTTATTTCTATAAAAAATTTTGTAAAAATGTTATTTCTATAGAAAATTGTGTCAAAATTTTACTTCTCTAGAAAATTCTGTCGGAATTTTATTTCTATAGAAGATTTTGTTAAAATATTATTTTTATAGAAAATTTGTCAAAATTTTATTTCTAATAAAAATTTTATATCTATAGAAAATTGTATCAAAATTTTATTTCTATAGAAAATTGTGTCAAAATTTTAGTTATATAGAAAATTGTGTCAAAATTTTATTTCTATAGAAAATTTTGCTAAAATTTTATTTGTATAGAAAATTTTATCAAAATTTTATTTCTATAGAAAAGTTTATAAAAATTTTATTTCTATAGAAAATTGTGTCAAAATTTTACTTCCCTAGAAAGTTTTGTCTAATTTTTATTTCTTAAGAAAATTCTGTTAAAATTTTATTTCTATGAAAATTTTATAAAAATTTTATCAAAATGTTATTTCTAAGAAAACTTTGTAAAAATTTTATTTCTATAGAAAATTTTGTTAAAATTCAATTTCTATACAAAACTTTGTAAAAAGTTTATTTCTAAAGATAATTTTATCAAATTTTTATTTCTATAGAAAATTTTATCAAAATTTTATTTCTATAGAAAATTTTTTAAAAATTGTATTTCTATAGAAAATGGTGTCAAAATTTTACTTCTCTAGAAAATTTTGTCAAAATGTTATTTTTATAGAGAATTTTGTAAAAATTTTATTTCTATAGAAAATTGTGTAGAAATTTTACTTCTATAGAAAATTTTATTTGTTTAGAAAATTTTGTCAAAATTTTATTTCTATAGAAAACATTGTCCAAATTTCATTTCTAATGAAAATTTTATCAAAATTTTATTTCTATAGAAAATTTTGTTAAAATGTTATTTCTATAGAAAACTTTGTCAAAATTTTATTTCTAATGAAAATTTTGTCAAAATTTTATTTCTATAGAAAATTTTATCAAAATTTTATTTCTATAGAAAATTTTGTAAAAATTGTATTTCTATAGAAAATTGTGTCAAAATTGTACTTCTCTAAAAAATTTTGTCAAAATTTTATTTCTATAGAAAATTTTGTAAAAATTTTATTTCTATAGAAAATTGTGTCAATACTTGATTTCTATAGAAAATTTTGTTAAAATTTTATTTCTATAGAAAGCTTTGTCAAAATTTTATTTCTAATGAAAATTTTGTAAAAATTTTATTTCTTTAGAAAATTTTATCAAAATTTTATTGCTATAGAAAATTTTATCAAAATTTTTTTCTATAAAACATTGTATTAAAATTTTATTTCGATAGAAAATTTTACTTCTCTAGAATATTTTGTCAAAATTTTATTTATATAGAAAATTTTGTTGAAATTTTATTTCTATAGAAAATCTTTTTTCCATAGAAAATTTTATTAGATTTTTTTCCTATAAAAAAATTAAGTACGCCTTTGTTGGAAAGGAATATTTTTCAAAATCTACCAAAACTTAAAGAATTCTTCTTTAAGAATAGTTCATCATAGTTCAATCCTGCAAAGATATAAAGACAGCGTAGGAAATTCATTGATTACATTACATTATTCATTCCACGTGCGCCCTCCTTAGCCAGCAAATCTGCTTCCTCATTTCCCATTATTCCACAGAGTGACATTGTGCTATTCATTGAGAACTATAAGATCTCTACGTTAGGTTAGGTTAGGTTATGTGGCAGCCCGATGTATCAGGCTCACTTAGACTATTCAGTCCATTGTGATACCACAGTGGTGAACTTCTCTCTTATCACTGAGTGCTGCCCGATTCCATGTTAAGCTCAATGACAAGGGACCTCCTTTTTATAGCCGAGTCCGAACGGCGTTCCACATTCCAGTGAAACCACTTAGAGAAGCTTTGAAGCCCTCAGAAATGTCACCAGCATTACTGAGGTGGGATAATCCACCGCTGAAAAACTTTTTGGTGTTCGGTCGTAGCAGGAATCGAACCCACGATCTCTACGTTAGAATATCTTATACTTTGAGTATGCATTTCCCAAGGCTTTTGAATTGCTTGACTGTCGATGAAGAAGCTGATATTGCTTCTCATCTCTTCAACAGTAACTCAGCAGCATTTGTGATTGCAGAAATTTCTGCCTGAAAGATACTGCAATCGCCAACGAAATGGACGACATCCTAGCTCACTGCAACAAAAGCTGCTACCAGTTCCTTCGTCCATTTTAAATTCGCCTATATATGTTACATATTCAGAGTACCCTCCTTTCCTCCCAATTTAATATATTTCGGCTTATAGTGATAAACTTATAGTTCGTCTCTCTATAACGCTCGACAAGAAGTTCTGTATGCCTACAAACAGTGCTTTCCAGTGTATGCAATGCGTCATACAGACTATAAGTTTTTCCAAACGGAATGTCTGTGTTTGTAAAGAATCTTACAGTGTGGTCAATCGATACGAATTGTCGGCGATGACTAAATAATCGGTAAATGTGTTATCGATCCCATGTTAGATTAGGTTAAGTGGCAGCCCGATGTATCAGGCTCACTTAGACTATTCGGTCCATTGTGATACCACATTGGTGAACTTCTCTCTTATCACTGAGTGCTGCCCGATTCCATGTTAAGCTCGATGACAAGGGACCTCCTTTTTATAGCCGAGACCGAACGGCGTTCCACATTGCAGTGAAACCACTTAGAGAAGTTTTGAGACCCTCAGAAATGTCACCAGCATTACTGAGGTGGGATAATCCACCGCTGAAAAACTTTTTGGTAGTCGGTCGAAGCAGGAATCGAACCCACGACCTTGTGTATGCAAGGGGGTCATGCTAACCATTGCACCACGGTAGCTCCCCGTGGTGCATAAACATGCAGCAGTATCGATTATGCCTTCGGATTTAACTTATGGTGTGACCAATATATATGTTCGCCAATAGCACTGTCGTCCGGATAAACTTATAGTCTGGACGGCGCATAAGTCACACACGAGTATCAACTTTGTGAGTGTCCTTTCTTTATGTGCAAATCGAGTGGGCAGAATTATATTTATTTTCCATATCTGATTTTGGTGGTACGTGCCAAATGTGGCAAACATGTATGTTATAACCGCAGTATAAAACCAATTAAAAAGTATTGATGTATTTTCCAGATTCAAAGAGAAATACTAAGTAACTTGCTGATTTCGATAGCTCTAGCTTCGTACCTTGTAATTCAGGAGCTATTTTTCCAATGTTTTTCTTGATCCACATCCTCTGGTCCAGCCTAAAAGATACTGTAAAGTCTAACTCAACACATTTGAGAACATTTCTCGGAATTTTCCCTATATCAATATAACGATGACGTCCACGAGCGCCACTATCTTGATATCCTTGCTGCTCAGCCCAAATAAAACCTATAATACCAGTATTATCTGATCAATTCTTTTATGATTAAAGGTACCTTCAATATCCAAAAACGCCGCCAGTGTTTAGTTTCCGTATGTTATCGATTTCTCTATACGATGCACTGCTAAGTGCAGAGTAGAGTCCATAGATTTTCCCCTTCAATAAGCATAATCAATTTTTGTCATTTTCAAATTTTAATTTAAACATAAAACGTTCACCAAAATTTTCCCAACAACTTCTTATTCCTTTTAATTTCCTTTATTTGATGGTTTCATTGGTTATGCCATTCGACAAAGGAATTTGATTTCCTGCCCTTTGTCTTAATTATGATTGCAAATTGCGGTTGCCACTATGAAAGCGACAAACCAGAAAATGTCCAATAATGATGTCCTAAATATGTTGTTGGTGCTATTTGGTTAAGCAATTACACCCAAGTGACACGGAAGGACATTGTAGATTGTAAGGAAATTGTTTATAAAGATGAAGTTCTTAAAATTGTGTATTTTCTGCAATAAAAATGTTGTTAAAAACATTATCAATTATACCCACTATTGAAAATAAAGAAAAATTTCTATTTAAAAACAAAAAAAGATCTTATTGTAATTTATATTAGGTAATAAAATTTTAAATATTTTAAAACATAGGGTACATTGGACGATTTGTTATTTCTCTCTGTTAAGGTGAGAACTATGTTTGA